>NC_040903.2:100118065-100421096 GCF_004126475.2 Phyllostomus discolor
AACATGAGAGGAAATTTGAAAACTAAAGTGTGTGTTATGTTCTGTTAGAAAAGCAATATATCTCCCAGGCAGGCCACATACCTGGGTTGCAGGCCATGGCCCCCAGCAACCGCACATTGATGTCTCTCTCTCTCTCTCTTTCTCCCTCCCTTCCCTCTCTAAAAAAATAAATAAATAAAATCTTAAAAAAAAAGAAAAAAGAAAAGCAATATATCTTTTCTAAATTGGAAGCACTTAGATTTGCCTCCTTAGAAAAGAGGCTTAGTTTACTTCTTAAGAAAGGACTTACCTAATGTTTATTGTTCTGGAATAAATGGAAGTCAGGAGAGCTTGAACATAGTTACTCTGAACTTTGCTAAGAGTTCACTTGGTCACCTTAGCCAAGTCAGTCATAGGTCTACAACAATGGGAAATAAGGAGCCTATATCCACAACCTGCTTCTTCTATGCTGGCCTCTCTTTTCCTACTACCTACAACCTGAACCAAGATGGCATCCAGCCAGCACTGTTGTTAGGTCATGTGTGTTAGTCTGGTCAGCCTAACTTTGATGTCAGCCCCTGGAGGGTAGGGTCCATGTCTCACCTTCCTTTTTTCCCCAGCAGACCCAAGCTGCTCCTTAGAATCATGGTTATTTATTTTAAATATATGTTTAATTATCCTTAAACTTTTACTTGCCAGGTTAGCTTTACTTGGTCTAGAGTAAACCTTGGAATAAAAGTTCTGCCATCTCTATGTATATATCTGCACTTCTTTGAAGTGTGCCATTGATTAGGAAGTTCTTAATGTTGTGCTGGTCTGGGTCCCGCCCCCCCACCCCCAGGTCTTGCTGATAGAGACAATGCATTAGTGGCAGAATGCACACACACTTTGGTCAGTTAAACAGCAGAGAGACACAGGTTCCTCTGCTTTGCCCATGCTTACTTACATCACAAAATGGTCAACTGTGCAGTCACTAGGAAAATTATCACAAAGGATCACAGTAGTATCGTGTAAATAATTTCATCCTTATTCATGTTTACAGTAAAGATTGAGATGAGACACGAGTCCCTGCTGGAACCCGGGGGTGTCAGTTCGTGCTACTTCCTCTCTTTCCTTCAAAAGGAAATAATTGCTGTATGAACTTAAGTTGTTTAAAAGGTAGAACACATTTAAAAGTTCATATACAGGGTGGGACAAAAGTAGGTTAACAGTTGTTCATATGGAAAATAATACAATAATTAGTAAACAATGCAAGAATAAACTCTGTCTCATGTGCTCACAGCTGCAAACTGACTTTTGCCACCCACTGTATATTCACAGACATGGCAGCAGTTATTGCAACGTTTGTGTTAGATTTTGTTTCTAGTTGGAATGAGAAATAATTTCACACACATTTCAAAGATTAAAATGCAAATTTATTTAAGGGAGTCATCTCTGCTATTTTTGGGATTTAAGTACAATATTTTCTCTCTTGGGATACTCAAAGTGAAACTACTACTACAAGAAAGAAGGGATTCCCCCAAATTAAAAAGCGATCCTCACCTTAAAAAAAAACCTGGAGGACTTATTTCTTAATGATTACAGAGTTTCTGTTTGGAGCGATGAAATGTTTTGGAAATAGAGTGATGATGGTTACATTATATTGTGAATGTGAGTACTGCCACCAAATCAAACACTTAAAGTGGTTAAAATGGCAAATTTGATGTTATAAATAGTTTACTATTTATAAAAAATAATAAAAAATAAATAATAAAAAATAATATAGATGGAATTTCTTAGCAATTCAAGATTTTTTAAACTTTCATTTCTTTTCAATAAATACTTATTGGATGCTTCATTGTGCATAATAGAGGGATGATTCAGGACAGTGACTTACATATAAAGACAACTTAGAGAATGGCCAGTTCAGTAACCAGCATTTCACGTGTCTCATATTACCATGTCAATTTTGTAAGGAAGGAACTACTATTATCATCACTTTATATTTATTTTATAGTTGAGAATGTTTGGATTAAAAAAAACTTGTTAAGGCTGGTCAAGAGTGGTACGAGAAACTCTTTCTTTGTAAATGCCACTATTTCACTTGACATCATCATGCTTTCAGAATATGAAATGCCTATTTAATGCAGTCATAATTTCCTGGTTTAGAAGAGAACATTGAGACTTCTAGTCAAGATGGAGGCATGAGTAGACATGCTTCGCCTCCTGGCATAACCACAAGAAGAATTACAACTAACCTCAAAACAAAAATGCCCAGAGCTGCCAGAAAATCAAACTGTATAAAGAAGTCCAACAACCAAGGATTTAAAGAAGTCATATTCATCCATATGAGTAAGAGGGGTGGAGATGTGGAAATGGGTGGAGAGGCGGTGTGGCTCAGAGAGGTGGCGAGAGGTGACAGTGTCAGGGGTGAAACAGGTGGTCCCACATGCATGTGTGGTAGATAAAAATGGGAGGGGCTCCTAGGGAGTGAGTGATCCCAGTTCCAGACTGCACAGCCCAGGGTTCTAGCACAAGGAAGATAAAGTTATAACTTCTGGCTACAAAATACAGTGGGGGTTGGGGTGGTGGAGGAAACTGCTAGTTTCTCAGGAGTGTCTGTTTGAAGGTACCATGTGAACTTAGAATGTAGGCAAACCCACCCACTCTGGGATTCACCACCAGGGAAACAACTAGAAGGGCAACGATCACATACGGGAAGTGGGTGAAGTGAATGGAAACAGGGCGAGTGCCAGGCAAACCTCCAGCAGCCAGGCAGTGTCACTGTCCCCTCTCTGACCCTTCCCCTCACAGAGAGCCACAGAGCCACAAAGCCTTGAATTGGGTTGCCCCACCCTGGCAAATACCTAAGGCTCTCTGCCCCATACAATTTAACAGGTGTGCTAAGACAGGGAGTCAAAGCAGCTCTATTAAATACACAGAAACAAACACAGGGAGGTTGCCAAAACAAGGAGACAAAGAAATATGGCCCCAAGGAAAGAACAGAACAAAACCCCAGAAAAAGAACTAAAGGAAAGAGACAGCCAACCTATTAGATGCAGAGTTCGAAACACTGGTGATCAGGACGCTCAGAGAACTCAATGAGTATGACAAAAACATAAGGGAAGGAGGGAAGGTTACACTAAGTGAAGTAAAAAAAAATCTACAGGGAACCAACAGTGAAGGGAAAGAAGCCGGGATTTAAATCAATGATTTGGAACAAAATGAAGAAATAAACATTCAACCAGAACAGAAATAATAAACAAGAATTTTAAAAAAATGAGGAATGTATAAGACGACTCTGGGGCATCTCCAAAAGTTTCAACATCTGAGTCATAGGGGTGCCAGAAGGAGAAGAGAAGGAGCAAGAAACTGAAAACTTATTTGAAAAAATAATGAAAAAAAAACTTCCCTAATTTGGCAAAGGAAATAGACATAAAAGTCTAGGAAACACAGAGATTCCCAAACAAGTTGGACCCAAAGAGGGTAACACCAAGACACATCATAATTAGAATGCCAAAGGTTAAAGATAAAGAGAGGATCTTAAAAGCAGCAAGAGAAAAGCAGAGAGTTACCTACAAAGGAGTTCCCATCAGACTGTCAGCTGATTTCTCAAAAGAAACTTTGCAGGCAAGAAAAGGCTGACAAGAAGTATTCAAAGTAATGAAAAGCAAGGACCTACATCCAAGGTTACTCTATCCAGCAAAGCTATCATTCAGAATGGAAAGGCAGATAAAGTGCTTCCCAGATAAGGTAAAGCTAAACGAATTCATCATCACCAAGCCATTATTACATGAAATGTTGAAGGGACTTATTTAAGAAAATAAAAAATCAAAACTATGAACATAAAAATGGTAACAAACTCATAACTATCAACAACTGAACCTAAAATAAAACAAAAACAAAAACAAACTAAGCAAACAACCAGAGCAGGAACAGATTCATAGACATGGAAATCAACTGGAGGGTTATCAGCTGGGAGGGGTAAAAGGGATAATAGGGGAAAAAGTGCTGGGATTAAGAAGCATAATTGGTAGGAACAAAACAGGTAGGGGGAGGTTAAGAATAGTATAGGAAATGGAGAAGCCAAAGAATTTATATGCATGACCCATGGACATGAACTAAGGTGGGCAGGGGTTGTTGGAGGTTGTTGGAGGGAGGAGGGTTCCAGGGTGGAGGGGGCAAAGGGGGAAAAATGGGACAACTGTAATATAATAGTCAATAAAATATACTCTAAAAAAAAGAGAACATTGAAAAGAATAGCATGTTCTAAATATAGCTTCTCTCTCATCTTCAAATCTGTCGGGACCTTTGCACTGAAACTTAACGCTGTCTTGGTTTGGGTTTCTTTCACTTCCTTTCCAAATCTGTGTTGCCTTCCTGCCTATAATTTTTTGCTAGAAGGCAGGGCCTATGAAAGGAGACCCCCAGTTACGTCAGAGCTAGCCAAAGGCAGGAAGTTTATATTAAACCTACTTGCTAGAATTGGTTTTGATCTTTCTTAAAGTTGTTAGCTTTAGAGACGCTGTCATCAGGACTCTATGGCACAAAGAGGAAGGTGTAAAAATACCTCTCTGGCGTGTGAATTTCGTTCTGCTTCCCATCCCCTTGCCAGGAACGCTGGAAAATCATCCCCAGCAGACCGGGTCACCAGTTTGAATCCCAGTGGTTGAGAAAGATTCGGGAATAATCAGCTAATGGAGAAAAAAGGGATTCCACGAGATCTGAACACTGTCCTTTTGACCCTGGACATTTCCTCAAGGCTGGTTTATTTTTGGAAAGCCTCAGTTCTTCTGGTGTTGCAGGACCTACCCTGGGCTGATAAGTTTCCTTTTTGATTCCATTTTCTCCTGAGAGCTGACAGAGGGCACTTCCTGGACTTTAAGGAACATAGATCTTGGTTGAAGTCTCTCCAGGGAGATTTGCAAGTGCAGCACCACTGCCTTGTCTGGTTGGGTTTGGGCGGCTTTTTTACCAGCGTCACGCACCGTAACTGAGGTGAGTTGTTTGCCTGTTTTTGTTTTCCCAAATGTTCATACTGAGCACAGAATCTTGATTCCTTTTTTTGGTGTGTGCTTTAACAACCTTAAATCTGTACTTCTCATTCTTGTTAAAAACCAGGCCCTTCAGAAGTCAGTGGGTCTGGGATGGGCCTGGGATTCTGCATTTCTGACGAGGTCTCAGGTGACTTCAGGTCTGCTGGTCTAGGAGCAAGGCTGTGAGCAAACAAGGGCTTCAACCCCCAACATGTTTGCTTCTGGGGGTGAAGTGGGTTAGAGGGGGGCTGTCAGAATGAAGGAATGTAGCCAAGCACATGCTTTACATAGGGTGCCTGAGGGGAAAAATCATACAGCATCCCGCCCTGGTTGTACCTCTTTTGGTGGGGCATCTCTAAGTGTGGGAGTTCCTGTTAAACAGTTCCTGGGTGTGGTAAACCAAGTCACCCCAAGGAGAGAAGATGTAAGGCAGCTCCTTAGGTGCCATGGGCCACTTTGAGAAGAGCCCGAAGTCTTTCTGTGACTTTTATAATCTGGGGATTAGGTGTCCATTGCATGCCTCACACTGGTGTCATCAGTGATCACGCTGGACTTTTCATCTTCAGTTAAAAATTATGTATGCCGAGAAAATAACTCATATCTTCCTCCTACTATTTGGAAGTGAAGATTGTACGCATATGAATCTATTACATTGTTTAGAATCAATTTGAGTAAGGAATATATGTTTTATCTTCTTGTGAGAGGCCTATGTTCCTCTTTAAACCAAGTAGCTTCCTGTTCTAAATAACATATTTTAATCTGAAAGTAGCTTTTAATCCAAAGACAAATGAAGAAGAAAAAAATATAGATAGATAGGAAAAGTTACCTATTCTGTCCCTATTTGAGGGGAGAAAATAAAAATGGATGAAAGAAGGGGAAAAAGCATGTTGGCTGGGAAAGTCATGCTTTGTAAAATGAATGAAAGAAACCTGGCCCAGAAGTAGAATTCTTTCCCACACATGCATGGGAGTTGTAGGCTAGTAGCTTGTGTTTGCTCAGCTGGAGAAATGTGCTTGAGACAGAGCAGGTAAATTATCAATTTTGTTACCTTAGTAAACATGCTGAAACTATTTGTCATTAAGTCGAGGATTATGCAATGGAATGAAGGGTCAGAGGTGTGAATGGACCTCTAGAGACCTGGTATGAAACCATGAAACCATCCCAGACAGAGGGGAATTGTTTCTGCTTGAAATAAGCTTCCAATGACATTCCTTTATGTCATGGCATATAATGAGGAGTGTTATTAAAAAATTTAACAACTTGTGTGGCACAAACATTGACCAATCAGAATAGGAGCTATTGTAAATAACCCACACCATAGCAAATCTCTGGTAGGCAGTAAGAACATACAGGGCTGAACATTAGCCTAAGCTATCCCAGATTTTAATTAAACCTTTTTTTTTTTTTTTTGTGGGGAGAAATGATAAAGCTCCACGAGTTGAGAGACATATATAGTAAATCCTCATATAACATTGTTGATGAGTCCTGCGACTTTAAGCAAAATGATGTATAATGAAACAATTTTATCATTAGCTCACTGATATAATGAAAAAGAGTTAAGTTCCTACGGTGTCTCATCAACGTTATAATGGAACGACTTTGAACAAGATGACATTATTTGTTATTGGAGGGCCTGGCAAACCGTGCCAAGACTCTGTCCTCATTTAATTAGGTGAGGCCATTCCCTCTCTTTCCAAGCCCAGAGCAAACCATGATTCCAGCTGTAGATCTTCTTCAAACTGCACTATAGAAAGCACAGTTCTCTTAAGTCACTGCAAGATTCAAAATCCTCTTTCTTGAGTAGGATTAGGGAAAATGCGTATGTTCTTTTGTAAAGAGTTACAGCAGAAAGTGAAATTGATCACCATGCTCTCCTACCATACAGAGCATTATCCCACTTGATTTTTCACAACCATCTTGGGGTACAAGTCATGGGGGTTATTATTTTAACCTTTCAGTGAAGAAACTGAGAGTCTGGATAAGCAATTTGCTAAAGGGCACAGGTGTGGCTGGATAGTGGGTGTACCTGATTTAATCTTGGGTTTGTTTCTCTAAAGTCAGGTTAATCCTGTCCTTTCCTTCAGTGTCTTCATGAGAGCTCTAACAATCTATGTTGTTCTCTACTAGGGTTTGTCTTCTTTTTATGTCATAATTTCAAAACTTTGCGCATTAAAAAGGATCCTTTTTCTATTCTTCTGTCAAAAGTATTCATGTGTTGTCTTAGCTTTACCTCCATTTAGGCCTTTAATCTCCAGAAATAAAAGTTTAAAAGCAGGTATCATGCTTAAAAATCACCTGGGGAGCTTGCTGAAACTCATATTGTGAACCCCAGTGCCAGAAGTTCTGGGTCAGTAGGCTGGGGCTCAGGTCTGAGAATTCGTATTTCTAGTAAGCATTCAGATGATCTTAGTGCTACCATTCGGAGACCATGCTTTACAGGCACGGCATCAGTCGATAATTCAAAATAGCATCCTTATAGTTTAGTGAGGGGACTTAGTGTGCTTAACTACAGATTACAGAGCTAGACTTCCTGGGTTTGAATATTGATGCCATCAGACATTAAATGTGCAATCCTGGGGAAATTAATCCATCTGCATCTCAGTTGCCTAGTCTGTAAAATGGGTTCAATGATACTACCTACATCACAAGGTAGTTGTGAGGATTAAATGGCTTATTACTTAGTCTTATTATTATTAAGTCTTGTTCAATTCATAATTGTACTTTGCAAAAGAAATACCAACAATAAGAATTCACACAGATGCCAAATGCTCTTCTTTGATGTAGATGTTACCCCAGAGTTTAATCATGAGATAAACATGTTCTTTTTTTTTTTTAAAAAAAAAGAAGATTTTATTTATTTTTAGAGAGAGGAGAAAAGAGAGAGAAAGAGAGAAACATCGACTGGCTGCCTCTTGCATACCCTCAACCAGGGCTTGGCCCACAACCCAGGCATACACCCTGACCAGGAATTGAACCGATGACCTTTTAACTCTCAGGCTGGTACTCAACCCACTGAGCCACACCAGACAGGGCAGATAAACATGTTCTTGTGTGTGTGTGTGTGTGTGTGTGTGTGTGTGTGTGTGTTCTGGGCTATCACCTAGCACTTCCCACCACAAGGAGAGAGAGTAAATGATGCTGAGATTTTGACAAACGCCAATCACATAGGGCCTTATATACTCTTCTATAACCTTGGATTTGGCACTGACAAGGATGAAAGTCATTAACATAATTTGAAGCTGAGGAGTGCAATCAGAATGGCATTTTATCTGTCTATCTATCTATCTATCTATCTATCTATCTAATCTTCACCTGAGGATCTGCTTATTTTTTTAAAAGATTGTATTTATTTATTTTTAGAGCGAGGGGAAGGGGGGGAGAAAGAGAGGGAGAGAAACATCAATATGTGGTTGTCTCTTGTGCACCTTCTACTGGAGACCTGACCTGGCCTGCAACCCAGGCATGTGCCCCAACTGGGAATTGCACCCATGACCTTTCGGTCTGTGGGATGAAGCTTCAACCAGCTAAGGCACGCTGGCCAGGAAAGGGTTGCATTTTAGAAATGTTTCTTGCTACAGTATGGAGGCTAATTTGGAATAAGAAGAGGCTAAAGGCTGAGACCTGTTTGAACAGACTATCGCAGTCTTCCTGAGAGAATTAACAAAGCCTTGAACTAAGGCAGTAGGGTAAAGCACAGAGCAGAGATCCCATGGTCCAGCTGATGGCATGGAGCATGTGCCATGACTCAGAAAGGAAATATGGTACTGTATTAAAACTCCCTAGTTTATGCCCCTTCTTTATATCAAAGCTCCATGAGGCTGAGGGAAGCCTTACTCCTCTGTAGGAGTGCCTTACTCCTTACATAGACCAAACCATTAGCTCCTAATAGCCCATTGGTGGGGGCCTATTTCACTTGTTTGTAAGTGAATTGGTGAGGGAAAATAAATTAAATCTTCTCCCATCTCATATCCCTCCTCTCTTGCTTTTGCTCTTATCATACTGACCTTCCTTCAGGCCTTTGAAAATGCCCAAATGTGACCTCCAGTCCAGAGAGTGTCAAACTATTGCCTTTGGGGAAAATTCATACCGCCACCTAGTTTTTACAGGTAATTTTATTGGAACACAGCCACACCCATCAGACTGTGTATTGTCTGGGGCTACTCTAGGGCTGTAGCAGCAGAGTAGAGGAATTGTGACAGATACCACATGGCCTGTGAAGCCCTAAATATTTACTATCCGGCTCTTTACAGAAGAAATTTGCTGACCCCAGCTCTAGTTCTTTGAAATTGCTGACTTAATCCTGGCTGGCATAGCTCAGTGGATTGAGCGTGGGTTGGGAACCAAAGTGTCCCAGGTTCGATTCCCAGCCAGGGTAGATGCCTGGGTTGCAGGCCATAAACCCCAGCAACCACACATTGATGTTTCTCTCTCTCTCGCTCTCTCTCTATCTCCCTCCCTTCCCTCTCTAAAAATAAATAAATAAATAAAAATAAAAAAAAAAAAAGAAATTGCTGACTTAAAACACCACCCTCAACAAAGCTATATTAATCAAAACTGTGGTACTGATGTAAAGAAAGACATATAGACCAATGGAATAGAATAGAGAGTCCATAAATAAACCCTCATATATATGATAAAATTATTTTTGTCTAGGTTGCCAGACCATTCAATGGAGGAAAAGATAGACTTTTCAACAAATGGTGCTGGGAAACTGGATAGCCAAATGCAAAAGAATGATGTTAAATCCTTATTTTGCACCATATACAAAAACTAAGTAAAAAGGGGCCAAAGTCATAAATGTAAGAGCTAGAGTATAAAACTCTTAGACAAAAACATAGGGGAAAAGCTTCATGACATTGAATTTGGCAGTGATTTCTTGGATATGATACTAAAAACACAGGCAATGAAAAAAACTAAATAAATTGGACTTAATCAAAATTAAAAACTTTTATATGTCAAAGAACATTATTAAGAGAGTGAAAAGACAGCCTGCAGTATGGCAGAAAATATTTGCAGATCATGTTTCTTTTTTTTTTTTAAAGATTTTATTTATTTATTTTTAGAGAGGGAAGGGAGGGAGATAGAGAGAGAGAGACAGAGAAACTTCAATGTGCGGTTGCTGGGGGTTATGGCCTGCAACCCAGGAATGTACCCTGGCTGGGAATCGAACCTGGGACACTTTGGTTCCCAGCCCACACTCAATCCACTGAGCTACACCAGCCAGGGCTCAGATCATGTTTCTGATACAGGGTTAATATCTAAAGCACAAAAAGAACTATAGCTCAAAGACAAAAGCCAAACAACCCAACTGAAAAAGGGCAAAGGACTTGAATAGACATTTCTCCAAAGAAGACATGGCCAATGAACACATGAAAGGATGCTCAGCATCATTAATTATTAGGGAAATGTAAATCAAAACCACAATGTGATATCACTTCATACCCACAAGGATGAAAAAAAAGATATTATTTATTTATTTTTAGAGAGAGGGGAAGGGAGGGAGAAAGAGAGGGAGAGAAATATCAATGTGTGGTTGCCTCTTGCGCACCCCCTGCTGGAGACCTGACCTGGCCTGCAGCCCAGGCCTGTGTCCTGACTGGGAATGAACCAGCCACCCTTTGGTTTGCAGGCCAGTGCTCAATCCACTGAGCCACACCAGCCAGGGCTAGGATGAATTTTTTAAAAAGGAAAATAACAAATGTTGGCTTGGATATGAAGTACTAGAACTTTTGTGCTTTGCTAGTAGAAATTAAAAATGGTGCAGCTGCTAACACAAATAGCCTGACCATTCCTCAAAAAATTAAACATGGAATTACCATATGATCCAGCATTTCTGCTCCTGGGTGTATGCCAAAGGAATTGAAAACAGGCACTCAAGGAGAGATCTGCACTCCCACATTTGTGGCGGAATTATTCACAATAGCCAAAAGGTGGAAGTAAAATTTAAGTGTCCATGGACAGATGACTACCACAAAATAAGGTATATGCATATAATAAAATATTATTATATTATTCCACATTAAAAAATGTTAAGATATTATTTTATTTTTAGAGACAAGGGAAGGGAGGGAGACAAAGAGAGAAACATCAATGTGTGGTTGACTCTCATGCACCTGCAACTGGGGACCTGGTCTGCAACCCAGGAATGTGCCCTTACTGGGAATTGAACCTGTGACCCTTTAGTTTGCAGGCTGGCACTCAATCTACTGAGCCATACCAGCAAGGTCTACTTTAAAATTTTCAACATGTGCTTCAACATGTATAAACCTTCATGGCACTATGCTAAGTGAAATATGCCAGACATCAAAGAACAAATACTGTATGATTCCACTTATAGAAGATACCTACAGTAGTCACACTCATAGAAACAGAAGGTAGAATGTTGGTTGCTACTGGGGAGAGGAGAGAGGGAGAAGTTATGTTTAATGGCTACAGCATTGTAGTTTGGGAAAATGAAAAAAGTTCTAGAGATAGATGGAGGTGACAGTTGTACAGCAATGTGAATGTTCTTAATGTCATAAAACTCTGCCTTTAAAAATGGTAAATTTTATGTTGTGAATATTTTACCATGATAAAAGAAAAAAGAACTCTACCCTCATGTCTTCGCATGGCTAGTACTTATTATTATTCAGTTTTCAGCTCAAATGGTATCTCCTCAAGGAAACTTCCCTATACTCTATGTAATTTCCTTGTAAGATATATGACTATCTGAACTGTTCTTACTTACTAATTTATATAAATATTTATCATATGTCTTCATCAGAATGTCAGCTTGCTGAGGATAAGGTCCTATCTAATTCAAAGCTGTATCTAACACTTAGTTCTTGGCACATGGTAGATGCTCAATAACTGTGGAATACACGAATAAAAACAGCTTAGTGAGAAAAAGATGTTCCACCGGAGGTTGTACTAGTGCATATACTTCATGGGAAATTTAAATGTACACTGAGTATTCAAAGACAAAGTGAAACTGAAAATTTAACTTCACCAGTATTAGCTGGGTGGTGGAGTGAGAGGGCATGAAGAAGAAATGAATCGATTATATTTGGTAAAATATTTCCTTTCATTGGCTTTCCGTATGACCTCCCTTCTCCACCTCCCGATTCCCAGGACTTCAGCAAACCCTCTTTCCTCTTTGTGCATCACCTGCCCATGCCTGCTGTCTGTGGCTGCTTTTGTGCTGCAGTGCTAGAGTACAGTGGTTATAACAGCAGCTGCATGGCCCATAAGGCTAACATCTGTACTATCTAGCTTTTTACAGAAAAATTGCTACCCAAACTCTAATGTGGATAAATATAACAGACAAGATATGTTTGTTTACTCTTTTCCAAGAACTCTTGTGATACTCACTCAAGTCAATCTAGAAATACTTATTGAGCACCTACTATGTTTTAGGCACTGTCTTAGGCACTGGGGATAGAGCAGTAAATGAACTAGAACCCTGCTCTTGTACAGCTCACCTTCTAATGGGAGAAGAGAGATGGTAAATAATGACCAAGTAATATAGTATGTTAGGTGAGAAAGGCTAGAGAGAAAAAATATAGTAAGGGAAGAGGTAATCAGAAAGGCTCAAACGTGTTTTGCAACTTTATTTAAATAGAGTGGAAGAAAGTATTTGGGGAGAGGCAATGGAGGCAGACGTGTGTTTAAATGTTAGAAAAATACCTAGCAGGCCAGTGTAGATGGAGGAGCTGTTTCTCTCCATGGTCTCTACACCTGGGCATTCTGGCTCTGTGCAACGTTAGCTTCTCGTTGAAGGCATATGCCTCGTGCCATAGGACAGAAACCCAACCTTCCACAGTGTCCCAGCTGGCAGTATAACTGAGCCTTCAACAGGCCAGTTTGCTGTTCTGTCAAGCCAGCTGCCTCTGCATGAGGAGAGTATGTAGTGGATAGTGAGAGCATGAGCCCATTTTTCAAACCTCCTTGGTCGTAACATAGACCCATGGTCAGAGCAGGGTTACATTGGATACCATGGCCATAGATGAGCCATTCTCTAACTTCATGATAATCCATTGTGAGAAGCTCTGCAGGCAGGGAGAGTAAGTGTTTACCCAGAATATGTTGCTATCCCTGAGAGCAAAAAGAGCTGTTCTCTTTATGATGGGAGGAACCTACCATAATTAACTGCTATGAGGTGGCCAGATGTTGCCCTGGACAGAGGTGCCATATCATGGCTTAGTATTGGCTTCTGCTGTTGGCAGACTGGACACTCAGCACTAGATACAGACAGACTGGCCTTGGGGAGGTGAGACCCATACTATTGCTCACACTTCCTTCCATACCCCGCTGTTACAATCACTTGAATACGGAACCACTGAGCAAGCACTGGCATGCCTGAAGAAAGAGGCATCCTGGCATTCACAAAGTAGATCCTCTTGCTTATCTGCTGTTTGACAGGCCCCACCATCATGGGTCCTCTCTGATGGGTATATACACAACACACAAATATTTTCACACTTTGTGCCACTGCAAGAGATCCATACACAGTGCATCTTGTTACCAATTTTTCAAATAATTCTTCTGAGTCTCCAACGAGCTGGACAATCCAGTAGCCACTGCCCACAAATCAATATGGATATCTCAGGCCATGAAATAAATAGCCAACTGTATCCATCAAAGTTCTGTCCACATGGAGGGTTTCCCTTCTGCATGGTCCTCTGTGGTCATGCTTGAGTGCCACATCGGTCAGTGTGGCACCATTTGCGGATCCATCTGAGAACTAGACCTGCACTTTATTCTCCTCTGTGAACTGCTCACTGGGAATTCCCCAACAGGACACTCATACAGGTTGGAGGAAAGGTAGGGAAGTGTTAGGATAAGGTACTTGGTAGCTGGAGCCAGTCGGTCATACATATGACTGTGCCTCCTGGACCTGCAGGTGCCTGCTCTCCTGTATACTGCTCCCATGTTATGAGAGGAAAGTTGCTGGATGTGTATGTCTGGTCTTGTGGTTCTTGATGGGAAATTCAGGTTGCGTAGTCACTCAGTGCCATGTGGTCATATTTTCAGTCTCAAAAACTAGGGCCACAAGCTGCTTTTCAAGGGGAGACTATTGGTTATCAGAGAAGGATATGGTTTTCCCAAACCCCTGGAGGTCTGTGCCATGGGGATCCTACTAAGAATTCCCTCCAGCCATACCATACACAGTCCCTGTCTGCAGCACACCCTTCTAATACCATTTGGTCTGCCAGGTCCCAGCGCCCAAGTAGCAGAGCAGCTCCTCTTGAAGCCTGGAGGCCTTTCTTCACACCTGGTCCCACTCAAAAATGGTAGCTTTACAAATTATCAAATGAATGGGTTAGAGCAGCTGTTCAAAGGTTGCATAGGTTGCCTTCACATTTGAAAGAGGCCCACCAAGTATGGGATGTGTTTTTTTCCTGCATGATGGGAGTGCAAGATACTGCAACTTGTGTCTCATTTTCAAAAGGCTGCCTTAACATGTGCCAGACGGTAAAGACCTACTAAATTTTGTAGGGTTTAACCCTCACCCCTTTGTACCTAAATATGTAAATATGGTATTTTTGATGCTTGTTTTTTTTCTGCTTACCAGATCTAATTGGCATAACGATGTTAATATACAGGATCAGCATGACGTCCTCTGGGATATCAGGATCAAGGTCCCTCTTAACTATATTATGATGATGAGAGAGAGGACACACATATAAATGTACACTGTTGTTTCTGCTATGTATATGCAAATTGCATTTGACTTTCCATATTGATTAGAAAGGAGAAAGCATTTGATAGGTCAGTCATTGATTACTAGACATCAGGTGCTGTATTGTTTCCACTAAAGATGCCGCATCTGAACTGCTGCTGAGATCGGCATCGCCACCTGATTAAGATCACAATAAATGACTGCCGTTCTGTATGATCCATCTGACTTATACCAGGTAAGAAAGGTGAGTTCGATGGGGAGTTTGGAGAAATCGGTGCCCCTATATCATCAGTCTCTGTTGTCAGCATTAGTCCCTGCAGCTCTCAGGGATGTGGTATTACATTTGGGTTCCTGACTGGGTAGAGGGGAGGGAGAGGTGGGAGGGCAGTTCCAGGGGATTCCACGTGATGCTTCCTACCGTAACAGCTGTCACTCCATGTGGGGGTCCATTGTTAGACTAACTTAGGCCAAGACTCTCCCCTATCTGCTGATCTCCACAAGTTTTCCAGTGCTTCTGTGGATTATTAGATATTACCTCTGAAATTACACTGACCCTCAGCAACACAAAATGCCACCAGGTTAAACAATTCAGAAGAATGACTTGTGGAGATCAGCAGACAGGGGATCTAATAATCCACAGAAGCATTGAATATTTTCTTTGCTCAAGTGTATAGTCACCCAGCAAATTTTTCTGGGGAAGCACTACTTAAGATGAATCCCTAGACCAGAAAGATTAGCAACACTTGGGAACTTATTAAAAATGCAAATTCAGCCCTGGCCACTATGGCCCAGTTGGTTGGAGATCATCCTGAAACTGAAAGGTTGTGGGTTCGATTCCTGGTCAGAGCACATACCTAGGTTGTGGGCTCAGTCCCCTGTCTGGCAGGGGCAGGATCCCTGGTCTGGATACATAGGATCCCCGGTCTCAGTGTGGGAGGCAACCAATGAATGCTTCTGTCTCACATCAATGTTTCTCTTTCTCTCCCTTCCTCTCTTTCTAAAAGCAATGAAAAAAAAAATGTCCTTGGGTGAGGATAAAAAATGCAAATTTATAGGTATTACTCCAGTTATACTAAACCAGGATCCTGGGAATAGGTCCCAAGAATTAGTGTTTTAGTGAGAATCTCAGCACATTAAAAGGTTGAGAAGCACTGTCTCAAATCAGTGGTTCTTAACCAGGAGTGAGTTTGCCCCTCAGGGTTGCCAAACAGACAACGGGGTACCCAGTTAAATTTTAATTTCAGATAAACAACAAATAATGTTTAGTATGAGTATGCCCCCATGCAATCATTTGAATCTGAAACTCAAGTTTATCTGTATTTTTATTTTATTTAATTCTGGTAACCTGCCTCCCCACGGAGGACTGGGCAATGGTTGGCAAGCACTTTGGCTGTCCTGGCTGGGGAAAGGGATGTATGTGAGCACTACTGACATCTAGTGGGCAGAGACCAGATACGCTGCTAAACATCTGGCAATGTTCAGGACACTCCCACATCAAAGAAACACCCAGTCCAAAGTGTAAGCAGGGCCATGGTTAAGAAACATGGGCTTGAAGGAAGATTTATGGTACACACCTATGGCTCTATTGCAAGATCTTTTCTTGAAAATACTCAGATTTCCCCTCAGAGGGGCTCTCAGTCTCTAAACTGACTCAGGTCTGAATGTTGGGTACAAGGCACACTTTGGCAATTTCAGTTAGGTTCTGCCTAGCAGACAGATTTTTTTCACCTACAGATGTTGGGCAGCATCTTAGTAAGCTGTCAATTTGTGATTCCTTGGGGCACCATTATCAATTAGTCATTGGCACAAAGCACAGCAGGTCAAAACACCGATTCTGTGCTCCATCCCTCTGGCCCCCTTTGGCAGTTGCACTAGACCTGGCCTTTACCACGCCGAACACCATTATTCCCACTGAGGTTAGGCCAGAGGCCTCACTCACCAGGACCTCTGACCTACAGAGCTCTTCAAGGATGCTGGTATGCCTGCCTCACAAATGTATTTCTAGTGTCTTGGTGACCTCCCTGGAGAGATCTGGTTAAGAGGTAGCTAAGTAGGTTGTTTGTAAGGGTCTATTTCTGTATCTCCAAAACTTTTTTTTTTTTTTGCTACAGCATGCTAGGCAATTGCTGGCATTTCAACTTTATTAACACGACACTATCATTGAGTGCTGGCTTTTGTCAGCTAATCTTTTCAAACTGTTAGCACTATCCTCCATGTTCCAACCAATGCATTATACTCCAAAACCTGGGTGTATTTACCCAAGTCAATGTGTTCAGTTGAGATTTTTTTCTTGTTTCTTGAGGTTGGCCTCTGTATTTCTGTGGTGTCAGTTGTCACTTCAACCTTTTCATTTCTGATTTTATTTATTTGGGTCCTCTCTCTTTTTTTCTTGAGTCCGGTTAAAGGTTTATTAATTTTGTTTATCTTTTCAAAGTACCAGCTCTTGGTTTCATTGATCTTTTGTATTTTGTTTATTTCTGCTCTGATCTTTTTTTTTCTTCCTTCTACTCACTTTAGGCTTTGTTTGTTGTTCTTTTTCTAGTTCCTTTAGGCACATAGTTAGATTGATTATTTGAGATTTTCCCACATTCATGAATTTGGCTTGATTATTATATTGGCTTGATATTTGGCCAATGGAATTTATCTCCATTGGCTTGACACCCTTAGAATCTACACTCTTGGCTCCTCCCCAGGCTTCCACAGACACTGGCGGGCAGCCCCCAGTTCTTTCCAGTAATCTGTGCTTGGCTGGTAGGCCTCCTTCCTGGCACCATCAGCTGTGTCACCAGGATGTCTGCTTTAGCTGGGTAGTGGTTCCCCCTTCTAAAGCTGTGGGGGTCCCCACTCTGGCAAAGCTGCATGGCTTTCCTTTCTATTGCCACAGCCACATGATTCTCTGCAGTGCCACAGCCGAGTGGTCCTCTCTCTGCACTGTCACAGATGTGTGGTCCTCTCTGCACAATGACTTCGTGAGTCTCCATTCTGGCAAAGCCACATGGTTCTTTCCTGCACTGGCTGCCACATCTTGGTTTAAATCCCTGCACCAATCTTCCTCTGCAGCCCCATTTCCCATTCATCCCACAGTTGGCTACACTTGCCAGCACTCTCATATGCTTCCAGCTTTACTGGGTTGCCATCATGAGCCTGGGCAGGTGTGGCCCCAAGTCATGGAACCAATCATCTCCGAGCTCCCATGCAAGCGCTGTAACTCAGGTGACCTGCCCCCCAGTTACATCTTGGTGGGGAAATTACTTCCATTCCCCTGGCTCAGAGCATGGCCACAGCTGTTTAACATATCTATGCAACCAGTTAAAGGTTATAGATATGTTAAATGACCACACCAGAGGTTAGCTGCAAAGCTGTTGCTATGCAAAACAGCTCTCATTGGCCCTGCTCCATGTGACCCTTCCCCCAACCCAGACCTGTGCGGGGGAGGGTGAGGACATCCTAATATTTCCTGAACACCTTGAGTTCTGGACCCCATTCCAAATTCCTATTTGGGTACCCCCCTCTTGGCTGCACCCTGTTACAATACTATCTATATATCTGATGATGTAGAAGAGAAAGGGGAAAGTTGTTCTCACTGAATGAGGAAAGAGGAGATGGGATTTACTGAAGAGAGAAGACATTGCCTTTGGCCTTAGACTGGAGCATGGGCACAATAATAGGAGGGAAGGAAGGCTGTGCTTGTAGGTGAGCACGTATATTGCAGGGAACCTAGAAGTCTCTTCCACTTGCTTGAATTTTCTTAGTAAAATAGGGAATAAGGTTATCAGCTGAGAATGACTATGGGAGAGGGTACTGAGGAGGAAGAAATCACGACATACTAAAAGAGGAAAGTAGAAAAGGGAATGGGATAGGGAAATAGGGTAAGAGTTGCTGGGCACCATTGAGAAGTCCCAGCATTAACATTCTTGATCATGAAGTTTAAAATCAGACAAATCATTATTCTTATGTGTTTTTCTCTACCCACATTCAGCTGCAGAGATGTAGGCCTAGAGTGGGGGAGATTTTAGCTAGAGTTTGAAGTTTTGCCAAGCAAGTGTCAATACAAAAGGTGAGTGAGGGAGTTAAGGTTGTTTGTAAGGGTGCTACTATAATGAATGATGTTGAAATTTCAGCTGGTATGGAGACTGAAGAGAACAGTGAAGGATAAGGCATTGTAAAATACTAGTAAAATTAATGGATAGTGAATCCTGTGGGGGCCAAAAGTTTAATGGAGTTGGGTTATTAGAAGGACCTAGGCGGAAAGATGAGATCGGGTAGTCAGGGAGTGAGATACACAACATAAAATTGATAATGAGAATGTCTGTGTTATGTCCTGGGAGTGCACAGCAGAGGCAGGGTGGGAAACAAAGCATTAGAGAAGTTCAGGGTAGTCAGAGGCCAGAATACTGGGAAAATCACCTATGTGTCTATTGAATGCACCAAGAAGTTAGACAGAAGCAGCGTTAGAGAGTGTGACAGTGTACCAGATAGGGGAAGAGGGTCCTGGAGTCCAAAGTTAGCAACAACCGTCACGGACATTCAGTGATTAGTCTGAAGACATGAAATTCAAAGCTGAGATCTTCTGGGGGGAAGTGGGTAGGTGATCCACTTTGGGATGTTCATGTTTTCATGGTGGTTTCTCCTCTCAGAATAGCGTATCAGAATGTGAAATCCACCAAGGTAACCTCAAAAAAACGGTTTTTTTCCTGTAAAGACTTTTCATGCTTTAATCAAAAGAGGGCGCCAGAGCCTAGCCAAAAATTATTTGTGTTTTCCTCTAAGGCTAGGGCAACCATATTTACTTTTAAAATTTATTTATTTATTTTATTATATTTTTATTGATTATGCATTACAGTTGTCATGATTTTCTTCCTTTGTGCCTCCTCCACCCAGCGCCCCCCACTCCCACAGGCAATCCCCATACCATTGTTCATGCCTGTAAGTTCTTTGGCTACTCCATTTCCTATATTTAACTTACATCTTGCCATATGTAATGCACACTTTTTTGCCCACATTTTTTAGGGAAAAATAAGGAGGCACATTATACATGGGTAGTACTGATTCTGTATCTATATAAATGTTTTTCATTATTTTATTTATGCTTCTGTGTTAAAAGTGTGGCTCTACAAAGCAATAATGATATCCATATGCAAAATAATACCCTAGAATATGATAATTGGTTTTGTTTCTAAATATAAATAAATAAAAATTTGAATTAAAAAATTAAAATGAAAGATTTTCTTTCCTGAAAGTATGAGGCAAAAACATGGGTGTGTTCTATACACAGGAGCACATTATACATGGCAAAGTACGGTACCTATTTATACTTCTTAATCCCTCACATCTTCATGCATTCCCCCATGCCCCCCTCCCATCTGGCAACCATCAAAACACTCTCTATATCTATGACTCTGTCTCTGTTCTTCTTGCTTAGTTTGTTTTTTCTTTTAGATTCAATTGTTGATGGATTTGTATTTTTTGCAATTTAATTGTTCATAGTTTTGATCTTGTTTTCTTAAATAAGTCCCTTTAATATTTCATATAATCATGGTTTGGGATAATGAGCTCCTTTAGTTTTTTCTTGTCTGGGAAGCTCTTTATCTGCCCTTCTATTCTAAATGATAGCTTTGCTGAGTAGAATAATCTTGGCTTTAGGTTCCCACTTTTCATGACTTTGAATATTCCTTGTCAATCCCTTCTAGCCTGCAAAGTTTCTTTCAAGAAATCAGCTGACAGTCTTACGGGAACTCTCCCGTAGGTAACTAACCTCTTTTTGCTTGCTGCTTTTAAGATTCTCTCTTTACCTTTAATTTTTGGCATTTCACTTATGATGTGTCTTGGAGTGGGCCTTTTTGCATTCATCTTGTTTGGGAATCTCTGTGCTTCCTGTACTTGCGTGTCTATTACTTTCACCATATTATGGAAGTTTTCTTTCATTATTTTTTCAAATAGACTTATAATTTCTTGCTCTTTCTCTTCTCCTTCTGACACCCCTTTGATGTGACTGTTGGACCTCTTGAAGTTGTCCTAGAGGCTGCTTATACTAGCCTCACTTTTTAAAATTCTTTTTTCTTATTGTTCTGATCAGTTAGTTTTTGGTTCTTTATGTTCCACATCATTGATTTGTTCCTCAGCTTCATCCACTCTACTGTTGTTTCCCTATGAATTGTTTTTTATTTCAATTAGTGTATCCTTCATTTCTGACTGGATCTTTTTTATGCTATTGAGGCCCTCACTAAGTTCTTTGAGTATCCTTATAACCAGTGTTTTGAACTTTGCATCTGATAGATTGCTCATCTCTATTTTATTTAGCTCGTTTTCTGGAATTTGGATCTGTTCTTTTATTTGGGCCATGTGTCTTTGTTTCCTTGTTTTGGCAGCCTCCCTGTGTCTGTTTCTATGTACTAGGTAGAGCTGCTAAGACTCTGTGTCTTGGTAGCATGGCCTAATGTAGTAGGCATCCTGTAGGATTCAGTGGCACAGCCTCCCCTATCACCAAGGTGGGTACTCAAGGTGCGCTCTTTGTGTAGGCTCAATACACCTTCCTCTTGTAGTTAAGCCTTGGTTGCTGTTGGCAGATCAGTGAGAGGGACTTGCCCAGGCCAGTCAGCTGCAAGGACTGGCTGTGACCACTGAACACCAACCTCTACCCTCTGTGGAGGATCAACTGTGCAGGGGCAAGGTGGTGGTGCTCCGATGTGGTCTGTAGTTGTCCATTGGGTGCACTGGCCATGGGGTTTCCTGGGTGATGCAGCCCAGGGTTAGCCCCTACCTCTGTTTTGTCCGGAGCCACCCTGCCTGAGCTATAAAGCAATCTGAAATGGTTGCTACTTGTGCTGGGCTTTGAGATTCCCAGTGAAGCCAAGCTGTGAATCTAAGCTGGTTGCTGCTAGTGCCAGGCCTGGGGCTCACTGAGGTTGGCTATTGCTTGTTTGTGAGGATTTAGGAAGTTTGAAGCATGATCCACTCACATGGAAAAGCAGCTTGGGTAGGCCCAAAGGTTGGGTAGGGCAGAGTCTCTGGAGATCTCCAAAGGGGGTCAAACAGTGTTAGCCAGGTTGATGGAGTCTCAGATATGGCACCTGCTTGTTGGCTCTGTGGGGTGAGGCTTTAGAAAAGGGACAATAGCCTCCGTTTATCTTGATGCCAGACACTTCAGTTTTTCCCTGTATACCACTGATGCCTTACAAGTTTCTACCCCAGTACTGGAGCTCAGAGGGAGTGAGTTTGAGTAGGTGAGTCCATGTATGGGTTCTTTAAGAGGAACTGCTTGGGGTTTCAACTTTTCTTCCACGTGTTCACTCCACACTGGTTTTTGTAGTCAGCAGTTGTGGGGGCTTATCTTCCTGGCACTGGAACCATGGGCTGGGAGCCTGGTTGGGACACCTAATTCTCTAGATATCCTTCCTGAATTTTTATCTACCACACATTGGTGAGGGACCAGCTCATTCTGCATCTGTGCCCCTCCTATCAGTCTGGATGGATGTAGTTTCTTTAATTCCATAGTTGTCAGACTTTCATTCAACTCAATTTCTGATGCTTCTGAGTGATGGTTGTTTTATATTTTAGTTGTAATTTTGATGTGGTTGTATAAAGAAGTGAGCCACGTCTGCCTACACTGCCATCTTGACTGGAAGTCCCACCATATTTATTTTTTAAAGATTTTATTTATTTATTTTTAGAGAGAGGGAAAGGGAGGGAAAAAGAGAGGGAGAGAAACATCAGTTGCCTCTTGTACAAGCCCTGTTGAGGGACCCAACCCACAACCCAGGCATAGGCCCAGATCTGGATTGAACTCATGACCTTTTGCTTTGCAGGATGAAGCCTGACCAACTGAGCACAGTGGGCAGGGGCCATATTTACTTTTTAAAGTGAAAGGGGACACACTTAATAATTACTTTAGGCAATATATTTAAACTGGGACTTTCCCATGCAGATTGGGACATGTGCTCACACAGTGCCCTACACATTGTGAGCACAGTCAATTTAGTCATGAGCTAGCTGTATGCTGACAGCTCTAATTCCCAAAAATCACTATAAACACTTTTGACATACAAATTAGGAAGAGAAAAATGACCAAACCTGATTGTATCTTAAAGAGAATATCAGGAAAGACTTTCTTCTCCAACCTACCTCCGTAATTACATTTATTGCCTATCCCATTCACTCCCCCACCTCAATGCAATCGTAGTTTGACAATATCAGCTTGTGAGAGAATTGATTTATTCCCCAAATTATCTTGGTCATTTGAAAGTATTCTGAAGTGTTCCCTAAATTCTATTAATTCTCTGTTTTTTAAAAAAGTTTTATATTTATTTTCAGAAAGAGGAGAAGGGAGGGAGAAAGAGAGGGAGAGAACATCATTTGGTTGCTTCTTGTTTGTTCCCAGTGGGGACCCAGCCCATAGCCCAGGCATGTTCCCCAACAGGGAATTTAACCGGTGACCTTTCAGTTTGTAGGCTGGCGCTCAATCCACTGAGCCACACCAGCCAGGGCTCCATTAATTCTTTATTGTATTTATATTATATTATATTATATTATATTATATTATATTACATTATTTATTAAATGGTAATTATTTCTTCTTTTGGACATCACTTATGTGCTGAGGACGCTGAAAACCAGATGTTGGATATGGCTCTTAAGTGCTCTGTCACATTCTCTTTCTTAATAAACCAAACTGTTCTCTCTTCTTAAACTCAAATAAATCAATTCTTGCTGATGCTATTCTTTTTAAAAATGTATTTATTTATCTCTAACTATTGGTAGCACACTTTTCTTCAAAAACTTTTTTATTAATGTGTAGTTGGCACACAATATTGTATTAGTTTCAGGTAGCACACTCTTAATCTTACGGGATTATTTCCACCATTCCTTTTGCTTTGAAGCTGCATCCTAAATCACTGAAGTGACTCTAAAAACTAAGTGGGAAGTTAAAGCTGCTGGGGAGAGCATTTCAGAATCAGTTACAAATGGGTTTGCAATTTGTTTTTCTCCCCTTAACTAACACAAAAATGTTGGATTACTTACATTCTTACACTTAATCATATCTGAGATCAAGCAATATTTATTTACCAATTCATACGTGATTTGCAATGTTCTATACTTGTCTGGCACACCCATAAAGAAATTTTCTTGTGGAGGGTGTTTAAGTTTTTAAAAACAACATGTCTTTTTAAAGATGTGTATAAAGAGGGGCCTACCAGTTAGGCACAAAACATAAGAAAACTTTTCAGTCCTATTAAAACTGGGTCAAAATTCATTGACAGCCGTGGAAAATGATGAATACCAAAAGAGATTTTTGTTTGCATGTTTGTTTTGTTGTTAGGTTATCTTTTGGCAAGAAAAAACTCAATATGTTGCTAATACCATATTTTCTTGAATCTAAAATTCATTATTATTTTACTATTATTTTCTATGCCAGCACAATCCCTGCTAATTAAACCAAAAAATGCTTTCCTTTCATTTAGAATTTTTATTTTCTACTTATTGAAAGAGCTCTAGAACTCTAAGAGCTTTGTTAGAGATATGTTACTTGATGCATTCCTAAAGAGAAAAAAAAATTAATTGCTTAAGTTATTCCTAAAACTCCTTCTTCTCCATATACTACCTCCTCTGAATAACTTTGACTTAGTCACAGATGTCTTCAGTCTTTCACATAATAGTGACCTCTGTGTCTTCAAGAGTACTGGGATACAGCACCTGCTTAAAATAATCCTTAAAGGCACTAAAAGCCACTGTTGCCAGGCTCTTAAACTGCTTTACAGAGCTGGCCCACACCACACACTCAGGAACATCACTAAATGTGTCCAGTCACCTCCTTCTAGGAATTATGTGGTTCCAAGAGGTGAAGCATAGTCCACTATTGTTTCAGTGATTTTCATTCTCTCTCCTAATACCCATTCTGTGAAGTTTTGATGCTGATGCTTTTTAGGCTCAGGCCTAGTAAAGTTACAAGGTTGAAAGAGAAGCAAAAATGAGTAAATAATGAACACATTGTTTATTAAAATATCTACATATTGAAAATAATTGTCATTAAATCCAGATTATCCAGTTATTAGACATAAATGAATTAGATTTTTCAATGTACCTAAGATAATAATTTTTTATAATAATTGATATAGAAAATTCTTCCAGATAATAAGTAGATAGCAAACACTGTATTTTAAAGCCCCTCAAAACAATAAAATTATCTTGTCTAAAGAAAAAAGGCTAGTAGACTATTTAAATAGATCTACATTTTAAAGAAATCGGGTCAATAACTAATAAGCTTTCAAAACAGTAAACACCATGCCCAGAACTCCACTGGGAAATTCCACCTAACATTTAAGGGAAAAGTATACTATTTCTCTATGATCTCTTTTAGAAAATGAAAGGCAAGGAAATATACTTCCTAACTCCTAACGCATTCTTCGAGACAAGCATTATCCTAACACCAAAACCATTACAAAGACATTACAAGGAAACTATAGACCAATACCTTTCATGACATAGAGACATATATTCTCAACAAAATATTAGCATATTAAATATAACAATGCACAAAAAGAATTACATGCATTTGGGATTGTACACCAAAAATTATATACCAAGTGGGATTTATCTAGGCATCCAAGGCAGGTTCAACATTTGAAATAAATTAAGGTACTCTATTACATCAACAAGCTAAAGAAGAAAAATTATATACTGCTACCAATAAATGCACCAAAAGGATTTGACAAAATTTAACACTCATTCACGATTAAAACCTCTCCTCAAACTAGGAATAGAGGAGAACATCCTCAGTTTAATGAAGTTTAATTAAGAACATTTATGAAGAGCCTACAGCTAACATTGTATTTAATGGTAAGAAATTAGAAGTTTTCCCATGAAGATAAGGAAGAAGGCATGGATGTCCCTCCTCACCGCTTCTTTTCAACATTGTGTTGGTGGCTGACACTACCTGAGTTCAAGACTTACTATAAAGCTACAATAATCAAGCAAGTGTGGTATCAGCAAAAGAACAGGCAAATAGATTATGGAACAGAAGAGAGAGAACTCAGAAAATATCCACCTAAATATAGTCAACTGATCTTTGACAAAGGAGCAAAAGCAAAATGGAGCAAAGACGGTCTTTAACAAATGGTACTGGAACAAATGGACACTCACATACAAAAAATGAATCTGTACACTCTTCGTACCCTTCAGACTTCATACCCTTCACAAAAATTAACTCAATGTGGATCATAGACCTAAATAGATAGTACGAAACTAACACACCCCTTGAAGATAATATAGGAGGAAACATAGATGACCTTGGGTATAGGTCACTTATACTAATGACTTTTTAGATACATCATCAAAGGTATTACCCACCAAAAAAATAATTGTTAAGCTGAGCTTTGTTAAAATGAAAATATTTGATCTGTGAAACACACCGTCATGGGAATAGGAAACAAAATACAGACTGGGAGAAAATATTTGCAAAGGATATCTGATAACAGACAGTTAACCAAAATATACTAAGAACACTTAAAACTCATCAATAAGAGAACAGCCTGATTAAAAAATGGGCAAGAGACCTGAACAGACCCTCATCAAAGAAGATATATTAATACATATAATAATACATATAATAAATAAGCATTTCATATGCCATCGTGGAATTACAAATTAAAACAATGGACACCATTATACAGTTATTAGAAAGACCTTAATCCGGAACACTGACAACATCAAACACTGGTCAGGATACAGAGTCTCTTTCATTCCTGGAGGAAAGCAAATTGGAACAGCCACTTTGGAAGACAGTTTGGCAGTTTCTTTTCTTTCTTTAAAAAAATTTTATTTATTTGTTTTTAGAGAGAGGGGAAGGGAGGGAGAAAGAGAGAGAGAGAGAAACATCAATGTGTGGTTGCCTTTTGAGTGCCCCCTACTGGGGACCTGGCCTACAACCCAGGCACATGCTCTGACTGGGAATCGAACCAGCAACCCGTTGGTTCACAGGCCAACACTCAATCTGCAGAGCCACACCAGCTAGGGCAGTTTCTTACGAAATGAAACATACTCTTACACAGATTCATCAATCACATTCTTTGATATTTACCTAAATAAGATGAAAACTTGTCCTCACAAATACCTCAACATAGATGTTTGAAGCAGCTTTATTCATAATTGCCCTAATGGAAGCAACTAAGATATCCTCCGGTAGGTGAATGGATTAACTATGGTACATCCAGATAATGACACATTGTTCAGTGCTAAAAAGAAATGAGCTATCAAATGATGAAAGCCATGGAAGAAATTTAAATGCAAATCATTAAATGAAAAAGTCAATCTGGAAAGCCTACATACTGCATGATTCCAGCTATATGACATCGATGAAAAGACAAACTATGCAGACAGTAAAATGATTGGTGGTTGCCATTGGATTTTTTAGAGCAGGAAAAATATTTTGTATGATATTACAATGATGGATAACATGTCATTATACATTTGACAAAATCCATAGACTGCACATGAAGAGTGAATACTAATATAACCTACAAACTTTGAATGACTGTGATGGTTGATGGAGGCTCATCAGTTGATCAATGAGTCACCACTCTGGTGGGTTGTGTTGGTGGTAGAGGAGCATGTGTTTGCTGGGGAGAGTAGAGGATATATGAGAAATCTCTACACCTTCTACTCAGTTTTGTTGAGAACATAAAACCACTCTAAAAAATAGGGGGAAAATGACTTTGAAAGTTGTGACCACATAGATAAAACCATAAGCAATGAATATCTGATACTCAATATGATATCATTTCTGTATCTAAAAAATTGTGGCCCTACAAGACAGCAGGAATATGAAAGAATAAAGACTCCATTATATTCAAAAGGCTTTCACATGATGATTACATTAAGTTCTCCTCCCATTATTAAAAAACAAAGCAGTACCTATCAATGCTTAATCTAGAATAAATGGCAGAGGTCAGTTGGCACTCAGAATTATTCTGACATAAATGCCAGAATATCACAACAACTCATCTTGGAGTTACCTATCCATCACAAATCAGGGTCAGGGCAAGAAATCACTTCCTGTAAAAATCTCCAGTTTCCAGATCATGCTATGTCAAATGTTAGGATATCTGCCAACAGTGCTAGTGTGACATTTAGTTTCTTTTACATTAAAGCATCTTTCTATTCTAGGAAGAGTTGAGATTAGTCACAGAAATGTTTAAGATAAATTCATGTTAACATTTTTATATTAAAGAATTTCCTCCTCTTTGTTATTTGATATATTTATATTATTGAATAGAATTTGGCCTATTCGTATATAAGACCACTTTTACCTGTCCAATTGCAAATGTGTAATTAAATAAATGATTTACATTTTTTATTTAAAGTTGAAATCTTACTAAGTTTGTAGAAAATTATGGCACATTTAAAAGAACTAAGGTTGAGCATATTTATGATTTTAATTATTTGCTTTATATGGGTCATTCGAGCACTTGGTAAACTTTTGTTTGTTAAATTAGAAAATGGGAGTACCTTAGTGTGCAGAAAAGAGTTAACACAGCAAGTGGGAGACTGCTATCCTTAGAAAGACCTGCTCCCGAGGTTGGTCCTTGGCTGGCATCTGGCAAGTTGGGTCACAGAGTGTTACAGCTAACAGTTAACTGATAAGAGTGCTTCAATTCACTTAGACTGTTTGTGCAAACAACATAGTTTATGCTGACTGTCTGCCCACCGTTTGGGAGTCTGAAATTTTGATATGTTCTAGGCAGCATGTATCTACATACCCAACCTCCAATAAAAACCTTGGGCTCCAAGTTTCTAGCCGGCTTGTTATTGAATTTTCATTGCTGAGAGGAGTGTGCTCTGTGTGACCTCCTGTTGGGGTGGGGGAGGGGTGGGAAGAGGGCACAAGGAAACTGAAGACGGAGCCTCGAGACTCTGCCTGTGTCTTTCCTTTATTACCCAGCTGTGTGTACTTACTGCGTCACTATAAATCTTAGCTATGACTAGGGATATACACTCAGTTCTGTAAATCCTTCCATAAATGTGAAATTCTCTCATGAATCTCTGAATGTGGGGGTGATTTAGAGGGACCCCCAGCACACTAAGGAAAAGTAAATGTTTTTCTTCCAAGTACAGCTTAAAGTGGGAGTGTTAAATTGACTGAGTTTTAGATTAGAGCAAACATTATTATTGAAAGATCTCTAAGAAGGAAATAATAAAATTTGCAAGACTTACAAATAGAGCAATAGCATTTGCAAATTGAATTTATAGGTTTAGGGAAAAGTAGAGTCTTGAGTTTGTAACTTTATTCGCTGAATATTAATTTTTAAAACCCAAGTGAACTTTTTTTAAGTAGGAGAAAATAAAATTTTAATGTGTACATATGGGGAATTCACATAAGCATGACACTTCCCCAAATAAACTTTTGAATAGGATTTTAGCCCACAAAAGCACCCCTGGAAAGGATCAAGAAAACTTCAGTGCAGTTATCTCATCAGCCCATAACAGATTGCACGTCCTTCTGGTCTCAGTGGCAGAAGAGCACTTGTTCAAATCACCGACAACTCCATGTCACTAAGATTTTGGTTTAAAAGAAGTAGCCTAGGATCCAGCTCTGTTTGTAGTACTTGGTAGTAAGCCATACTACAGAGTCTGCTTCTGATAGTGATATTAAAATGGGTTTTTTAAAACCACACCAGTAGATAGGGCGTCCAGTTGAACTCATATAATCTTTAGTCATTCTATAGAGTTAAAGACCTAAAAAATGTACATTAATGCCCTTGACAGGTTTCTCCATTGGGTGAAGAGTGTGGCAGCATCTCTAGTAATCAAGTTGTTATGAATTGACAAAATACTGCTGTGAGATCCATAGTATAAGGAGAAAACAGTGACTTCTCCCCACACCTAGCATAGTACCTGGCACTTAGTAAACCCAGTGTATACAGGGTGTAACAAAAATAGATTTATAGTTGTGAGTACACAAAACACAGACTTTTTTCTTGCATCATTGTTTATTAATCATTGTATTATTTTCCACATGAACAACTATAATCTACTTATGTTCCACTTTTTGTTTGTTGATTAAACGGAGGAGCTAATGATTTCATTGGGGGAATAAGATGTAAACATCTCAAAGTTAAATGACAGAACAAGACAGTGGTTTTGGAGACATATAAGAGACAGCAAGTTATTAAGATGCCAAAGGAATGGAAACATGAATGTGTTAAGAGCTCAAAGTAGGGGGAGACTATTGTAGGCTAGAGTGGTCATGGAATACCTTATGGAGAAGGTTGGTCTTTAAAAAGTCTTGGCCCTAAAAATATCTTGGATTTGAAGGTGTGAGAGTGGGGAAAGGCCCGAGAAATAAGCGTGTGAGCAAAGGGACAGAAGTGAGGAAATGAGAGGTAAGATTAGGAGATGCATATTGGCCCTCTAGCATTGCTCATGGCTGTTTTAGAAAAGAAGAGTGGGGAAAGGTCTCCCCCATACAAGGCTGTGGTTGCCGTGCTTCTTTGCCTCAGAAGTCTGGAGTTGATTCTTTCAGAAGGGAGAAGGACATACGGTGTTTTGACAGGCAATGATATGACAGGCAATGGTGGTTCTAGAATAAAGATTATACTGGGAACAAAGTGTAGGGTGGTTTAGGTTGGATTAGAGGAGAGAGAGAGTGTTGTTAGCAGAGAATAGCTAGAAAATAATCCAGAAATAAATAATAAAGGGCTATGCTAAGATAAGGTCAGTGGGAATGGAGATTCTTAAACATTGTAAAGAAAGCAGTGATTAGACTGGTGACCACATACAAAGGAAAGATAAGAGTATATTTTATGAAAGCGAAAGAAGGTGACATTTCAGAATGAAGTGTGCATCTGTGGGTTGTTTGTATTATATTTGCATGGTTGTTCTTTTTTAACCCAAGTGACTTGGAATCAGTGTGTATATTGGAAGGTAGTATGAAAAGAAAAGTTTAGACCTTGACTGTTCCAAAACAGAAAAGAACTTTTGCAACTCAAAATGTAACTGGAACACATACCCTAGGGGTTAAATGCTTACATAATTTTTAGAATCCTGGCTTTACCTAGAAACCTCATGCCTAGAGGAGTAATATGCATAGTGATGAACTGAAATGTTGGAATCTCCTGGGGTCTTTGGAAAACTTTTTAAACATTTCATTAGAGAAGAGCCCAAGACACAAAGAGCTTTGAGGGCTGTACTTTAAGAATGAAGACAAGCTGTCAGGTTTTCTGCTAGTGGAAATCAAAGGAAACAGAACTGCAGGAGTTTTTTTAGATGTTTCCTGGTGTGTCCCTGCTAGTAGCCATGCTTCACGAAAGGATGAACAGCTCTTGGCCAAGGAGGAAGCAGCTTTGAGAAAGTAAAGCCAAAACGAAGAATTGGCAGCACTCTTAAGAGGCTTTGTAGCATTGTTCAGGCCAACCTGACCTTCCTGTTCTGTGGGATTTGCAAACATATTTTGTATTTAACTGATAAAGATTGTGGCAGCTTAGGTCCCAGATTTCAAGTCTGTTTCCATGCAGAACCCATTACTCTAATTATAAAACAAATACTCCTATAAATGTCCTAATCCCCACAGCCAATGCCTCCAAAACAATGCAATTAATCCTTCTCTGATGGAGAGAATAACCAATCCCCTTTCACAAAAAGCAGCCAAAGTCCTTTATTCCTTTAAAGCACTGTCAACTATGCCCTTTTATTGTAGGCAACAGAGGAAATAAATAAATAAAATGGAGCTTTCTTGCTCTGCCAAGTAAGGCCAACTGATCTAGAACCTAAAATGTACTGAAGATGTGCAAAACTTTTACATACACGTGAGCCCATGTGACAACTGAGGGTGAGCCACTTTATGCCCATGCTGTTGGTTTTTGCACATCTATAGCAAAGTCCTTGCCTGTGTCCAAATGGTGCCCTAAGCAAATGTAGTCAGTATCTTTTTGTAGCAGGGGACTGACTTGCTTGAATTCTTTCTAGGTGGGGCATGTTGGCTCTTTTAGAAGTAAAATCCTTTCCTACTTGAGGAGAAGAAAATTAGAGAAGCAGAGAAGAGGAAAGAAAAGATTTGCAAAGTGATTAAAAGGGAATAATTATTTGCAGATGATTACCTTTCTTTTTAGGTTTTGAACTGAAACACCTTTGGTCCAGTTTCTGCTTTAAGACTTTCTGGTACAAAAATAGAGAAAAACTATCTCAGGTTAATCTGTAAAAATTAACCTTTTGCAAAATTTCTATTTTGACACCATCAGTAACAGTCAATTGCTCCTTTTCTTTCTCTAGTTTAAAGAAAAACTAGTTTCTTAGGTGTAGCTCTCAAGTTATTTGGAGCTCAAATATTGGAACATTCTAATTAAACCACTTTGGCAAAGTAGTCCTACAATTTATTAACAACAACTTTCTTTGGAAACTAGCCATAGTTGTCACTTAGCTGCAGCCCTGGATCATCAAATCCATTTGTTAGAATCCAATTGTCATTAACAGTTCACAAAATCAGAAAGAACAAGTGATACTTCCTTACTCTGGCCTTTCCCTCAGTTCTTTTCAGGCGGTATAGTAAGAAGCTAGGAAAATTCCTTGGCGAGTGGAGTGGGCAAACTGAGACAGACAGCTGAAAAAAACTGGCCAAGCAACTTATAGCCAGATACAGAAAGTCATCAAGGCCCAGGGCAGAAGGCCCCAGGTGCTTATTAACAGGCAAAACTGGTGCCGGACCTCTCCCCAGGGTGGCCTTTCCTCCACTGACATATCACTGTTCAAGCAATTTAGACCCCCTGACCTTTCCTTCCTGGAGATAACATCTAGGCTTCTCCTCTCTTTCAGTTCCAGGCCCAGAAAAGTAGCAAAAACCAGGCTGGTGATACCAGGAGCAGCTGCAATAACAAATGACCCCCTGCCCTGGTGCTGACCAATCACTGGAGACCAGACCCTAAAAGGACACACCTGGGAACTGATGAATATTCTATTGAGATTCTCCCTTAAGATCGCCCTAAACTCCCAGTCTTTAAAAACCCTCAAAATAAAGGGCCCAGCCAGTGCTCTCTTCCTGGGACCATGCTTGTACCTTTCCCTTCTTCCTTTTCTTCCCCCTCAGGCAGGCATCTCCTAAACTCTAAGAGTCCCCATGAGACTTGCAACCAGGGGAGCAAGGGGCAGTGGCAGTTTGTCTTAGCCTAACCCCCTTTTCTCTGACTCTCCAGTGAGCTGACAGCAGCCCCACCTTGGCTCACATCTTTCCCATAATGATTCTAGAGAGACAAAGCAGCCCTGTCTAGTCTCTCTCCAGCTGCTCCTTCTATCCTAAGCCCTTCCTTGTTTCCCTGTCCCCAACTTTAATAAACATACTCTCAAAATCACCTGGATTCATGTTGTGAAATCTTTCCTGCATGATATAAGAACCCTTACACAACTGACAAGCCTGAGGCAGACGGGCTTAGCACCTGGTCCCTGTCCAGGAATATTTTCATCTCTTTACCGCCTCCTCAGTTTCTTCCCCTATTCTGTTCTCATCTCTCCAGTTCCTAAATCATCTGCTATACAATTTTTTAAATCACCTTTAGTATTTTCATTGGTTATACTAACCTAAAAATTAAAAAAAGTCAAAATGAGAGGCAACAAACAAATTAAAATCATAGAACAGCTATTCAGCAACCACTGATTCAGGTAGCGAACCAAAGTGTCCTGATGATGGCGTGAAGGCAAGGGGTTTTTATGAGAAAGGGAAAGGAAATAATTGCATGAGTAAAAGGAAGGAATTTCTATTGGGTGCTAATAAACTAAGGACGCTAATTCTAAAGAATGTCTTTTACTTTTAGTCCTGTGGTGGTCAGGATGTCTGCTTTCCTGTTAGCTTTACAAAGAGCTGTTTGAAATACAGTGTTCCTCTGGCTGAGTCCAAAAGTTCTTTTGACCAGTTCAAACATTCCAAAGTTTCAAGGAGCAAGACATGCAAGGCATTTCCCCCAGAACAGCTGCCCCACCTCTATTTTAAAATGCCTTCATTTATGCCAACTTGTCATAGTTATAAATGGAATCTCATTTTACCATTGCTTTCCTGAAGACCATACAGTTTCATTAAAGCTATATGTAATAGAAAACCTACCCTCTTAGGATCAAGAATTTGGGGAGGAGGGTGAAAGAGAAAAGGGAAACTAAGGAGAGGCTTATTCTACTAAACTTCTGAAACAAAGCATTCTACAAATATAATCTAAATTTGTTGAGGGGCATTAGTGGATATTTTCTAATGTTGGGGACAGCTCATAGAATACTGCATTTAATAAGACCACTTGAACCAAAAATGATACTACTACACTTATGTTTGTGCTGTGACCTTGGACTCTAAGGTTTCTTTACAAATTTTGCTGAATTTTTAGTAGCCTGCAGAAGCTTAAAAAATCTCCAAATCCAGGCGAACCTATATGATTAAATCAGAATCTCTTCCAGAAGATTCCAACATACAGACAGGTTGAGAACCTTCTCAACCCTTAATGTGCATGTGAATCACCCAAGGATCTTGATAAAAATGCAGATTCTGACTTTGTTTATCTGTGGTGCTGCACAAAATTCTGCATTTCTACTTCTGGCCAAGATGGAGGTGTAGGTAGATACAGTTTGATGCTTTGCACAACCAAAAGGACAATGACAAATTTAAAAATAAAAAGTGACCAGAACTGCCCCCAAAATTGAACTGTATGGGAATCTGACAACCAAGAAGTTAAAGAAAAAAACATTCATCCAAACTGGTAGGAGGGGTGGGGACAGGCAGCCATGGTGGAGAGGACTCATGACAAGGTGGCAGCTGGAGGACCTGGAAGACCTGGGTGGGCAAGGCGGCTAGCAGCTGGGTGATCTTATATTTGCATGTGGATAAACTGGGAGGAGCAACTGGGGGGTGAAACAGATTGCAAAACCCAGAATTCCAGCACAGGGGTAATAAATCCCCAAAACCTTTGGCTGTAAAAATCTGTGGGGGTTGCAGCAGCTGGAGAAACTCCCAGCTACACAGAAGAGTTCATTGGAGAAACCCACAAGGTCCTAGAACGTACACAAACCCACCCACCTAGGGAATTAGCACCAGAAGGGCCCAATTTGTTTGTGGGTAGTGGGTGAAATGACTGAAAGCCAGCTGAGAGGTGAGCAAGCAACACTGTTCTTTCTCAGACCTCTTCCCCACATGCAGCACCACAACACAGGGTGGGTTATCCGCCCTGGAGAATACCTAAGGCTCTGCCCCTTACAACATAACAGGCATGCCAAGACAAAGAAATATGGCCCAAATGAAGGAACAGATCAAAGCTCCAAAAATATAACTAAGTGATGAAGAGATAGCCAACATATCAGATGCAGAGTTTAAAACACTGGTAATCAGGATGCTCACAGAAATGGTTGAGTATGATCCCACAATAGAGGAAAAAGTGAAGGCTATGCAAAGTGAAATAAAGAAAAATATACAGGGAGCCAACAGGGATGGGAAGGAAATTGGGACTCAAATCAATGATTTGGAGCAGAAGAAAGAAAGAAACATTCAAACAAAACAGACTGAAGAAACAAGAATGCAAAAAATGAGGACAGGCTTAGAAACTTCAAGGACAACTTTAAACATTCCAACATCTGAATCATAGGGGTGCCAGAAGGAGAAGAGGAAGGACAAGAAATTGAAAACATAATGAAGAAGACTTTCCCTAACCTGGCAAAGGAAATAGACTTCTAGGAAGTTTAGGAAGCTTAGAGAGTCCTAAAGTTGGAACCAAGGATGCACACACCAGGGCACATCATAATTACATTACCCAAAATTAAAGACAAGGAGAGAGTCTTAAAACAGCAAGAGAAAAGGAGACAGTTACCTACAAATGGGGTTCCCATAAGACTATCAGCTGATTTCTCCAAAGAAGCCTTACAGGCAAGAAGAGGCTAGAAAAAAGTATTCCAAGTCATGAAAGGCAAGGACCTACATCCAACAATACTCTATCCAAAGAAGTTATCATTTAGAATGGAAGGGCAGATAAAGCATTTCCCAGATAAGGTCAAATTAAAGGAGTTCATCATCACCAAGCCCTTATTATATGAAATGTTAAAGGGACTTATCTAAGAAAAAGAAGGTGATCAAAACTATGAACAGTAAAATAACAACAAACTCACAACTATCAACAACCAAACCCAGAAAAACAAAAACAAAAGCAAACTAAGCAAACAACTAGAACAGGAACACAATCACAGAAATGAAGATCACATAGAGGGTTATTAGCAGTGGAGTGGGAGGAGGATAGAGGGGGAAAAATACAGGGAATAAGAAGCATAAGTGGTAGATACAAAATAGGGGAAGGTTAAGAATCATACAGGAAATGGAGAAGCCAAAGAACATATATGTACAATCCATGGGCATGAACTAAGGTAGGGGGAGGGATGCTGGTGGGAAGGTAGGTGCAGAGTGGAGGGGAATAAAAGGGAAGAAAAAATGGGATAACTGTAATAGCATAATCAATAATATATATTTTAAAAAGGATTCTGCATTTCTAACCACCTCCCAGGTGATGCCATGCTGCTCCTCCCTAGTCCTTGAGTAGAAAGGAAGTGATTAAACAGGTGGTCTAGATTAAGTTTTGGACCTTATCACAATCACCTGGAGAATTTAGAAAACTATTGTACGAAGGCTGAAACCCCTTCTTTCTTCAAGAAACCTAGGCCTCGGTGTTCATTATCAGCTTCCAGGGGGTTCTGCTGCACAGCAAGGTACAAGAACTTTGGTCTGGATTGCCAGTCCTCAGCTATGTAATCTCTGGGCCCTGCCCATGGCACTTTTCTTATTGCCTCTCTTGCTTCCTTTTCCATACCTTCTTAAATCCTAGTATACCTGAAGAATTACCAGAAGAAACTAAAAAATAAAAACAATGGTGTCTTAATATACTTGTAGTCTAACACTGGGTATACAAAATACATTAATTAATTTTAAAAAGAAAGTCACACACTCTTTCTTGCTCTTGAGCACACCCCCTTTAACCACCCACTTCTTTCACCAGAGTGCTCTCCCCACCACCACCTCTCTCCATCTCTCTCTGGACCAGGCCCAGGTCTCTTCCCCTAGTCTATGCCCCTGGCGTGGTTTCTTTGCCTTTCTTTTTCCTAAGTTCCAAGGGCCCTTCTTTTGCCTCTGCATCTTGTTTCCTGAACCCAATTATTGCTTCAAATATTGCTTTGTTTTTTCTAGTGAACCCAGTCTAACTGGCTCACTTCTTCTATCTCTGTGACTTTCTAAATAAAGTATACTTGCAAAAAAAGAGAAAAAATAGTTCATATAGCAGATATGTCCTGACAGACAACCCAGTCTAAGGTTCTCTGGACTAATATAAGGATGTTTGATATTTTATTTGCAAATCTCACTTTGACTCATGATATGCAATAATCTTTATTTCCCTCAATTTTCATTGTCTTGTACCTCCTCAACTTGAACCTCATACTTATGTATGGTGTTTCTGCATATTTTAGGGATGATTCTGCTTAAAACTATGACAATGTCACCAAATAACCTTATTTAATTAAAAATATCAAAAGAGACTAGCTGTTCTATGGATCATATTTTGTCATATCTGCTATTTTCTGTTTCTAGAAGATTTTATTTATTTATTTTTAGGCAGAGAGGAAGGGAGAAAAAGAGGGAGAGAAATATCAATGTGTAGTTGCCCTCACGTTCCCCCTACTGGGGACCTGGCCCGCAACCCAGGCATGTGCCTTGATGGGAATCGGACTGGCAACATTTCAGTTCACAGGCCAGCACTCAATGCACTTAGCCACACCAGCCAGGGCTATTTTTATTTTTTTGTTAGCTTATATAGACGCTTAACAATTTTTAAACTCTTTTTATAGAAACAACTTTTGTTCTGTTATTAAGTTTTTCTATTTTCAATTTCATTATTTCTACTCTAATTTTCCTTTTTCCTTTTTATGTTTTACTTATTTTCTCTTTATTTTCTAGTTTCCTATGGTTGGAATTCAGATGACTATTTTAGATCTTTCTTTTCTTCTAATGTCTACATTCAATGCTATAAATTTTCCTCTAAGCACTGCTTTTACTGCATCCCACAAATTTTGATAAGTGTATTTTTATTTAATTCAAACTGTTTTTAGTTTCTATTGAGATTTTTTTTGATCCACTTGTTATTTAAAAGTGTGCTGTTTAAAAAATGAATTTTAATAAGTTTATTATTTAAATTCCAAATATTTTGGGATTATCCAGTTATCTTTCTTTTATTGATTTCCAGTTTGAACCCATTGTGGTCTGAGAGAATACATTATATGATCTCTAATCTTTTACATGTCTTATGATGTGTTATATGACCCAGAATGTGATCTATATTGGCTAAAGTTCCACGTGAGCTTGAGAAGAATGTACAATAATGCTGTTGTTGGAGGAAGTAGTTCATAGTTCAGTTATATCGAGATGATTGATGGTGTTATTCAGTGCAACTACGTTCTTACTAATTTTCTACTTGGAGGATATGTCCATTTCTAATAGAGGGTGGAGCCTTTATAAATGTGATTAGTGCTCTTATAAAAGCAGACATGAGCTCTTTCTCTTACTCCCTGCCATGTGAGGATACAGCAAGAAGACTGCCATCTACAAACTGGAACACAGGCACTCACCAGAACTAAATTTGCTGGCACCTTGATCTTTTATTTTTTTGCCTCGAGATCTGTGTGACACATCACACACTTTGTTACAGCAGCCTCAGCTGACTAAAACATGTGGTTCAGTGTCTGACCTTAACTTGGGGGAAATTCTCAGTCATGATTGCTTCAAATATTGCTTGTTTTTTTTCTCTCTGTCTTTTCCTTTTGGTATTCCCATTATGTGTATGTTATATCTTTTGTAGTTGTACCACCTTTCTTGGAGATTTCCCCCCTTTTTTAGTCTTTTTTTTTCCTTTCAGTTTTTATTGACACATCATCGAGGTCAGAAATTCTTTGCTCAGTTGTATTCTGTCTATTAATAAGCCCATAAAAGGCATTCTTCATTTTTGTTGTAGTGTTTTTATTCTCTAACATTTTTTTATTCCTAGAATTTCCATCTCTATTTGTTCTTTCATATTATCTACTTTTTCCCATTTAGAACTCTTAGCATATTAATTATAGTTTTTTTTTTTTTAAATTCATGGTCTCATAATTGCAACATTCCTGCCACATCTAAGTCTGGTTCTGTTGTGTGTTCAGTCTTTCAAACTGTGTTATTATATACCTTCTAATTTTTTCTTGAAAGCCATCAGGGTAAAAGGAACCCTAGTAAACAGGCCTTTAATTATGTGGTGGTAAGATGTGGGGAGAGGGGTAGCATTCTGTATTCCTATGATTAGTACTTTAGTGATTGTGCACTCCTAGGCTGAAACTTCACAAGTGCTTATCATCCCCTGCCTCCTCACCCCAACCTTAGATAAGACAAGATAGCTGAAGAAGGCTGGATTTGGGTCTTTCCTTTTTCCTGGGTCACTTTAAGCTTGGATAAAACCCAAACAGGTTAAGCTCTGGTGAAATAGCTTCCCTTGAGTACAAACTTTGTTAAGAATAAAATGCTCTGGTTTGCTTCAAAATGGTTACTTTTCTGGGGGAGAAGATCAAAGAGATTTTTCTCCTTATTATCTGTGAGAACCTGGTAGAACTCTGGGAGATACAAAAATCCTTTGGAGTTTTTAGCTCATAGATTTGTCTACTCTGAGCCTCTAGCAAGTCACCAGTTATAATTCAGGTTTTCCTACCTTGGCACTTATTCAATAAGTTGTGATTCTTTACTTGCCTGTCCCTTCAATTTTAGGGGAAGCAGTTTGCCCCATATCTTCACTTCTGTGTCAGATCTAAGAAAAAGCTCTTGAGTTTTCCATTTGTTCAGTTTTTTTCCTGTTGTTAGGTCAGAGTGGTGACTTTGAAGGTCCTTATGTGCCTTACTGGAAAATGAAGTCCGACTGACTGGCTTTAAATGCCAATTTCTGTCCTCAACAGCCATGGAAAACACATTTTGTTGTAGTTTTTGTTGTTGCTGTTGTTTGTTTGATTTTTGGTTGTTGCTGTTGTTTCTATGTTTGAATTAATTCTCAAATAATAAATTGCTGCTCAAGTGGAAGTAATTGGTGCTGTGTAAATAGTACTGACATAAGATCAGCCCACGTGAGAGGCTGGGTCTCACCTGCATGGGGCCAGAACCTAGATCTATGGAGTGTTCATGTATTGATGGGGCTCATAGTCGCTGATTTGTAATAATTAAGCTCATGAAAATATTAGGGTATAAATCAGAATAAATAATTGATTTTATTATGGGAATTCCTTTCAATGATTGAGTTACTCAAGTCTCCTAATTGGATATCAGAATAAAGACAAGTGGATTATTAGGAGCTTTTTCATATGAGGAGAAAATGCTAGTGGGAGCTGTCTCCAAACAAAACAAAGTAAATCCTCTTTAGAGCCTGGAAATTTCATATTGTCCTTATTCTGTTTTAAAAGTGTGTTTGACAATTTTCAAACTCCAATAATTGTGACTGATAATAATAAAGGCACCATTTATGCAATGCTTCTTCTGTGCCAGGGACTATGCAAAGCACTTAGTCCTCACAGAATTCTTGGAAATGATGATTACACTTTGGTAGGTTAGGCAAGTTAAATGATTTAGTCAAGATCAATCATTCACCTGGTTAGTAAAATCCAGACACAGGATTCAAATGCAGAGCTCCCTGAGCTGACCCACCACATGGATTCTCAACAATTCTTGGGCTTATTTTTTCACTTTCTATATAGACCAAACCCTTTGTGTTAACACATTCTTTTTTCTGATAGGTCATTCTAAACTAGCTACAAATGTTAACTTTGGTCAGTTAATAAAGGCAATTGTAGAAACTTTTCTGTGGAGTTCTGGCCAAGATGGAGGTGTAGGTAGAAATCCTTCACTTCCTCACACAACCAGAAGGAGGATAACAACCAATCTAAAATCAATAAACAACCAGAAGTGCCAGAAAATCAAACTGCATGGAAATCCAACAACCACAGAATTAAAGAAATACTCAAACAGAACAACCAGACTGGTAAAGCGATGGACAGAGAGAAACCAAGGCAAGGCAGCAGACCTCGAGGGCAGGGCTGGCTGCAGCAAGACGGTGGGTTGCGTGGGCAGGGCTGACTTAAGGGGAAACTAAGACTGAGAGTGGGCTGTGGACTATGGCAGGTGCCTTGACGGGAGAAACTTCCAGTCTCACATGAGAGTTTGTTAGAGAGTGGGCTAGAGATTAGCAGGTGAATTGCACTGTTCCCTCTCTGGCCCCTCCCAGAAAGGCAGTGCCACAGCACAGCAAGGAGGGTTGCCCTGCCCTGGTGAATACCTAAGGCCCCACCCCTTTAAAACTTACAACTTAACACGTGCCCTGAACAGAGAAATAGGGCCAAAATGAAAGAACAGAGCAAAACTTCAGAAAGAGAGATAAATGAAGAGGAGATAGCCAACCTATCTGATGGAGAATTTAAAGCCCTGGTAATCAAAATGCTCACAGAACTGATTGAGCTTGGTCAAAAAATGAAAGGACAAATCAAAGATATCCAAAATGAAATAAAGCAAAATATTCAGGGAACCAACAGTAACAGGAAGGAAACTAGGACTCAAATCAACAATTTGGAAGAAAAGGAAGAAATAAACATCTGGAACAGAATGAAAAACAGGAATTCAGAAAGATGAAAAGAGACTTTGGAACTTCTTTGACAACTTGAAATGTTCCAACATCCAAATCATAGGGGTGCAAAAAGGAGAACAACAGCAAGAAATTGAAAACTTATTTGAACAAATAATGAAGGAAAACTTTCCCAATCTGGCAAAGGAAATAGAATTCCGGGAAGTCCAGGAAACCCACAGAGTCCCAAAGAAGTTGGACCCAAGGAAGCACACACCAAGGCACATCATCATTAAGTTACCCAAGATTAAAGACAAAGAGAATCCTAAGAGCAGCAAGAGAAAAGGAGAGAGTTACCTACAAAAAAGTGCCCATAAAGCTATAAGCTGATTTCTCAGAAGAAATCTTGTAGGCAAGAAGGGGCTGGAAAGAAGTACTCAAAGTCATGAAAAGCAAGGACCTACATCCAAGAATACTCTATCTAGCAAAGCTATTATTTAGAATGAAAGGGTAGATAAAGTGTTTCCCAAATAAGGTCAAGTTGAAGGAGTCCATCATCACCAAGCCCTTATTATATGAAATGTTAAAGGGACTTATCTAAGAAAAGGAAGATCTAAAATATTAACAGTAAAATGATGATAAACTCACAACTATCAACAACTGAAACTAAAAAAAATAAAAGAAGGAAAAACAACAAAAACAAAAAGTGAGCAAACAACTAGAACAGGAGCAGAATTACAGAAATGGACATCACATGGAGGGTTTTCAGTGTGGAGAGGGAAGGGAGGAATATGGGGGAAAGGTACAGAGAAGAAGAAGCATAATTGGTAGGCATAAAAAAATGGGGAGAGGTCAAAAATGGTATAGGAAACAGAGAATTCAAAGAACTTATATGTACAACCCATGGACATGAACTAAGGGTGGGGGAAGCTGGAGAGTTGGGGGCGTTCAGGGTGAAGGGGAGATAAAGGGGGAAAATTGGGAAAACTGTAATAGCATAATCAATGAAATATACTTTAAAAACATAGAAAAATAAAAGGAGTTAAAAAAGTTTTCCATGGAATGTTAAAACCTAAACTATTTTAAACATATATAGGAAATGTAGACATTTACATACCCACTGTAAAAATTTTTAAACATTAGTATCAGTCTGTTCTTTACAAAGAGATTCTTTTAAAATATAAACCTTTCAGGGTGCTTTCTTCTTAAAACCCTCTGATGGTTTCCCACATCTAAATAAAAGCTCAAAGTACCAATGAGCCACTAAGCTCTATACTATCTGGTTCCCTGTTGGCCCTCAGCCCATCAACTACATTCTCCCTCCCATCACTGCTCCCGCAGACACACCTTGCTATGCCTTGAAGGTGCCAAGCACTTCCTGTCTCAGAGCCTTTGTGCCTATCACTCCTTCTATCTGCACCACTCTGATCTCTGTAGACTCATTAGGACTAAGTATAATTGAAGGACAGTGGCATTAGAATACATACATTTCTCTCTCATATTCAAGAAATCTAGGTAGGCATTCCAAAGACAGTGTAACGAGAACCCACATTCCAGGACCCGCATTTCTTCTGTCTCGGTGCTTTGCCACATGAGGCCTCCACTCTCAAGGTTGTCTCACAGTCCATGACAGGAGCTGCAGTCACCACGTGTGGACTGTAGTCAGCAGGAAAGAGGAAGAGGGAAAGAGCATTCCGGGTTTCTATGCCATGTTGGGTAAAGGAGGAAATGGAGCACCTAATTTTTTTTTGAAAGTTTTTGAAGTTAAACCTCTGTTGTCTAAATGAAATCCGACTACCTTCACAGGAGTCTTGGAGGTATTCTTTTAAACTAGACTTGTTTCTAAACAAAATGTAGTTGAACTTGATCTTTTTGTGCCACCTGTGGTCCAGGGTCATTCAGCTTTCTTTTGTTTTAGAGACAGAAACCTTTAAAAAATAAAATAAAATTATAATTTATAACTCAAGTACAAAATTATATTTACTATTTATATATTAAAATTTATAGTGTTTACTTATTAGGAAGTTAGTCAATAAAAACAAAGTAGTTTTGATGAACACCAAAATATTATGAAAAGGGCTTGTTATAGTTGCATAAAACTTCTGAGATACATTTATTTCAGCATTTATTTTAGTTGTACGGTATTGAGAAAAATCTAATTCACATACTAGTAGTTGGAAATAACTTGTTTTTTAAATTATTTTGTTCATGTGACAATTTTATGATTTTCTCTGATTAAACAAAGATGACAAGAAAAGATTTATTCTGAAATACATATAAAATAGCGTAAGTTAAAACATATGCTTCCAATCTTAACTTGAGTAGATAGTATATGAAAGGACACAAGTATATTTTTGTACAGTTTCTTAAATGTTGTATATAAATAAGTACTTTCTATATTTAGAATGAACACATTGTTTATTGGCTATTAAAAGGTACTTTATTGAAGTTTATTTACCATAAGTTTTAATTGCACCATTCAAATAATTTTGGTAAGTTTAGAGTTGTGTAGCCATTACTAGTCCAGTTTTAGAACCTTTCTATCATCTCAAGAAGCTTCCTGCAAACCTGTGCTTACTGACTCCACTTGTGCCCCCTGTACCTCCTCCCTCTTGTCTCCTGGCTTCCCAGCTGAGAAGAGCAGGTGGTCTCCTGGAAGCTGGTGTGTTAGAGTCTGTAATATCTCCCTGGACTGTGCGTCTGTGAAAAGTGTCTGGATACAGCTATAGAACTTGGAATGAATGATAAAAATTAAAAGTGATTTTGTCATTGAGAGGCCTGTGTCCTGATTAATTTTATGAACTGTATAATAAAGTACAATTGGTATTAAAGGGCATTGAGCCAGGATGTTTCCATGGTATTAGAGAACAGTTCTTCTGATGTGAAAGTTCTCACTGTACAATAATATCTTGTTAATTGGCAAGTTGCAGATGGCATTATCAAAGGTGTTCATCAGAAGGGGAAGTTAAATTACCCAACAAGCCCTGGCGGGGGTACCTCATTTGGATAAAGAAGCGTCCTGATATGCCAAGGTTGTTGGTTTGGTCCTTGCTAGTTATGGTACTTGAAATGATGTAAGTGGGTTCACACACAAAATCCCTTGTGTAGTCAAAGAACAACTGCTGTCTGCAAGTTTGCTGTCACAAACTCCAGGATCTTGTTTCTGAGAGAGCACTTGTTGCTGCTATAAAACTGCAGCAAAAGTTGGCCTGAGTCTTTCATTAAAAGAGGCAACACTACATAAGAATTTTCCCCTCTTGCTTTTGGCAGATTGACTCTGTGGATTTAAAACCCCCTTTTCTGGTGCTGATAAGGTAACAATGCTCCTCTGAAAAAAATGCAGGTGAAAACTATCCTTTAGGTTTCTAAGCAAGTGTAGACTAAGTAGGTCCTGTGGGAGAGTAGCAGACCTCATTGATCAAGTGTTTGATGACAATAGGTAGTAGTTATGTTAAAATGTACTGAAGTCTACTCTTATAGTAGGTTGGAAAGAAGTAATAACATAAAGAATGGGTTTGGTCAAAAGTCCAGTGAGGCTATAGAAGCTTTTTCCTTGACTACAAATAAAGGAGCACAGCCCATCGTGCCCAGGAGTGGAGATAACATAGTTCTGCATGACTGACCCCGTGTTGCAAGCCATTCTGGCCTGACCACATTGCTTAAAGAGGAGACTAAGAGGAAAGGCCCCTTGTAGAGACCTGTTCTAATCTTGCTGAGAACTTCAGGCTGGAGTTCACCTAAGGAATTCAGCACCACCTCTGACCCAGAGGCTTCTCCTTTCAACAAGAAAAAGGCCTAGGGCATGGGTTGAGGCCTCTCCTCCACATGGAACTGGAGGATTTTATGCATTGGTCAAGCTATGTTGGGGATTTGATGGCACTTAAAAGTTGTCAAACCTATTAGCCCTTAGTGACAGTGAGACACAAATTACTGTGGTTTCTAGAAAGCTCCATTGGTACAGTTGAAATTTACTTTGGATGTGGAAACAAATCTTAAATTAGACAATGGACTGATGATGCAAGTGTATGGGTGGACTCTTTTGAGTCTATTTATAAGATGTTGTAATTGATTATTGCTGAATGTATTATAAGAAGAGTTATGTTAAAAAGAATTCCTCATGCCTTTTGGCATGCCTCACATGGTAAATTTATGTTTAACTTTTAAAGAAACTGCCAAACTATTTTTCAAAGTAATTGTACCACTTTAGATTCCCACCAGTACTGTCTGAGGATTCCAGTTTTCTCCACATCCTCTCACCAACGCTTGTTACTATTTTCTTTTTGATTATAGCTCTTCTAGTGTGTAGTGGTATTTCATTGTAATTTTAACTTGTACATCCTAATGACTAAAGATGTTGAACATCTTTTCATGAGGTTATTGGTTATTCATATGTCTTTGGTGAAATAGCTATTTAAACCTTTTGACCATATTTTAAATGTGCCATTTACCTTTCTGGGATTGATTTGTAAGAGTTCTTTATATATTCTGGATACAAGTTGTTCTTCTATCCTATAAATTTTAAAAAGGCATGTGCAATATTGCATTTTTCATTTAATTTATAGAATGGAGCCAAAATGTATAAATGTTATTTATTTATTGGGAAAAAATTCATGTTATAGATAGAAATTTTTATCAGATATATGATTTGCAAATGTTGTCTCTCAGGCTGTGGCTTATCTTTTAATTTTTCTTAAGGGCTAAAATGTGCTCAAAACGGTATTTACATGAAAGGCTGTGGAGTCCTTGAAGCCTCACTTCGGTTCAGTGGCATTTAACTTCAGCAAGCTTAGTAAGTCATCTTCAGCAGAATCACAGACTGGTAGAGTTGAAAGGGACTGTACAATTAACCAAATGCCTTAACTTTATAAATACCTGCCTGTTTGAATGACTTACTTGCAGTGCCTGCATGCAAGGTCTGACAGGGCACTGGAGGCTAGGCTTGGATTTGAGGACAAACAAAAACATTAGGAGTCCTGAGTTCAGTTCAGGCAGGAGTACAAAGTGAGAAAATCAGTATTTCCTGATAAGACTAGAGATTTATTTGCTGGCCTACGATAAAGAAATTTAGGCATCAAAGAGAAGTGAGAAGGAACTCTGTAGAAACCAGGCCTTAATAATAGAAACCCACATCAATGCCTGCTGTTTTAAATAATAACAAAGGAAAAAACCCCATGCTGGTGTGTTGTATTGTGTTCAATATATAAAGGCCAACTTAATACACTTACTTCAAACCACCTCAGGCTTCCTTTGCATTTCTGATTTATGTATGTTTGTGTTTGTATACCCATTTAAACTTATCTCATTCATGTATTTAACAGTGAATTTACTGAGTATCATAAATCTAGAAACAACTGGCCTTAAAAAGTAATTTATACTCTCATAAGGAAGATACCAAAGTAAGCAGTTATAAAATTATGGACTAAATACTATATCATAATTTATAAGTAGGCATATTTATAAGTATAAAAATAATTCCCTGACACCAAAACTTGTTTATTGGAAAAGATCAACAAAATTGACAAACCTTTAGCTAGATTGACTAAGGAAAAAGAGAGAAGACTTGAATTACTAAAATCATAAATGAAAGTGGAAACATTGCTCCTGATTTTATAGGAATAAAAAGTATTATAAAAGAATACTACTAACAATTGTCTGTCAACAAATTGGACAATTTAGATAAGATGGACGCACCCCTAGCAATACAGGACACTGTCAAAACCAACTCGTTAAGAAATAGAAAATCTGAATAAATCTGAATCAGTATTCAAAAACCTCCCAACAAAGCAAAGCAATGGACCAAATGGCTTTGGTCCAGAATTTACAGGTAAATTCTACCAAATATTTAAAGAAGAACTAACATCATTTTAGTGGAGGAAACATCTTTTTACTCATATTGTGAGTGAGCGTTCCCCTGATACTAAAGTCACACACAGACACTACCAACCCCCCCCCCCAAAACAAAAAACAAACCCAAAACGAAAACAAAAAATTAGAGACCAATATCTTCTGTGAATATAGATGCAAAAATTCTCAACATTAGACTACAAACTGAATTCAGCATCATATTAAAAGGATTGACACTATAACAAGGTAGGATTTAACCCTGGAATGTGAGGATAGTTCAACACACAAAACAAATCAATATATAAAAACACCACATCAATAGAATGAAAGGAAAAACTATATGATCATTTCAATTGATGCAGAAAAAAAGCATTTTGCAAAATTCAATAACCAATCACAATTTAAAAAAACAACACTCAGTAAACTGGGAATAAGAGGAGATTTTTTTCTACATGATAAAGGCCATATATGAAAACCCACAGCTACCATAATACTCAGTGGTGAAGGACTGAACACTTTTTTCCCTAAAATCAGGAGCAAGCAAAGATACCTACTTTTACTACTTCTATTCAACATGGCATTGCATGTTCTAGTTAGAACAATTAGGCAAGTAAATTAAAGGTATCCAAATTAGAAAGAAAAGTACAATTATCTTTGTTCACAGATGACATGATCATATATATAGAAAACCTTAAAGATTCTAGACACACAAGAAAACCTGTTAGAGCTAATAACAAATGTAGCAAAGTTTCAGGATACAAAGTTAACACACAAGAGTCAGTTGATTTTCTATACTTCAGCAAAAAACAACCTGAAAAAGAAATTAAGAAAATAATTTATTTGTAATAGGTTCAAAAATAGAATACTTAGGAATAAATTTAACACAGAAGTTTAAAGATGTGTACACTGAAAACTACAAAAAATGCTGAAAGAAATGAAATAAAACATAAATGAAAAGACATCTGTGTTCATAATTTGAAGATTTATTATTGTTAAGATGACAATGCTACTCACAGTGATCAACAGAGTGAATGCATCACTATGAAAATTCCAATGGTATTTTTGAAGAAATAGAAAAACCCATTCTAAAATTTATATAAATATCAAGGGGCCCTGAATAGCCAAAGTAATCTTGAAAACAAAGAAGAAAGTTGGAGGTTTCACACTTTCTGATTTCAAAACTTACTACAAAGCTACCATAATAAAAAGAGTAAGGCTGGCATGAGGACAGATGTATGGACCAATTAGAATAGAGAGCCCAGAAATAAACCCATGCATATATGATGGTCAGTTAATTTCCAACAAGGGTACCAAGATCATTCAAAGGGAAAAGGACAACCTTTTAAAGAAATCATGTTGGGAAAACTGTATGTCAACATGCAATATAATTAAGTTGGATCCTCTTTTTACACCATAGGCAGAAAACTAACAACAACAAAAAAAATGGATCCAAGACCTAAACCTAAGAGCTAAAACTATAAAACTCTTAGAAGGAAACAGAGAGAAAAATCATTATTATACTGGATTTGGCAATTATTTCTTGGATATGACACTGTTGTTTATTTTATAGGATGCATTCCATCTTTGGCTTATGACCACTGCATGCCGATAGCAACTCTCAGACACTATGACTACCAAAAAGACTATTGGACATTTCCAAACATCCTCTGAGGAGGGCATGTACTGCCCCTAGTTGAAGCCAGTGCAGGATTGAAAAATGTTTTTGTATGTTGTTAATATCATATTTTCAGAGATAGGAGAGAAAACTTTATCTAGTAGGGTATCTTTTCTGCCCACTGTCCTAAGCATAGATGATTAAATTGGCTAGTTACAATGTTGGAAACTTCCCTTATTTAAAAATTCATTTTTTTCATAAGAAAATATATGTCATTTTTTTCATAAGAAAATGTATGTCATTTTAAACAATTCAAACTATTAAAAAAATTTTTAATGTGGGTGATAAAAATAATAATTCACATTTTAAGCTTCATTCTTGAAAAATAAACTCTCTGAGTTAATTTCAAACAATAACAAATATTTAGAAGTTTAAAACACATGAGTTTTAGCCCTGGCCAGGTAGCTCAGTTGGTTAGAGCATCGTCCTGATGCACCAAGGTTATAGGTCTGATCTTGCCGTCAGGGCACATACAAGAAGCAACCAATGAATGCAACAATATATGGAACAACAAATCAATATTTTTCTCTCTCTTTTCCTTTTCCTCTATAAAATCAATAGACAAAATTACCCCCCCAAAGTACATGGGTTTTCAATAGGTTCACTTTAAATGGTATCAATTAAATTTCTGCTATGAAAGATGAGAATGACTCATATTTCTTTCCGTCTCCTTTTGTGCCTTGCTTAGATTTTATTATTTGTAAACTTTTATATTTATAATATTTATATTTTGTTCTATAAATGTAGTTTTCACAGTGGATAGTATTATTTTCTATTTAAATGTGTTATATATACTACCAACCTTTTTATCCCCCCCCACCCTGAGTTATTTATTTTTATCTTCCTGTTAATTAGCTGGGTTTTGTTGGTATTTTTCCCACTAGCATTCATGGATGTTGTCTTCCCTGACTTCTTTTATTGTCAAGAATATGTGCCATCACATGGCACAGTTAATAAGGCAGTTTATAGTGAAATAAATCATGTTAATTCTAAAAAAAATTGCTGGTAAACTTTGACTAGGGATGCTGCCTATGGGAGTCTCTAGTGATAGGAAACAGGAAGACACATGCAAGTGTACAGGCTGAAGGGCCTTTTCTACTCTTGGACACCCGAGAAACACACTCTCAGAAACACGAACTAGCATTTGTAGACACTGGCAGAGTCATACATGGTCTGGGACCTAAATGCACATTATTTGTGTGATCTGAAACACAAGTCTATAATTTAAAGGCTATTAGGATGGGTAATTTCTCCAGATGTGAGGGAGAAGCAAACACAGACATTCCCAGGTGACCATACCCACAAGCAAACCTCAAGGAATTCCTGCAGATACACAGCCAACAAAAACCTCACAATAAAAAATGATAAAACAAAAATCTGGTAAGCTATAGATAACAGAACCATAACCACAAAGATTTCAGATAGTATAATTATCAGAATTAAAATAAAAAATAATTCTACTTTAAATATTTTTAAATGTGAAAAAAGGCATTGAAAACATGAGCAAGAGATAGTATGGATGGACCCGGAGAACATTATGCTAAGTGAAATAAGCAAGTCAAAGCAAGATAAATACCATATGGTTTCACTCAGGTGGGATCTAAGGAACAAGCTGGACTAACAAGCAAAACAGAGACAGACTCATAGAGAACAGTCTGACAGCTAAAGGTCAGGGAGGGTAGAAGGGGTAGAAGGATTGAGCAAAAAAAGGAAAAAGGACTCATGGACATGGACAACAGTGTGGAAAAAAATACAATTAACAAAAATTAAAATAGCCCTGGCAGGTGTGGTTTGATGGTTTGAGTGCTGGCCTGCTAACCAAAGGTCACTGGTTCAATCCCCAGTCAGGGCACAAGCCTGGGTTGCCTGCCAGGCCTGCAGTTGAGGGCATGTGAGAGGCAACCGATCCATGTATCTCTTGCACATCAATATTTTTCTCCCTCTCTTTCTCCCTCCCCTACCCTCTCTTTAAAAATAAATAAATAAAATCTAAAAAAAAAACCAAAAGCAAACATGAGCAAGAACTGAAGACTTATCGAATGATTAGACCAATTTGAAAAAAGAACAAAATATTACTTTTAGAAATTAAAAAAAAAAACCCCTGATCATTGAAATTAAGAGTTCAAATGGATAGAAAGTTAAGCAGAAGATTACTACAGCTGTTTGGAGAATTAGTGACCTAGAAGATATATCTGAGAAAATTATATAAGATACAGCCACTGAGAGAGAAAGATGTGGAAATATGTAAGGAGGATGAAGAGACTTGGGGCAGTGGAAAAGGCCCTTTAGGTTGCACATGTGTCTTCCTCTTCCTGTTTCCTATTGCTGGAGAACCCCAGAGGTGACATCCCTAGACAGAGTTTAACAGCAAATATTTTTAAGATTAGCATGATTTATTTCATTACCAGTCTTGACAAATTACTGGGATTGAGTAAGGCCAGGACAGTGGCTTGAATCTCACACACTTGCTTTGAGGAGGAATCTGATTTGGGAAGTGCTGTTACAGAGCAGAGAGTGGTGGGGGCACCCCAGCTAACCCAGCAGTGAAGGCCTTCTCAGATTCAATAGCTGAGACCTGGCACTGCACAGTCAGAGGTCCCCTCCAGTGTCTCTCAGTACCCACTGCTCTCCTTTGGGATAGAACAGGCAGGCCTCTAGTTATGAGGGTGGCAAGATGGGCTGAGGGAGCTTCCCCACCCATGTGCTGTATCTCTGCCTCAATATCCCCACCCAAAAAACAGAGCCACAAAACCTGAGGCAGAGTTGGACAACACTGTCTCCCACCACCTCCACCCCTTTTATAATTGGCCTCATCCCTGCCCTGGGCTTCACGACATGAACCTGGCTCTAGTTCCCTGCTCCGTGTACTTTTAGTTCCCTTTATTTGGCCAAACTCCTTACCACCATATTACCATTACCTGCTTCTAGTCCCAAGGCACCCTATCATCAAGCTTCAATGATTCTTACTATTTAGCATTTCTTTCCTGGAGATATTTATCTTGGATTTGCAACTGCCTGTACTTTACTTGTTTTTTTTCCCCCTTTGTTTTAGTCCATTGTAGCTGAGGGGGCTTTCGAAGGGTGAACAGATTTATTTTACCTCTTCTTTCCAATTTTTAAAGCAATTTCTTATAGAAAATAATGGTGTCATTATTTTTTGTATCAGTACTAATACAAAGAGCCAAATATGAGTGTAAATTGTTTGCTAGCTGTACGACCTGGGGAAAATTGCTTAATCTCACTATGTTTCAGATTCATCATCTGCAAAATAAAGATTTTTTTTAAAGATTTCACTCATTTATTTTTAGAGAGGGAAGGGAGGGAGAAAGAGAGAGAGAGAGAGAAACATCAATGTGCGGTTGCCGGGGGTCATGGCCTGCAACCCAGGCACGTACCCTGACTGAGAATCGAACCTGCGACACTTTGGTTTGCAGCCCACACTCAATCCACTGAGCTACGCCAGCCAGGGCAAGATTTTATTTATTTATTTTTAGAGAGGGAAGGGGGAGAGATAGAGAGAGAGAAAGAGACATCAATGTGTGGTTGCTGGGGATCATGGCCTACAACCCATGCATGTACCTGACTGGGAGTTGAACCTTCGACACTTTGGTTCGCAGCCTGTGCTCAATCCACTGAGCTATGCCAGCCAGGGCTAAAATAAAGATTTTAATAGAACCTGCTTAAAGGTATTGTTGTGAATGTTGAATGAGGTTTAATAAAACCTCACAAAATGAGAAGGCACTTAGTAGTAAGTACTTGTCATTATTGGCATTGGGTAAAAATTAGGTTACATACGTCTTCCAAATATGTATTATTTTTAAAAATCTTAATTCAACCCTGTGATATAGGGATCATCACTATGTGATGTAAGAAATCAAGGCGTCCAAGCATCAACTAGCAAAAGTTGTATAGATGAGATGAAACTTGGGTACATCTAGACTGGCCTATGGCTTTGTCATACACAGAACAATTCATGTATGTTTCTTGGTCTAATATGGGTTCTGGATGAGGCTATAAGCATTTGGCCTTATTGACATCAGCTGTTATATTACCAAGCATAACAGCCAAGATATTGTATAATGAATCATGAGTCACTTATTGCTGATTACACTTTAACTTTAGTTGCTTCCCTGAATAAACTCTTATTTCTAAAGGCAATAACTATTTATAGTAATCAGTAAAATATCATATGAAAGAGGTAAGTCTTTCATGAAACCCTCCCCCATTTTTATAACATAGCAGATTTAGGTAAGAGTGGATAGGCCCCTGAATTGTATAAGATGAACTCACTTTTATTATTCAGTCAATATATATTTATTAAGTATCTGTTGTGTTTGAAGCTTTGAGTAAGGCAATATTGAGGAAGTACCCTGAGGTATTATTGCCCTCATGGTTTTCAATAATGACACTACAAAGTTTTTAGCTTCTCAGGTTTGAGATCTTAAAGTCAGTTCTTACTTTTAATGTTCTATCAGTTACTATGTACTATAAATTCTTCCTTTACAATGTCTTTTATGCCCTTTTCCTTACAAATTTTTCATCATTGCTTTACCTCAGTCTATATATTTCCAGATTGATCTCTGCCTTCCCACATCCTTCACCCATTCTATACATGACCAGATTAATCTTTCTAACAGACTAATGAGGAGACAGCAACATACACAACTGAGGGCATGTCAGAGACTGAGGCAGAGTTGAACAACACTGTCTCCCACCACCTCCACCCCTTTTATATTTGGCCAGCCCCATTCCTGCCCTGCGCAATACCATACACTCTCCTGGGAAACAGACTGACTCTTCCCCCTCACTGAAAAGCCATAGACACCCTCTTGGTTTCTGGAAGACCTAAAACCTGGACTCTGGTGGCCCTATCCAGTAGCCTACTATGGGCCCCACCCTGCTGAGTACAGGAAAATGACCCCAAACAGATTCAGACAAGTGGCTCAGGGGTGGGGGAATTCATTCATCTGCTTCCCTGAAGTCTGAAAGACAGTTGCTGTGGGAGATCCAGGAGTGCCATCCTCCTGATTCTACCAGAAGCACTGTGAGAAACAGTTGAGTCTACAATTAATCTAGGGCTGACAGCAGACTGGAGGGCAGAGACAGACAAAGTTGGATCCAGTGGTGACTTGGATTATTTGCTGTCATACTCCCAGACCCAGGGCTGATAAAATCCAGCTTCACTGAGCAGATGAGCCTATCCTGGGTACAGAATTTAGTAGGCACAAGTAGCTGCCATCTCAGATGACTTTATAGCTCAGGCAGGGTGGCCCCCAGGAAAAACACAGGTGGGGGCTGACCTTGGCCTGTACCAACCAGGAAACCCCAGGACCAGCTGTTTACTAAGTGCACTCAGTACACAGCTACAGACCATGCTGAAACATCACCAAGCTGATCCTCCATGGAGGGCACAGGTTGGTGGTCAGTGGTCACAGCCAGTCCTTGTAGTTGACTAGGCCTGGGTAAATCCCTCCCATTGATCTTCCAAGAGCAACCTAGGCTCAACTGCTGGAGGAGGGTATATTCAGCCCACACAAAGAGCACACTTTGAGTACCCAGCTTGGGTGACAGGGGAGGCTGTGCCACTGGACCCTAAAGGACATCTACCACATTAGACCACACTATCAAGATGCATAGTCAAAGAAGCTCTACCTAATACATAACAGTAAGCACACGGAGGCTGTCAAAACAAGGAGACAAAGAAACATAGCCCAAATGAAAGAACAGATCAAACTCCAGAAAAAGAGCTAAATGAAATGGAAATTGGCAACCTATCATATGCAGAGTTCAAAACACTGGTTATAAGGATGGTCAAGGAACTTAGTGAGGACCTCAACAGCATAAAAAAGATCCAGCCAGGACTTCCGGCCAAGATGGAGGCACAGGTAGACTCACTGTGCCTCCTCGCACAACCAAGATAGAGACAACAATAATTTAGAAACAGAATAACAACCAGAACTGACAGAAAATTGATCTGAATGGAAGTCGGACAACCAAGAAAATAGACGCATTCATCCAGACCGGTAGGAGCAGCAGAGTCAGGCAGCTGGGTACAGGTTGAGGCACGGAGAGCAGAGAGCATTGGGACCGAGTGCATGAGGCTTCTAGGGTGCACAAGACTGCAGTGGGTGGACCCTGAACGAGCAAGCGGCAGCTGGCAGATTTTGGCCAAGGGGTGGCAACTGGCCAAGGGGTGGCAACCAGCCAAGGGGTGGCAACTGGCAGATGTGAAGCAAGGCACTGTGTGCAACCCAGGATCCCAGCACTGGGAAATAGAGCATTGGGGCACTGATTGAGGACAACTGTGGGGATTGAGGAGCAGGGAGGGACTCCCAGCCTCTCAGGAGAGGTCCTTGGAGGGCCCCACAACGTGCACAAGCCCACCCACACAAGAATTGGCATGAGAGGGACTCAGTTTGCTTGGGGGAAGCAGCGGAAGGGACTGAGGTCCCATGGAGAGCAGAGCAAGTGCAACTGTTCCCTCTTGGACCCCGCCCCCACATCTAACATCACAACCCAGTGGCTGGGGTGCCCCACCCTGGTGAAAACCTAAGGCTCCACCCCTCATGCGTAACAGGTGCTACCAGACCAAAGGGGGAAAAAAAGGTGGCTCAAACAGAATTGAAAGCCCCAGAGCCATTTTTTTTAAGTGACCGAGAGATAGCCAACCTATCAGATACACAGTTCAAAGCACTGGTGATTGGGATGCTCACACAATTGGTTGATTTTGGTAACAAATTAGATGAAAAAATGAAGGCTACAATAAGTGAAATGAAGAAAAATGCACAGGGAACCAATAGCGATGGGAAGAAAACTGGGACTCTCATCAATGGAGTGGACCAGAAGGAAGAAAAAAACAAACAACCAGTAAAGAATGAAGAAATAAGAATTCAAAAAAATGAGGGGAGGCTTAGGAACCTCCAGGACATCTTTAAACGATCCAACATCTGAATCATAGAGGTATCAGAAGGAGAAGAGGAAGAGCAATCAGTGGAAAAGTTATTTGAACAAACAATAAAGGAGAACTTCCTTAATCTGGCAAAGGAAATAGACTTCCAGGAAGTCTAGGAAGCTCAGACAGTCCCAAAGAAGTTGGACCCAAGAAGAAACGCACAAAGGGACATCATAATTACATTAGCCAAGGTAAAAATGAAGGAGAGAATCCTAGAAGCAGCAAGAGACAAGGAGACAGTCACCTACAAAGGAGTTCTCATCAGACTGTCAGCTGATTTCTCAAAAGAGACCTTACAGTCAAGAAGGGGCTGGGAAGAAGTATTCAAGTCATGAAAGGCAAGGACCTACATCCAAGATTGCTCTATCCAGCAAAGCTTTCATTTAGCATGGAAGGGCAGATAAAGTGCTTCTCAGATAAGGTCAAGTTAAAGGAGTTCATCATCACCAAGCCCTTATTGTATGAAATGTTAAAGGGACTTATCTAAGAAAAAGAAGATAAAAAACATGTATAGTAAAATGACAGCAAACTTGCAATTATTAACAACCACACCTAAAACAAAAAAAGAAACTTAGTAAACAACTAGAACAGGAACAGAACCACAGAAATGGAGATCATGTAGAGGGTTAGCAACAAGGGAGTGGGAAGATGAGAGAAGGGGAAAAGGTACAGAGAATAAGTAGCATGGATGGTAGGTAGAAAATAGACAGGGGGAGGGCAAGAAAAGTATGGGAAATGTAGAAGCTAAAGAACTGATGACCCATGGACATGAACTAAAGGGGGGGAATGTGGGTGGGAGAGGGTGTGCAGGGTGGAGAGGAATGAAGTGGGGAAATGGGACAACTGTAATAGCATAATCAATAAAATATATTTTTAAAAAAGATCCAACCAGAAATGAAGATACACTAATTGAAATAAATAGCTATAGGGAAAGAACAGCAGAGTGGATGAAGCTGAGAATGAAATTAATGATATGAAACATGAGGAAGCAAAAACAACCAATCAGAACAACAAGGACAAAAAAGAATTTAAAAAATTAGGATATTATGCCTGGCTGGCATAGCTCAGTGGATTGAGTGTGGGCTGCGAACCAAAGTGTCGCAGGTTCGATTCCCAATCAGGGTACATGCCTGGGTTGCAGGCCATGACCCCCAGCAACCGCACATTGATGATTCTCTCGCCCCCTTCCCTCTCTAAAAATAAATAAATAAATAAATAAATAAATAAAGTCTTTTTAAAAAATTAGGATATTTTGAGGAGCCTCTGGAACAATTTCAAAAAGTCCAACATTCGCATCATAGGTGTGCCAAAAGGAGAAGAGAAAGAGCAAGACATTGTAAGTCTATTTGAAAAAACAATGAAAGAAAACTTCTCTAGCATGGTGAAAGAATTAGACAAGCAAGTCCAGGAAGCACAGAGTCCCAAAAAAGATGAATGCAAGGAGGCTCACTCCAACATACATCAAAACTAAAATACCAAAGTTAAAAGATAAAGAGAGAATCTTAGGAACAGCAAGAGAAAAGAAGTTACCTATAGGGGAGTTTCCATAAGATTGTCAGCTAATTTCTCAAAAGAAAATTTTCAGGCTAGAAGGGATTGGCAAGAAGTACTCAAAGTCATGAAAAGCAGGGACATACAGCCAAGATTGCTCTACCTAGCAAAGTTATCATTTAGAATTGGTGAGCAGATAAAGAGCTTCCCAGACCAGAAAAAAATAAAAACATTCATTATCGCCAAGCCATCATTATATGAAATGTTAAAGGGACTTATTTCAGAAAAAGAAGATCAAAACTGTGAACAATAAAATGGCAAAAATTACAAATCAATCAGCAATTGAATCTAAAACACAAACTAAGTAAACAAGAAGAACAGAGACGGAAATCATGGGTACCGAGAGCATTATGATGGTTGCCAGATGGGAGAGGGTATGGAGAAAGGGTGAAGAGTTGAGGGGATTCAGAAGTACAAACAAGTAGTTACAGAATAGCCATGGGTATGTAACGTACAGTATAGGAAATGGAGTAGCAAAAGAACTTATATTCATGACCCATGGACATGAACAATGGTGGGGGAATTGCCTCAGGGAGTGGGAGGTGTTGGGTGAGGGCAGGCAAAGGGGGGAAATCAGGACAAGTGTTATAGCATAATCAATGAACTGTAATAAAAAAGACATTAATTCCCCTATACATGGCTTTCAAGCAAAAAAAAATCTTTATTTTTTCTTTCTCAAAGCCTATAATATTATTTTTCTTTTTATTCTATTTTTGTGCTATGTTTTCTCATGCTCATATGTTACTCCTACCTTTGATTACTGCATTGTTCCCTTCAAGTTTTCTTATTTTTGTTAGTCTCTCTCTTTCTTTGTCCCTTTTTCCCCATTTTCCTCTGCAAGTTCATTAGTCATATTAGTTCCCATCCATTTTCTCCTTCATAATCATTTCTCTCTCCTTTGGTCTTCTCTTAGTCTATTTCTTTTTTCTCCCCTTTATCTACTATTTCATTTATTTTCCCACATTTATTGTTCTTTGCTCTTTTGTCATTGATATTACTGTGTAGTTGGGGGGAGTTTGTGTGCTTGCATTTTGTTCTTTTGTGTCGTTTTGTTTCCTGCTGTCAGTATCTGCAAAACAGTGTACAACACATTGTAGGGGTAGAGCCTCACAGACAGATAGCTGGAAGGGAGATACAACCAATGAATGGCCCAACAGAAATCAGGGCCCAAATATTACAGAAGAGTCCACATAACCTACAAAGAGAGCATTCCTAGAGCATCAGATTAGGGGATCAAGGAGACTGCAACACTGGGCACCACAGGACTCCTGCCACACAAAGCTACCCCACAAGCCAGGGAGTCAAAGCAGATTAATACACAGAAACAAATAAAAAGATACAGCCAAAATGGGGAGATAAAGTCACAACCTCCAAATGGAAGAAAAGTAGGAGTCCCTAGAAAGGGGCTAATTGAAATTGAGGCTAAAAAATTATGAGGCACAGAGTTCAAATTGATGGTTATAAGGATGCTCAAGGAACTTAAAAAGAACTATATCAGCATGCTAAATGGTATAAAAGCTATGAATAAAAACCAGACAGAAATGAAGAATGTAATATCTGCAATGAAGACTACACTAGAAGGAATTAAAAGCAGGCTAGATGAAGCAGAGGACTGGATCAGCAATTTGGAAGACAAGGTGGAAAAAAACACGCAGTCAAAGAAATAAAATGAAAAAAAACCAAACTTAAACACAATGAGGTTGCGAGCTTTGGGGCAACATGAAACATAACAATATTTGTGGAGGATACTGTCCAGCAGTATCCATCCCTGCTGCGGATGCTTGTCAAAACACGAGAAAAACATACACAGGGACAACTGAGTCCTGTGGGGAAATAGGGATGAAATGGCCACTCTCTCTAGTAGAGAGTGCCCCAAGGCCCCACCTGAATAGGCTTTTATTAAGAATACAGACACAGTTTGTGGATTCCAGTCTGGCAGGGAAGATCAAAAAGGAGTAGGTATTTTCAAAGGGTCTGACAGAACTCCCGCTGGGATTCTGGGCAGAGAGTTTGTGTTTTTTCACTTAAAAAGACTACAGGACTTAAAAGGCTGGTCTCATTTCCTGCCCATGCCTTCATATTCTAATTCAATAGAATCCTCCAGCAAGCAGATCTCTATGCTTATTCTCTTGCATATTCTATGTCCCGGGCCTGATTACCCTGGGGGTCTGCCGACTCTGATTTGGGCTGGACCACCCCTGTTATTTCCACAGTCCTGAGTCAGGCAGAGGAGACAAAGGCAGCCAGGAGACTTGGATTTCTCACAACTAAGAACAAGGACTCAGGCTTTGACAAAGCCAAGGGGGCAGGGGTTGATGTCCATCACCCCTTCATTTCCACGGTCCTGAGTCTCTTCCCTGAGGCCTCCACATGATCGTGCCTGTCTTAGGCGATTCCCCCCATGGGAAATCTTACCTGTCATTGGCTAACTGATAAAGCATAGGAGGCCAGGTACAGAACAGGCAGCGTTCATGCCAGGGAAATAAGTTTTTTCTCCTTAGTGGCTCCTGGTTCAGAGGTCTCTCACTCAGCCTAAGTCATGGGGGTTACAGCTTCCTGAGACCAGGCAGGGAGGGCCCCAACAAATACTTGCATCATAAGGATTCAGATGAGGAAGAAATGGAGTAAGTGATAGAAAACCTATTGAAGAAATAATGAAAGAAAACTTCCTTAATTTGGTGAGGGAAAAAAATTAAGCAAGTTCAGAAAGCACAGATAGTCAGACTCAAGATGAACCCACAGACACTATCCCAAGGCACATCACAATTATAATGGTGAAGTTTAAAGACAAATATAGAATCTTAAGGGCAGCAAGAGAGAAACGGTTATTTACAAGGGATCTCTGGTGAGCCTGTCAGCTGATTTCTCAAGAGAAACATTATAGGCCAGGGGAATTGGCATGAAGTATTCCAAGTAATAAAAAGCAAGGACCCCAATCAAAACTACTCTATCCAGAAAGGCTCTCATTTAAAAAGGAAAGTGAAATAAAGAGCTTCCCAGACAAAAAAAAAGTTGAAGGAGTGCAATTCCACCAAACCAGCATTGTAAGAGATGCTAAAGGGACTGCTTTAAGAAGAAGAAATAGAGGGAGAGAGAGAGGAACACAAGTACAAAGGAAAAAATGGCAATGAATAAGTACCTATTAATAATAACCTTAAATGTAAATGGATTAAATGCTCTAATCAAAAGACATAGGGTAGTTGAATAGATAAGAAAACATGGCCTACATATATGCAGATGAGTCTGCAAGAAACTCATCTCAGAACAAAAGATTTACACAGGCTGAAAGTGAAGCAATGGAAAAAAATGCAAATGGAGATTAAAAAAAGCTGGGGTAGCAATACTTCTCTCTGACAAAATAGACTTCAAAACAAAGGACGTAATAAGAGACAAAGAAGGTCACTATACAATACTTAAGGGTTCAGCCCAACAAGAGGATATAACCCTTGTAAACATGTATGCACCCAGTGTAGGAGCACCTAAATATATAAAGAAAACCTGGAGGAGCTTAAGAAAAGATTGAGAGCAGTACAATCATAGTAAGGGATTTTAACAACCCCCCCCCCCCCCCCCCCCCCCCCCGTCAACCATGGACTGATCATTCAGATAAAAAAGTCAACAAGGACATAATAGCATTAAACACCACACTAGATCAAGTGATTTAATTGATATCTACAGAACTATTCACCCCAAAGAAGTAAAATATGGATTCTTCTCAAATTCACATGGGTCATACTCAAAGACATACCACATGGTAGGACACAAAATAAGCTGTAATGAATCCAAGAAAATCGAAATCATATCAAGCATTTTCTCAATCACAATGGCCTGAAACTAGAACTCAACTCAAGAGAAAAAAAACCCTAAATCATTCATATACATGGAGAATGTAGAAGATAATTAAATAATGAATGGGTTAACAATAAGATCAAGGAAGAAATCAGAAAGTACCCGATTAGTTTCTCTCCCTCTCCTTCTTCCCCTTTTTCTAAAAATAAATAAATAACTACAACTTTAAAAAGAAAGAAAATCACAGGCCAATATCTGATGAACATAGATGCTAAAATCCTCAACAAAATATATTAGCAAGGTGGATCCAGCAATACATCGAAAAGATCATACACCATGATTGAGTGGGATTCACCCCAGGGATGCAAGGATGGTACAATACCTGCAAATCAATAAATGTAATGCATCTCATATACAAAATGAAGGACAAAAATCACATGGTCATATCAATAGATGCTGAAAAAGCAGTTGATAAAATTCTTTAACCATTTATGATAAAAATACTTAGCAAAGTGGGAATAGAGGGTGTATACCTCAATATAATAAAGAGAAATATGTAAAACTTACTGCCAACATCATACTCAGTGGGCAAAAACTAAAACTGTTTCCTTTAAGATCAGGAACAAGACAGGGGTGTCACTTTCACCTCTCTTATTCAACATAGTACTGGAAGTTCTAGCCACAGCCATTAGTCAAGAAGAAATAAAAGGCGTCCAAATCAGAAAGGAGGAAGAAAAACTGTCATTATTTGCAGACATGACAGTGTACATAGAAAACCCTATAGGTAGTACCAAAAAACTACTTGACCTAATAAATGAATTTGGCTAAATAGTGGGAGATAAAGTCAAATATTCAGAAATTGATGGCACTGTCATACACTAATAATGAACTATAAGAAATAGAAATAAGAAAACCATCCCATTTACTATTGCAACAAAGAGAATCAAGTACCTAGAAATTAATTTAAACCAAGGAGGTAAAAGACCTGTACTCAGAAAACCTGTCTTCATGGTGAATTAATATTTGACAAAGGAGGCAATAGCATAAAATGGAACAAAGACTGTCTCTTCAATAAATGGTGTTGGGAAAACTGGACTGGTACATGCCAAAAAAAAAAAAAAAAAAAAAGAAAGCAAGAAAGAAAAAAAAGAAAGAAACTAGACTTCCATCTTACACCGTAAACCAGAATAAACACCAAATGGATAAAAGACTTAAATATAAGTTGTGATCCCATAAAAATCCTAGAAGAAAACATAGGCAGTAAAATTTCAGACAATTAGCATAGCAATATTTTTGCCAATATATCTCCTAGGGCAAGGGATATAAAGGAAAGAATAAACAAATGGGACTACATCAAATTAAAAAGCTTCTGCACAGCTAAAGAAACCATGATCAAAACAAAAAGGGAACTGACTGTATGGGAGAACATATTTGCTAATGATACATTGGAAAAAGGGCTAATCTCCAAAATATATAAAGAGCTTATATGACTCAACACCAGGAAGACAAATGATCCAATTAAAAAATGGGCAAAGGACCTGAATAGACACTTCTCCAAGGAGGATATACAGAGGGCCCTTAGATATATGAAAAAATGCTCAACATTTAGCCATCAGAGATGCAAATTAAAACCACAATGAGCTATCCCCTCACCTGCCAAAAATAGCTATAATTAATAAATCAACAAACAACAATTGCTGATGAGTATGTGGAGAAAAGGGAGCCCTAGTGCATTGTTGGTGGGAATGCAGACTGGTGCAGTCTCTGTGGAAAACAGTATGGCATTTCCTCAAAAAACTAAAAATGGAACTGCCTTCTGACCTGGCAATTCCACTGCTCGGATTATACCCTAAGAATCCTGAAACATGACTGCAAGAGAGCCTATGCACTCCTATGTTCATAGCAGCATTATTTACATTAGCCAAGCACTGGAAACAGCTCAAGTGCACCTAAGTGAATGAGTGGATCAAAAAACTGGTACATTTACACAATGGAATTCTATGCAGCACAAAGAAAGATTGAGCTCCTACCCTTTGCGACAGCATGGATGGAACTGGAGAGCATTATGCTAAGTGAAATAAGCCAGGCAGTGAAAGACAAACACCATATGACCTCACTTAAAATTGGAATCTGATGAACAAAATAAACTAATGAGCAAAATAGAACCAGAGGCACAGAATCATGGGACAGACTGACAGTTGTAAGGGAAGGGGACAGGTGGGGACTGATTGAAAGAATGTGAAGGAATTAGTCAAAGAATATGTATGAATGACTCATGGACATGGACAAAGGTGTGGAATTGACTACGGAAGTCGGGGCAGGCTGGGTAGGGGGTGCAAAAGGGAAAAATTTAGATAAATGTGATAGGATAAGCAATAAAATATTAAAAAATGAGTACAACCTTTGAGATACGTCTTGGGGGACAGGGTTGGAAAACAAATATTCTATACATGTCCTGAAATGATGCAACCTACTTAATTAACTTGTTTTAATCTAGCATTTCCCCATTTCTCTTTTCTCATCACTCTTATTCTAGGTTGGAAGATGAAACAGTCTTTCCTTCATCTGATTATTCATCATATATTATTGAACATCTGTGACATGCCTGGCACAGGTTCACAGATTACTACAACACAAGGCAAAGTATGGAAAGTGATGGACAGTGTTTTGCAGTTGAAAATAATTTCATGCTTGAATAATCAGGAGACACCTAATCAATGTTTATAGTACTAATGTATAATTATCCATAACTCAAAATAAGTATTGGTAATTCGTGACCACAAATGAACCAAGAGAACCATAAGCTCATATTAGAAACCTTTAACAAGCTGTTTCCAAAAAAAACTGCCTAGAAAAAAAAGTCTTATTGTGGTAAAATATATATAACACAAAATTAATCACTTTAACCATTTTTAGTGTACAAGTTAGTGGCATTAAATACATTCACGATATTGTGTAACCATCACCAGTACCTATACCCAAAACTTTTCCAGTATCCCCAACCACCCAGGAACTTTAAAACTTGTGGGCATACTAAGCTCAGAGGTTTTCTGCAGTCTCAGCATTCCATGACCCTCATCCCCATTTAGTTTTAGCACTCCCAGTGGTATAACATGTCTTATACCATTTCTGTTATGATTTATCCATTTAGACATCTGCCTCCCCATTTCTGTGTTATTTCTCTTCCTCATTGCCAATCACAGGCACTAAAGCAAGGAAAGCTCTTAGGAAAATGTTGCCTAACCGGGGATGGCTGACATCTGCTGGAGGGAGAACAGAACCATGGTTAATGTGTTCACTTTCTTCTACAACTCCAATATTCTCTTTAAGCTTCTTTTTTTCTTTATGCCGTTGTAGGCATAATCAAGGGGAGAAGATGATTTCAAACTTCAGACCTCCACTTGTGCCATTCTAGTGAGTGATGGGGTTAGTTGGTCATTAGAATTCTTTCCTGATCTATCCCTTTAGGGTCTATCTAAAAACTGGAAACAATCCAAAGGCTATCAATAGTAGAATGAATAAACTGCTATATATTTGTACAATGGAATCCTATGCAGAGATTAAAATTGTTAGATTTTTACTATGTGAAAACATGTGGGCAAATCTCATATAAATCATGTTGAATAAAAAGAGGCAGGCTCAGAAGAGTACACTTAATTTATGCACAGTTTAAAACCAGACAAAATTCTTGTATAATTATAGAAATCAGAAGAGTGGTTGCCTCTGGGACAATGACTAGGATGGAACATAAGAGAGGCTTCTGGGCTTTTGATAATCAATCAGCTATGTTTGCTTTATAAATACACATGAAGCTGTTTACTTAGATTTCTACTTGTTCTGCATGAATGTTATATTTCAGTTAAAAACTTTACTTAAACAGAAGACTTTATGGATATGTGAAATTTAGCTTGGTCAACTCTCAATATTTAATCTTTCAGCCTATTTTGCATGGACTATGCCATTTTCTGGCTCTGCAGGTTAATCGTAAGTGCTTAATCATATGTTTTTATTTTTTGCTCCTCTGTGCTCATTTTTCAGAGCTTGACTCCTTCTGTGAACTTGATAACCAAATGAGTCATTTCTAACTTGGTCTCTTGTCTTCTGTATAAAGTAAGATGGTCTGGGCTCTTAACACACTAGCTTTTGACACCTGGCTTTTGGCCTTTCTTTCCTCTCCAAGATGATTACTACTTTAGCAAAGTCTGTGTTTATCTAGATGACCAACCCATCATTCTAGCTTCTGTGCTCTTTGATTATCTCAACTTTTCCTCCCAGGGAAGTCAGAATTCTAAAGATCCCCCTCTCCCCAAGCCCCTCAAGATTCCAGTTAACCCACTGGTTATTTAATCAAATACTAATCTAAATACTGCTCTGAGGAATTCGCCATTGTAATTCAAGTTTCAAATCAGTTGACTCCAAAGTAGTGAGATTATCAAGGTGGAACTGATTTAATCACACGAGTCTTTACAAAGTTAAAAGGGGAAGCCTGAGAGTTTGAGAACTCAGCTGCTTTGAAGATGGAAGGACTCACAGGAGGAAAACAGCCTGGAGGAGCTGGCCCTGTGATACCCTGAGCAGAGCTTAGTCTAGCCTACATAAGTTCATTACCTCCAGGACTGTGAGGTAATAGATGTGTTAAGATACTAAATTGATAATCTGTCACTCAGCAATAGAAGACAAATATATCTCCCTTCCACTTCCCATAATCTTAATTATGTTCATGACACATAATTGGTGTCATGTTCAAACAATGGGACTTGTCCAAACCTGGAATGACAATATTAAATGTCAATTTCCTATTCAGTGACCTTATCCTCCTGTTTCAGCTCTGCAACCTTTAAGTGACCCCTCTATGGGCTCCCATTGTACCTGGTTGCACTCTCCAGTGATGAATAATTTTATCCATTTAACTTTTTGCTCCATTTTTCTATTGCCCTACCATTTCAGCAAAACTGTATCTGCAATTTTTTTTATAGTTTAATGTATTTTAATAGCAAACTTACAGGAACAGCACAGAAACAGACAACATTAAAAACATACTTATATGTAGGACAACTCAGTTAGAAAAGTATAGAGAATGGATGGAATCTACTGTATGATAAAAATGCTACAAACACCATTTAGTTGCCATCAATAACAAATTTACTTGTTTTAAAGAAATCCAAATGCTGGCATTGTCCAGAAAAATTTAACAGGTTTATTTATATTGTTACAAACTTGAACTACTTGAAACTTGTTCACTGACACACCTTGAATTGCATTAATGCTTTATGTCCCCACATTTATATTTAAAAAATTCACACACAAACGAAAATGGAAAAATGGCCAATATGTGATTTCTGTCCCCTATTTTCCACTTGCAATCTTATACTTAGGTACCTTTTTGACCCCATAAAAAAAAAAATCTAACGTTCAGAAAGAACTACCAATAACAGGAAGAAGAGATTTTTTTTTAAAGAATGAAATGTTTCCCATCATAGTGGATTCTTAAGCACATTCTCCATGTATGCGGCATGCTAGCTGGATGTCTTTTGGCATAACTGTTACACAATTGGCATGGAGATAGCACACAGGTTGGTGTCTTCACAAAGGCCAACCAGATAGGCTTCTCTTGCCTCCTACAAAGCACCAATAGCTGCACTCTGGAAGTGCAGGTCTATTTTGAAGTCCTGAGCAATTTCTCACACCAGATGCTGGAAGGGAAGTTTGTGAATCAGAAGTTCAGTGGACTTCTGATAACGTCTAATTTCATGAAGTGCCACAGTACCAGGCCTGTAACGATGAGTTTTCTTCACCCCTTCAGTAGAGGGTACACTCTTAGGAGCAGCTTTGGTAGCTGGTTGCTTCCTCAGTGGATTTGCGGCAGTCTGCTTTGTAGGAGCCATAGTATAGGGACCTCTTTACTTACCCGCCTTCTCCTTCCGCTGGAGCTGGGAGAGCTGGAGGAAGTGCTGGCATTAGAGAGCGACTGCGGCTGTGAACACAATTCCGTATCTGGAGTTTGTTCAACCTTCAAATCGTCTCCATCTTTACTTCTTTGTGAATAGGCAAACCACGCTCACTTGTGGCTTTAATGCCACAACATTTATACAATCCAATCTTAGAGTTTCTTGCTATTGCTGTGTGATCTCTAGGCCCTTTAGTGTTGAGAAGAAAAACTTTCTGCCAATTTAGGTCCAGTGAGACAAGGCAGCAACTGACAGTTAACTGACAACAGACAGATTAAGGGAGAAAAGATATGAGGTTTACAAAGCAACCTGATAGGGGACAGGAGAGGGAGAAAAGGGGCTTCTGTAGGAAACAAAGGACTTTTAGGTAAGTCAGAGAAAGTGATGTGGTAACAGAAGCAGGGTCAGAGAGATGCTTTTAGAGAAACAGATGAAAGTGTGACAGTTTTTGCTAATGTTTGTTTATGCAATTTCTTATCCACCTGTGAGTCTTCTTTCTGGCAGTGAAGCTCCCCTGAGAGGGGATTTATGGAAGCTTTATGCTCTGAACACCCTGCCTTTAATCAGATAAGGGAAGCTCCCAAAAACTTTTTCCACATCAGCTGTATCTCAAATGCCTTCAGTTAAAATAATCTTCAAACCAACTCTGTGGCTCTGGGTGGGTCCCTACGTTAGCATCCTCTGTGTTTCCTTAGAGCCCTCCCAAAGATGTACATGCCCTATAAGCCAGAATGTGAATGTTAGGTTACCTAGTAATGGAGAATTAAGGTTGCCAAAGAAATGAAATTTGCTAATCAGATGACTTTAAAAGGAGGTTAGCACTGGCCAGGTAGGTCATTTGGTTAGGGCGTTGTCCTGATACAGCAAGGTTGCAGGTTTGATCCCTGGTCAGGGCACATACAAGAAGCAACCAATGAATGTGTAAATGAGTGGAACAACAAATTGAGACTTGTATCTCTCCCCTTTCTTCTCTCTCTCTAAAGTTAATAAAAATAGAATAGGGAAATTATCCTCATTTATCCGGTGAGTCTGATGTAATTACAAGAATCTGTAAAAGTAAAAGAGAGAGGCAGAGTATGAGAGTCAGAGAAAGTGCTGTGGTAACAGAAGCAGGGTCAGAGAGATGCAGGTTGTTGACGTGGATGCTGGAGGAATGGGGGCCACAGCCAAGGAGTGCAGGCAGCCTCTGGAGCCTGGAAAAGATCCCAGAAAGGAAGCCAGATCTGCCAACATTTTTGGTTTTAGTCCACTGAGGCCAGTGTCTGACTTCTGACCTACAGAAATGCAAGACAAAATTTTGTTGTTTTAAGACACCTAGTTTGTGGTAATCTGTTATTGTAGTCATAGGTTACAAACACAGGCTTATTCCAGTATTCATCATTTTCTCAAATTTCCTGTCTTCTCATGCATGCCCATACTCTCTGCAGATCCTCCAACTTCAGAGAGAAAGTGTAGTTATGGGCCAGATGGTTCTTTCAATTTCCTCTTTTTTTCTCTAATTAAAACATTTATCTATCTAAGATGGAGGAATAGGTGGATACACCGTACCTCTTCGTACAACCAAGATTAGAAAACCAATAATTTACAACAATAATTTACTATCAGAATAACACCCAGATCCGGCAGAGGATTTATCTGAATGGGAGTCGGGCAGCCAAGAAGTTGAAGTAGACGCGTTCATCCGGACTGGTAGGAGAAGACGTGCCGGGCGGGCGCGGGGCTGGTGCGGGGCTGGCGCGGGTCGGCGGTGCGCGGAGGTCGGGGGAAGGTTTGGTGCAAAATCGGCGCAACAGCCATCCGGGGGCGCAAGAAGGCAGCGGTGATCCCTGAGTACGCAAGCTGCGGCTGGCAGACCCAGAGGGGTAGCGATTGTGGACCAGGGCAGAACTCGCGGCCCAGAAGCCCAGACAAGGGTCTGAGTCCAGGAGAACGGAACTACCGCCATTGTTTTCTTCCGTCCCGCTCCCGCCCCGCCCCCACATATAACGTCACAATCTAGCGACTGGGGTGCCCAGCCCCGGTGAGCACCTAAGGCTCCGCTCCCCACCGTAACAAGAGCAACCAGACCGGGGAAAAAAAAATAAAAAGGAGAGATAGGGGAAAAAAAAATGTTTTCAACAGAGCAGATCAGTCCCCCAGGACTCATCCTTTTGAGCGACCAAGAATTAGCCAATCTATCAGATGCGCAGTTCAAAACACTGGTGATCAGAAAGCTCACGGAACTGGTTGATTTTGGACGAAATTTAGATGAAAGAATGCAGATTACCATAAAACAGATGCAGGAAGACACGCGGAGGAGAGCCAATAGTGAAAGGAAGGAATATGAGTCTCAAAACAATACAGTGGACCAGAAGGAAGACAGAATCAACCAAGCAGGAAAGCATGATGAAATAAGAATTCAAAAAATTGAGGAAAAGATTAAGAGCATCCAAGACACCTTTAAATGTTCCAATATCCGAATTATAGGGGTACCAGAATCGGAAGGGGAAAAGCAACAGATTGAGCACATATTTGAACAAATAATAAAGGAGAACTTCCCCAATCTGGCAAAGGGAACAGTCTTCCAAGAAATCCAAGAAGCTCAGAGAGCCCCAAAGAAGTTGGACCCAAGAAGAAACACACCAAGGCACATCATAATTACATTAGCCAAGGTAAAAACGAAGGAGAGAATCCTAGAAGCAGCAAGAGGTAAGGGGACAGTAACCTACAAAGGAGTGACCATCAGACTGTCAGCTGATTTCTCCAAAGAGACCTTACAGGCAAGAAGGGGCTGGAAAGAAATATTCCAAGTCATGAAAGACAAGGACCTACATCCCAGATTACTCTATCCAGCAAAGCTTTCATTTAGAATGGAAGGGCAGATAAAGTGCTTCTCACATAAGGTCAAGTTAAAGGAGTTCATCATCACCAAGCCCTTATTTTATGAAATGCTAAAGGGACTTATCTAAGAAAAGAAGATAAAGAAAAGACATGTATAGTAAAAGGACAGCAAACTCACAAATATTAACAACCACGCCTAAAGCAAAACCAAAAGAAACTAAGTAAACAATTAGAACAGGAACAGAACCACAGAAATGGAGGGCACATGGAGGGTTAGCAGCAGGGGGGTGGGAGGAGGAGAGAGGGGGAAAAGGTATAGAGAATAAGTAGCATAGAATGTAAGTTGAAAATAGATAGGGGGAGGGCAAGAATAGCATGGGAAATGTAGAAACTAAAGAACTCACAAGTATGACACACGGACATGAACTAAAGGGGGGAAATGTGGGTGGGAGGGGGGTACAGGGGGGATGGGAGAGAAGGGGGAAATGGGACAACTGTAATAGCATAATCAATAAATATATTAAAAAAACAAAAACAAACAAACAAACAAAAAAAACCATTTATCTACATGAGGACACATCCTGAGTCCCTTCCATTCTACTATAATTTAAAAAAAATTTCTTCTCTAATGCTAACCCCTCTGTATACCATTTCCATTCTGTTTCAAAAGGGACCTGATTGTACTAATTAATCAGTTTTTCTCCCTTATGGCTCGTGCCTGGGCATGAACACATATCCTGACCTAATTTAAATCAAATAATTTAATTTGATTAAATTAAATGAGAAATGTTTTCTCTGATCTCCAAGGTAGCCTTTAGTTCTACTTTCTCTTAAGTTGAGATCTTTGGAAAGGGTTGTGCATATTGTCTCCATTCCTTCACTTACTTGTCAGTGCTCAAGCCATTACAGACTGACCTTTCTCCCACAGAGTTCATCAAAGGCCCCTGGTAGCTGTGAATGGAGCCACAGAGGAGCGAGATGTATACAGCCTCTTGCACTGCTTTTTGTTTGCTTTAACTTGGAGTGGTAGTGAAAATAAAAATAGTGGATATTGCTGGGAAAATTCCTGAGGCTGAGAGACCACAGGAAGAGGATGGCAACTCTATCATTACATGAAGAGTTTATTAAGGACACTAACATACGAAGAAGCACCACCGGGAGGCAGTGAGATGCCGTGGATACCCTCTGCACCATGAGACATGCTTTAGGGCAGCGGTGTTTAACCTTTTTCATCTCATGTCACACATAAGCTAATTCCTAAAATTCTGTGGCACACCAAAAACTATATACTTTTGCTGATCTGAGAAAATGGGTATAATTTTGATTTAGTCACACTAGATGGCTGTTGTATTGGCTTTGTCATTTTTATGTGACAATCTAAGGAAAAAGAGGTAGTGTCCTTGACTAAATACCTGTTCCATGTTTTAAAACTTGTGTCACACTGGTTAAAAATTGCTGTTCTTTTTTTAAAGTTTAATTTATTTAGTTTTAGAGGGGGGAAGAGGGAGAAAGAGAGAGAGAAACATTGATCACACCCTGACCAGGGACCAAACCCACAACCCAGGCCTCTGTCCTGGGTGGGAATAGTAACAAGAGACCTTTCCAAGTGCAGGACAATGCCCAACTGTCTGAGCTAACTGAGTGAGGGCTGGAAATTGCTGTACTAAGGGGTTACATAGGGCAGGGTAGATGGATAGGGATATTGGGGTGGGACCCACCCCAGATAAGGGGAAACCACCTATCTTGCTTGCTAGGGTAGAACCAGCACAAACCAGCATTCTGTGGGATATAGGGGAGGGACCTTATCACCAAGCACTTGGTGTCTTGGTGGACAAACAGACTGAGTACTCAGGGCAGCTGTGACAGGCTAGGAGGACATTAAAAATCCTATGTGAATGATGAAGAAAACCTCTCATAGATGCATATGGGAGCTTTGATATTAGGGCACCTGATTCATGGAGTAACAAGCCCAGGAAGTGTGTTCCTTTAATGAGAAGACTACTTTGTTTATCGTTCTGTATAATAAGCCATATCCTTTATCAACATTAAGTGAATTTGTATCCTTTGCTTGTATCCTTCCTGGACATCCCATCAAGCACTGATACCCTTGGAAAACCATGCAAGCAAGGCCCTCACTGGTGTGATTATTAGGAAGGAGTATTATACCCTCCCCTCCCCTTCCAGATATCCCAGGGGCTCAAGTGATTTCATGAACGAGTCAGTCTGTTCCCTTCATTGTCCCTATGTATCTATTCACATCCATGTACACTGCCTATAAAAACACAGGGTGACACCTCACCCCTCTAGAGCCCACAGAAGATCTCCAGTGTATGTCAAGGGTTTGGACTCTACATGGACCCAAAACTGTCAAAGAGGGTTGTCACGAAGTTCTAATTCTCCCCCTGCCTTTGCCCACTTCCACCAGCACCCCACCCCTACTCTCTCAGGCAATCCCCCACCTTTGTTCACATCCATGGGTCATGTGTATAAATTCTTTGGCTGCTCTCTTTCCTACACTGTACTATATACCCCCATGGCTATTCTGTAACTACCTATTTGTATTTATTAATCCCTTCACCTCTCACCATTCTCCCATACACCCCCACCCCCATCTATTTATCTTTAACCTTTGGCATTTTATTCATGCTATGTCTTGGAGTGGGCCTCTTTGCAGCCATCTTGTTGGGGACTCTCTGCACTTCCTGGACTTGCATGTCTATTTCCTTCACCAAATCAGGGAAGTTTTCTTTCATTATTTTTCTAAATAGATTTCCAATTTCTTGCTCTTTTTCTTCTCCTTCTGGCACCCCTATCAAGTCAATGTTGGATTGCTTAAAGTTGTCCCATAGTTTGCTTACACTATCCTCATTTTTTGATTCTCTTTTCTTCTCGTTCTGATGGGTTGTTTTTTGCTTCCTTATGTTCTAAATCATTGATTTGATTCTCGGCTTCATCCACTCAACTGTTGTTTCCCTGTAAATTGTTCTTTATTTCAATTAGTGTATTCTTTCTTTTTAACTGGATCTTTTTTAATGCTGTTAAGATCCTCACTAAGTTCCTTGAGCATCCTTATAACCAGTGTTTTGAACTCTGTATCTGATAGATTGCTTATCTCCATTTCATTTAGCTCTTTTTCTGGAGTTTTGATCTGTTCTTTCATTTGTGTCATGTGTCTTCTCACTTTGGCTGCCTCTCTATGTTTGTTTCTATGTATCAGGTAGGGCTGCTTTGACACTGTGTCTGGGTAGCGTGGCCTAATGTAGTAGGTGTCCCATAGGGTCCAGTGGCTCAGCTTCCCCTGTCACATAGGCTGGGTACTCAAGTACTTCATGTGGGCTGAGTACACATTCCTCTTGTAGTTGAGCCTTGGCTGCTGTTGACAGAACAATGAGAGGGGTTTAACCAGGCCAGTCAACTTCAAGGATTGGCTGTGACCATTTACCATCAACCTCTGCCCTCCATGAAGGATCAGCTCCACAGGGCCAGGTTAGTGGTGCCCTGACATGGTCTGTAGCTGTGCTGGCCATGGGCTTTCCCAGGCGTCTCTGGCCAAGATCAGCCCCCACCTGTGTTTTGCCTGGGGCCACCCTGCCTTGGCTATGAAGCAATCTGAGATGGGTGTTACTTGTGCTGGGCTTGGAGATTTCTAGGTGAAGCCAACCTGTGAATCTAGGCTGCTAGGTCCAGCCCTGGGACTCAGTGAGGCCAGCTGCTACTTGTTTGTTCATATGGAAAAGCAGCTTGGGCGCGCCCACAAATTGAGTGAATTGAGTGGGGTGGAGTTTCTGGGGTTCTCCAAGGCAGGTTAAACAGTTAGCCATAGTGATGGAATCGGAGATATGGCACCAGTCTGCTGGATCTGTGAAGGGAGGGGCCAGAAAGGGGACAATGGTCTCTGATTTCACTGAGGCCAGAAACCTCAGCCTCCACCTACTTGCCACTGGTGCTCCTCCAGCTGCTACCCCTGCAGTCCTAAAATTACATTCTGCCCTTTGAAGACAATTGCGAGGCTAATGTGGCCCTTGGTGAAAGTGAGTTTGACACACCTGATCTAGATGCAAGTACTGATTTCTGAAAGTAGATGCAGGTGAATTTTGGCACATTCCTACAGCCAGATAACCAGCTCTTTTCCTAAATGTGCATAATGTCTTTTCCACTTACAATCAGTGTCTTGTGAAGAAGTGTTTATTACAGGAGTGTAAGGAATGCATTTAAACTGTCCAGTAATACTTGCATTCAAAAGTTTTGTGTCCATTTCCTCCAGCCCTGGTAGATTTAGTTCCTCGTTTCCTTGGCCCTGGGCAGCAGGAACCCAATTTCTCAGAAGTTCATCAATAGAGACTGCCTACTTGCTCTCCAGGAGCAACGTATAAAACTGAAGAAAGCTTTGGTGTCTGAGTCCCCTGGTGCTTAGGGCCACCAACAGCGACCAAATCCACCCAGGTCAGACTAGGTATTGATCCTCTGGGGTGGAGTCCTGGGATTACCAGGGCTCGTCCATTTCGTAGCCCTGGACACAGAGTTTTCTGTTTGTCCCTGGGAGTTACCGGAACGGGACAGTCGTGTCCCTGATCCAGGCCAGGGGAGACTGGCAGCAGGTTCCGTGCGGTACTTGGTCCCGGGCTACGCCCAGCGAGGGCTCCGCAGGAGCGCTAATCTCAGTCAGGCGCGCGGCGCCTCGCCTTATTCCCTGAGGGGGTCACTGACCCCAGAAGGCAGGGAGGCCAAGGGAGGGGCCACCGCCTTCCCAGCTACCTGCCCGCAACCCTAGGCGTGGGGGTAAAGCTGGGATCGGCTCTGGCTCCGCTTGGCTCCTCGCTGCTCTGGCTGGACACCCATCGCTCCTGGCCGTGTCCGTGATCTCCTCGGCTGGCGCCTTCCCGGGTATTCTCCGCACGCGTGAGTGCTGAGCTGGCAAGCTGCTCTCGGTCGCGGTGGGTGGGCTGCGTGTGGGGCTGTGAGCGTTGGTCCAGGAAGGTCGCTTCTGCTGGGCTTCTTTGCTCCAGGGACTGTCCTGAATCCCTGGTTACAGACGGAGTACCTAGGGAAGAGGGAGTCCCAGACCGTCGGTTCAGGACTGGGCTGATGCAGGAAGAAGGCAGCCGGGAAAGGAGACGTGAAGATTGCGTAAAAACTTCAGGTTTGGAAAGCACAGTACAAATGCTTGATGTCTTTGTGAAGCAGGAGCTGCTTCCTCAGGGTAAGCAGACCTTGGGAAGGTCTGGCGGACTCCTCTCCGCGCGCGTGTAGACAATTATTAGAGCCCTGCCTCTAAGTGCGGGACCCTGAGATCAGAGCCCTGGAACTGCTGAGTGAGAGGTGACAGCCCTTGGGATGTCCGTGGCTTGAAAGGTTGGTGGGTGTTGAGAGTACATTTGGTAGAAAATAGAAAACTGTTAAATCGAGGTGTCTAGGTTTCAGTTAGTCCCTCCCAGCTGCATTTGGTAGTGAAAATGAGACAGTGTAATAGCCCCTAGATCCATGTTGTTGCAGATGGTAAGATTTCTTTCTTTCTTTCTTCTTCTTTCTTTCTTTCTTTCTTTCTTTCTTTCTTTCTTTCTTTCTTTCTTTCTTTCTTTCTTTCTTTCTTTCTTTCTTTCTTTCTTTCTTTCTTTCTTTCTTTCTTTCTTTCTTTCTTTCTTTCTTCTTTCTTTTTTGCTGAGTAATATTCCATTGTATATACCTATGTACCTCTTTTTTATCCATTCCTTCAGCCATGGGCACTTCGGTTGCTGGTATGCCTTGTCTTTTGTAAACAATGTTGCAATGAATTTAGGGATGCATATGTCTTTTCACTTTAGTGTTTTGGGTTTCTTTGGATAAATACCCAGAAGTAGAATTGCTGGGTCCTTCTTTATTTCTTTCTTTAAAGTCTTTGTGTGTGTGTGTGTCTCTTATAAGTATTGCTTCCTCAGCTTTTTAAAATTTCCATTTGTGTGAAATGTTTTTTCCATCCCTTTACTTTCAATCTGTGTGTCTTTCCATCCGAAGTGTGTCTCTTGTAGCAGCATATATATGCTTCTTTTTTCCTATCCATTCAGCCACCTTATATCTTTGGATTGGAATGTTCACATCTAAAGTAATTATTGATAGTTATCTATGTGATTCCACTTATATGAAGAATCTCCAAAAGAAAATGAATGAACAAACAAAAGAGAAGCAAACTCATAGATATAGAGAACATTTGATGGTTGCCAAATGGGAGTGGAGTTGGAGGATGGGTGAAAAAGGGGAAGAAATTAGGAAGTGCAAATTGCCAGTTATAAAAAGTCCTAGGGATATAAGGTACAGCATGGGGAATATAGTCAATAAAACTCTAATCACTGTATATATAGTGTCAGATGGGTGGTAGACTTATGGGGTGATCACTTGGTAACGTATGTAAATGTCTAGTCACTATGTTGTACATCTGAAACTAATATAATATTGCATGTCAGCTGTAATTTAAAAATAAAAATATTTAAAAAATGAAAAAATAAAATAAAGCAACAAACAAAAAAGTGAACATGAAATGCAAACTGAAATTTCAGACTGCTTTTTCTGATGCAATGTGTCAGTGCAACTGATTCCATGGGTTGTAAGGGCTGCTTGGTGAAACTGCTGCCTTTCTGCAAATGTGTGAAGCTGGAGTTCATATTGGTAAGTAAAAACTTATTGAGCATGGAAGTTACTACAGGGTGAAGCAAAAATTTGATAATATCAATACCTTTAAAGGGATTAACCAATATATTTTATCTTTTTCTTATCTCCAAGACATAAAGTTCATCCACAACTTTGGATGGTCTGTTTGAGCCTTAGCCAGTTCTTCTGTGTAATTTTTCTGTGGATAGCTTAATGATTAACTTAAAAAATTAACCAGCTCATTATAATAATTAAAAATAATGCTAAAGAAGTTAGAACAAAACAGAAAAATAGAAGACTAAAAAAGTTAGATTGCAAATCTGGCAAATAGTTAAGAAAATAACCTGTAGTGATGCATAGTTTTATTTTCCTGACTAGTAGCAGACTTACAGAAGCTCATTTCACTTTCAGGAAAAAAAGTGGATTCATAGTAACAAATGTTTATTGGTCATCTTTGTTCTAGACCCTGGACATTCAGCAAAAGCTTCCTTGGGAAACATATTCTTTTACATCAACATGGTATTAGAATTCATATACCCAAAATCTATTTCTGCATTTTAAAATAGGTTTTTTAAAGATTTATTTTATTTTTTTTAAGATTTTACTTATTTATTTTTAGAGAGGGGAAGGGGGAAAGAGAGAGAGTGAGTGAAACATCAATGTGTGGTTACCTATTGCATGACCCCCCAATGGGGACCTGGCCTGTAACCCAGGCATGTGCTTTAGACTAGGAATTGAACCAGTGACCTTTGGTTTGCAGGTCGGCACTCCATTCACTGAGCCACACCAGCCAGGGCTATTTCTGTATTTTTTAAAATAATTTTTTAATTTTCCAATTACAGTTAATATATATTATTTTCAAGTGTACAGCCCAGTGATTAGACATTACATAGCTTGCTAACTGATCATCCTGATAAATCTCACACCCATCTGACACCATACATGGTTCTTAGAATATTACTGACTATATTCCCTATGTTGTGCTTTACATCCCCAAGACTGCTCTGAAACAACCAATTTGTACTTCTTAATCTCTTCATCATTTTCACTCATTCCCCCCGAACCCCTTCCCATCTGTCAACTGTCAAATGTTCTCTGTTTCTATGAATCTGTTCTTGTTCTGCTTGTTCATTTATTTTGTTATTTAGTGTCAATTGTTGATATATTTGTTTATAGCCATTTTATTCATATTTCTGATGTTTTTTTTCTTACAGAAGATCCTTTAACATTTTATATAATACTGGTATGGTGGTGAAGAACTCCTTCAGCTTTTTTTTTTTTGTCTGGGAAGCTGTTTATATGCTCTTCCATTCTAAATGATAGCTTTGCTGGATAGAGCAATCTTGATTGTAGGTCCTTGCTTTTCATCATTTTGAATATTTCTTGCCAATCCCTGCTGGCTTCCAAAATTTCTGTTGAGAAATCAGCTGACAGTCTTATGGGAGCTCCCTTATAGATAGATAACTAACTGCTTTTCTCTTGCTGCTTTTAGGATTCTAAGAGCACCTTATGCTATCCTCATCTTTTTCTTTTTTTATTCTTTTTTCTTTTTGCTGTCCTGGATGGGTGTTTTTTACTTTCTTATATTCCAAATCACTTATTTGATTTCAAACTTTATCCACTCTATTGTTGATTCCTTATAGATTATTCTTCATTTCAGTTAGTGTATCCTTCATTTCTGGCTGGTAATTTTTCTTATGCTATTTAAATTCTCACTAAATTTATTGAACATCCTTATAACCAGTGTTTTGAACTCCCCATCTAGTAGATTGCTTTTATCATTTTGTTTAGCTCTTTCTCTGGAGTTTCATTCTTTTTCTTCATTTAGGACATTTTTTTAATCTCCTCATTTTGGCAGCCTCCCTGTGTTTGTTTCTATGTTTCAGGTGGAGTTGCTCCACCCCCCCCCCCCCCCAGGCTTGGTAGAGTGGTCTAATGTAGTAGATGTTCTGTAGGGTCCAGTGACATAGCCTCTCCTATCACCAAAGTTGGGCACCGCCCTGTGTGGGCTGTGTACATTTTTCTGTTGTATTTGAGCATTGCTTGCTTGTTGGCATGTCAATGTGAGGGATTTACCCCCAGGCCAGTCACATGCAAGGACTGGCTTTGACAACTGACCTCCAACCACCATGAAGGATCAGCTGTGCAGGTGCCCACTTCACAGAGCAGGACCTGCTTTAGTAGGGCTCCGGTGCCTGCTGTGTCCTCCCTTTGAGTGTGTTGCTTGTGGAGGTGTTGGTTGGTGCTTTGACTAGGTCTGATGCTGCACTGGGTACACTCACTGGCTCTGAGGCCTCCTGGGAGGTGTAGATCAAGATTGGCCACTACCTGTGTTCTGCCTGGAGCCACCCAACATGAGCTACGAAACAATCTGTAGATGACTGCTACTTGTGTTGGGCTTGGAGTTGCCCAGGTGAGGTCAACCTGCAAACCAAGGCCCACTGCTTCTAGTGCTGGGTCTGCTGCCATTTAGTGAGAAGTACAGGGCAAGCTGAGTCCAGATGCTTCTTGTTTGAGAGATTTTAGGAAAATCTGAAGCGTGAGACAAGATAGCCATTATTAGAGAAAAGCCACTGGAGACCCCTTTAGTGGGCCTAGAAGGTGGATGGGGCGAGGCCTCAGGGAATCACCAGGGTGGGCAAACAGTGTATGCCAGGTTGATGGAGTCTCAGATATTGAACCTTCCAGCTGGCTCTGTTGGGGAAGGGCTCAGAAAAGGAACAATGGCCTCTGCCAGAACATCTGTGTGAGAGAAAGCTATGTCCCCCACCCTCAAGCTCTTGACCTGAAATAGTACAATTTAGTTCCTCCCCATATGTGTGTGGTGCCTTTCAAGCTGCTGGCCTAGCCCTGGAGCTCAGAGGGAGTGAGTATGAGTAATTCTGTGTTTGGGTGCCTTTAAGAGGAACTTCCTTCTAGGAACCCTCTGTCTCCCTCAGCCTCAATCCCCACTGGTTTTTATAGCCATAAGTTATGGGGCCTTCCCATTTTGACAAAGTAACCCTGGGCTAGGGGCCTGATGTGGAGCTGGTACTTCTCACTCCTCAATGGGAACTTCTGCAGGGAGATATCCCTCCCAGTTTTTATCCCACACATGTGAGTGTGAGACCAGCCCATTCTGTGTTTATGCCCCTCCTGCCAGTCTTGATGTGGCTTCTTTTTAAAAATTTTCACTTATTGATTTTAGAGAGGAAGGGAGAGAGAGAGAGAGAGAAAGAGAGAGAGAAAGAGAGCATCTATTTGTTCCACTTATTTATTGCATTCATTGGTTGATCCTTATAAATGCCCTGATGGGAACTGGAACCTGAAACTTGGCATAATGGTATGACACTTTAGCCAAGTGAGCAACCAAACCATTATTTCTTCAAACAGGTTCTTGAGCCCTTGTTCACTCACTTCTCTGGTGCCCCAATGATGTGAATGTTGTTATACTTGATATTGTCCCAAAAGTCCCTTAGATTTCCTCATTTTAAAAAATTTACATTTCTTTTTTGATGCTCTGTTTGGGTGTTTACAGTTATCTTGTCCTCTAATTCACTAATTCAATCATCTGCTTCATCTGACCTGCTATTGATTCCTTCTAATGTATTCTTCAATTCAGATATTTTCATTTCTGACTGGTTCCTTTTTATGGTTTTTATGTACTTTTTATTGCTTACTATCTCTTTGTTTAAGTTCTCACTGATATCACCCAGTCTTCCCCTAAGGTCCTTGAGAATCCTTATAACCATCGTTTTAAACTCTGTATCTGGTATCATGGTTGCTTCCATTTTACTTAATTCTTTTCAGGGACCTCTTCCTCTCTATAAAATCATTTTCTTAATTTCACTATCACAAAATTCTCTAGGCTCAATTTACATTTTCCATGCCCCAACCCAAATATCAACTATTTTTTTTTCAAGACACTTTGGTCCTTTTTTTTTTTTTTTTGTCAGAATGTTATAAGTATCCAAGATGTGGACACTAGATGTGCTACTGTTACCCTGGTTCTTGTCACTGACACAGTAAAAAATTATAGGTCAGTGAGCCTATTAGCATGCAAGCAAAGTTTATTAGTGAATGGGAGGGCAAAAGCAAGGGTGGCAAAAATAAGGGTGGCTAAAGGCCTGGGTGGCCAGCACCCAGGTAGCCAGAGGTTGGGTGGCCAAAAGGGATGGCCAGAGGCCCTCTGGCCAGAGGCTGAGTGGCCAGGGCCCTCCCACCCCACCCCCACCCCCACCCCTCATGTGGTAAGAGAGCCATGAGCCAAGAGGGTCAGTCTTCGCTCTGAGGGCTTATATAGTTTGGGAGGTAAGGGTGAAGAAGTTACATGTTGATTGGCTGGTAAAGTTGGTGCCAGCTTTCTGGGTGAGATGTGACTACCTAAATGTAGGTATGGGTGGGGGTCTGTTAGCCCAAATCTTTATCTTGCTCTAGACTCTGTTCATTTTGCACAAGTGATGTGAGGTGGGCAGTTAACCAAAGTTGTTTTATGGGTTTTTTCTTTGGGCACTGTAGGCCCCCTCCCCTTCTCACTTCCAGGCCTTGGGATGATTACACAGTCTCAAGGTTTTCCTTTTCTCAGCCAGTGGAGATGATATACACAGACTTTCAAGGGCACCCCCTCTCCTGCACTATCATAGTTTACTTGTTGTTCGGGACACCTGGCAGCCTTATCAAACCAGACTCTGGATTTACTGGGTCAATGTGTGAACTTTTGCTTTCAGCCTTCTTTATTAAGTTATTTGTTAGATTGTAATGGTGAGGGCTCTGCCTTTATTTCCCTCCTGGCCACTCATTCCTAGGTGTTACCTAAGTGTTAAAAGGTGTTGCCTGGCAACCAGGACACTATAGTTGCTGGCCAGCAACAGCAGAGCCATCTCAGGATTCTTCCTATGTTATCTCCTGCAGTACTACCAGAGTAACTTTTAGCCTTTAATAGATTTGTGACCTAGTAAGTGTATCTCTACAAATAGGAACAATGCCTTAAATTTCAAGCACTACAGAGGACCCAGCTGTGGTTTGCTAATTTGTGTTCAGTTTCTTATGGGAAAGAAATGAAATTGGCAGGGTTTAGTATTTTTAAAAGTTTCCAGTTTTTCTCAAATGATGACCCATAACTGCTTATAGAAAAAAACAGAATGAGCATACCAATTTTTATTTATTAGGCTCTATATGTGGAAGCAGTGTTTTTAGTTTACTAACTTAATTAAGCTATATCTTGACTAATGTCCAGATATATGTGAAGGGGAGCTATGCCTAGGTCCTATCTTTGAGATAGGCAACAATGAGTACTTATCTGAGATCCAAGAGAATAGCTATTCTTCAAGTACCGATTCAGGAAGAAACACAAATAATATTCTGGTCAGGAGGTGAAGGCAAAGGGTTTTTATGAGAAAGGGAAGGGGGATAATTACAAGAATAGAAGGGAGGAATTTCTTTGGGTGTTAATAAGCTAAGGAATGAATTTTTATAGGTGTAGATGAGCTAAAATAATGATACTGATTCTAAATACTTTTTAAAATTTTCAGTTCAGTAGTCACATTGCCATTTTCCTGTTGATTTTATAAACAGTTGTTTGGGATGCAGTGCAGCTTTAGGTACGACTGCATCCAAAAGGTAGTTTAACAGACAAAGAGTTTGAGGGGTAGGAAATGCAAGGCACTGCCTCTGGGGTGGCAGCTGTGACTCCATTTTGAACTGGTTCTGCTTATATTACTTTTTATGTTTTCACCTTGTCATCAAGATCTTTCCTTGAAAGCATCATGATCAGTTCTCAGAAAGCAACACCGATCAGTTAATAGAAAGATTGTTCATCTCTCCTTACTGGGAAAGCTCATTCCCTGTATGTCATTTCCGCATAGGAAGGAACATGGTTTTCTTAGGAGCCTTAGGCCACACTGCAGCCACATGGGCGATAGAACAGAGGAAGGGTTTGTTGTCATGTTGCCTTAAGAGCAAATATCTTCTCTCATTTCTTGAGGTTTCTCACATGAATTCTCATAGGCCTTGGTGATCATCTCAAAATGCTGAGCAACCATTATATGAGTGCTGTTTTTATAACATCAAGCTATACCAAACAGTTTTATAACAGCAAAAATTTCTATAATAACTAACAAAATGTTACGTCCAATTTTGAGAATAGTTCTGAACCAGGAGACAATACCTGAGGACAGCCAGCTGAAGATATCAAAGAACCATGCAGTGTCAGTGGGCACTGTACTTAACATTTGGTTTGTGCCTAGATTTTATCATGGCTCGTCTCTGTTTCACAGGCAGTGCTTCATTCTGAGTGCAACAGGAAGTATTAGTAACAGAGCAAACCCCACCATGTTCAGCTAGGTATGGTCAAGAGCAATTCTGTTATGTAAAACAACTTGAACAAGAGAATTTAAAGATTTTTCCTGGTTGACTATTACTTTTGTGGTACCTCTTGAAAATCCCCCTAAGGTATTTTGATAAGTTTGTAATTATGTATTTATTCATTGCAACACTAACTCAAGGAAAAAATATTCTTCCAAATGTGGAATCTTTGCAGGGGTGACATCAACTGTGTGCAAGCAGTTGGGTGTTTTTACCTGTGAAGTAGTTTTAAAGATGATGCCCAGTGCTAATGTACCTTTCCAGGCAGAAATTAAGGGGACAAAGGAAACAACTATTTTCTCTTCCTCGAAATCAAAAACAAACAACAGGAAAGAAAGAAGAAAGGAAGAAAGGAAGAAAGGAGGAAAGAAAGAAAGAAAGAAAGAAAGAAAGAAAAAAAGAAAGAAAGAAAGAAAGAAAGAAAGAAAGAAAGAAAGAAAAGAAAGAAAGAAAAAGAAAAAAGAAAGAAAGAAAACCCAAACAAATAAAATCTCTCCCTCCTCAGGAGTCAGTTTTGCCACCCACTGTGGCCCAGGCGTAGCACACAGTGGGATTTGTTCCACCTTGCTACGGTGTGCTGTCAATGAGCATGGTGCAGTTTTTTGTTAGGGTCCTGATGTGGACCAGTTTGTTTTTGGATGCGGTGTAGACAACATCAGTGTTCTTTGTTTTGAACATACAACACTCTGATCCCTGGGTGAAGTTGCCCATGTCCAGCCTCAGGCACGGTACTTCTCGTTCCCTTTTTGCACACTGGCTGGTAAGGCTGCTGGGAATTCTGCAAGTTAGGTATCAGTCCACTTTCCCTGAGAAGATGCTCATGTCCATTTTCCTGTTAACTTTGCAGTTATGTGGATTACCATTGTCAACATTAGGAAAGTCCAAACATGTAGAGAATTTTTATGAGTTTATTTGAGCCAAACTTACGACATGTCGGGGAGTGAGATCTCAAATGCCCTGGAGAATGAGTTTTACAGCTTGTTTAATAGATTTGAAATTAAGGAGGGAAAGGCAGGAGAAAGCAAGCAGGTGTTGCATTACAAGATAGTTAACAAGATCATGTGCTCCCTTGAGGGTTAATTCCCCTTTGAGGGGTGTTACTTCTGGTATTTCAAAGGTGTGTTAACCTAGAGGCACAAGAACAATGGACAGGGCTTGTGTGAAACCTTTCACTTAACAAGTTATAGGCCTGGAGCATGGCTGCCCACCCTGACCTGCCCAGGTAGGAATGAATGAGTAGATCACCTTGTGAAGTTAGTTTCCATAGAACCTCCTCACTCCCCTCTTTTTTTGGCCATACAACGCTACTTTAGGCTCAGTGCCAAAGGTCATTTTGCCCCATTTTGACAGTCTACAGGTGTGAGGAGTGAGATGGGTTAAGGCAGTTCCTCTGGGATGGCAGGTCTGGCTCCGTTTTGGGGTGGCTTCATTTACATTATTTTAAACAAGTATATGTGACTTTTGTGAAGTTATAAGATTGGTTATTCATAAAGTAATCCAGAAATGAAAAAAATCATTTTTAATAATACACAGTTCAGACCTGCATCGATCAATATTTTAACCATTAGCTGCATGTAGCTGTTTAAATTTAAGTGAATTGAAAATAAGTAATATTAAAAAAAAGTCACTACTACATTTCAAATACCGAGTAGTTGCCACGTTTTGCTGACTGTAAACAAGAAATGAGTGAGGAGTCAAAAGGATTTATCCAGGAAAAAAAAGGGATTGCAATCTGGTTTGTGCAGCCAGGGTGAGCCACAGACAAGAATAGAGTAAGAGGGAGAAAGTTCTATTTCAGAGAAGAAGTGGGAAGGGCTGTTATAATCAAATAGCTTTGTTTTAACAGTGGAGTTCTTTCTGTGGGGCTCTTTATTAGTGACATAGGGTGTGAGAGCTTTTTCCACAGGCCCTCCCAATTTCTATCCTGGTTAAGGCCTCTGTCATAATTTTGACAGTGTCTAGAGGACAGTGATATTTTACTTCCCCCTGAATATAGGCAAAGAATGTAGAAAGAAACACAGGTATTCAGTCTGACCGCCAATTATATTCAACTGATTTATACAAGAATCACTTCCTTGGGCCTTTACTTAGAGACTTTTTCATGTAAGGAACCAGAGACCATCTATAAAAGAGGTGCTTTGTTTTGTAATTTGTGGGAATAAAGGGAGTTAATTTTTACCTTCGTCAAGTTATCTCTTGCTTATTATTCCTAGCCTTTACAAATTTAAACAGCCACATGGCTCACTCAGTCTTGAAGTGCTTCTCTAGCTATAGTTTAGGGGAGAGAAAACTCTGCCTCTACCCTCTTAGGTTCTGATCTGAGGCCTGCAAATGAAGCTGACGAAAGGCAGATTAGCAAATAAAAGACAGATTAGATTTAATCTCATGGGAAGAGAGGCATTAGATTTTGGGGCTTCAAACCAAGAGAAGAGGATAGGAGGAGGGCATTTATGGGAAAACAGATGGTTTTTAGGAAAGATAAATGGGCCTTTAGGAAAATAGATGGGAAATGTCACAATGTTTTTTTTAAAATTATATTTTATTGTTTGTGGCTAGTATAGTTGTTCCAGTTTCCTCCCCTTTGCCCTCCTATACCCAGCCCCACTCCTTCAGGCAATCCCCATACTGTTATCCATGTCTGTGATCATTGCATATATGTTCTTTGACAACTGTATTCCCTAGCTGTACTTTACATCCCCATGACTATTCTGCAACTAACAATTTGTACTTCTCGACCCCTTTACCTTTTTTGCCCATTCCCCACACCCACCAAAATGTTGTTCTCTGTATCTATGATTATGTTTCTGTTATGCTTATTTATTTTGTTTTTTAGAATCAATTGTTGATAGGTATGTATTTATTGCTTTTTTAATGTCCATATTTTTTATTTTCTTCTTTTTCTTAAAGAAGATCCTTTAACATTTTATATGATACTGGTTTGGTGGTGTTGAACCCCTTTAGCTTTTTCTTATCTGGGAAGCTCTTCATCTGTCCTTGAATTTTAAATGATAGCTTTGCTGCTTAGAGTAATCTTGTCTGTGGTCCTTGCTTTTTACCACTTTGAATATTTCTTGCCAATCCCTTCTAACCTGCAAAGTTTCCTTTGAGAAATCTGACAGCCTTATGCGAGTCCCCTTGTAGGTAACTAATTGCTTTTTTCTTGCTGATTTTAAGATTCTCTCCTTGTATTTGATCTTTGATACTTTAATTATGATGTGACTTAGTGTGAGCCCCTTTGGGTTCATCTTGTTTGGGATTCTCTGAACTTCCTGGACTTATATGTCTATTTTCTACACTAAATTAGGGAAGTTTTCTGTCATTTTTTCAAATAGGTTTCCAATTTCTTGCTCTCTGTCCTCCTTCTGGCATCCCCACAATGCAAATGTTGTTATACATGAAGTTGTCCCAGAGGCAGCCTACACTATTTTTTTAATAGTTTTTTCTTCTTGCTGTTTTGATTGGTTGTTAAGAACAACCACTGGTTGTTCTTATATTCCAAATTCCTGATTTGATTCTGGCTTCATTCACTCTATTGTTGATTTCCTGTAAATTGTTCTTTATTTCAGTTAGTGTATCCTTCATTTCTGACTGTTTTATTTTTTTAATGCTTTTGAGTTCCTTACTAATTTTCTTGAGCATCCTTATAACAAGTGTTTTGAACTCTGCATCTAGTAGATTGTTTGTCTTTATTTTGTTGAGATCTCTTTCTGGACTTTCATTTTATGCTTTTATTTGGGCTATGTTTCTTTGTCTCCTCATTTTGGCAGCCTCCCTGTGTTTGTTTCTATGTATTAAGCAGAGCTGCTACATCTCTAGGCTTGGTAGTGTGGCCTAATGTAGTAGGTGTCCTTCAGAGTCCAGTGGCACTGCCTCCCCTATTGCCCAAGCTGGGTGCTCAAGGTATGGCCATTTTGTGGATTATGTACACCTTCCTGTTGTATTTGAACATTGCTTGCTCTTGGCATGTCCAAGGTCAGCCACTGACTGTGTTCTGTCTGAGTTCATGAAGTGTATGCTTCAAAGCGATCTGCAGATGGCTGTTACTTTTGCTGGCCTTGGAGGTGCCCAGGTGAGTCCAAGCTGTGAACCAAGACTGGCTGCTGCTAGTGTCAGGCCTGGGGCTACTTAGAAAAAAGTATGGAACTTGTTGAAGCCAGATTCTGCTTGTTTGAGAGAATTTAGCATGGGTCATCTATATGGAAAAGCCATTGGAAACACTTGAGTGGGCCAGAAAATTGGGTGGGGCATGGCCTCAGTGAACTGTCGAGGTGTGGTAAACAGTGTGAGCCACGTTGATTGAATCTAAGATATGGCACCTGCCTGCTGGCTCTGTGGTGATAGGGCTTAGAAGGGGAACAATGGCCTTGGCCAGCATTTCTTTTTGGGATAAAACTGTCCCCCAAATTTTGCCCTGAATCCAGACAATTCAGTTATCTCCCATATGTCTCTGGTGTCTTTTTATCTGTTGCCCCCATGATGGAGCCCAAAGGGAGTCAGTCCAAGTTAAGACTGTGCATGGGCCCTTTAAGAGGAATTGCCTGTGACTCCAGCAGTTTCTGTATTCTACAGCCTCAATCCCCATGGTTTTTACAGCCAGAAGTTATGGGGACTTCTCTTCATGGCACTGGAACCCTAGGCTGGGGGCCTGGCGTGGGTCTGGGATGCCTCACCCCTCAGATATCCATCCTGATTTTCATCTGTCACATGTGGGTGTTAGACCAGCCTGTTCCACCTCTCAGTGCATCCTTCTAGTCTCAATGTAGTTTCTCCTTCAATTCTTTAGGTGATTTCTTTAATTCCATAGTTGTAAGACTTCTATTCAGCTGGAATTCTGACAGGTATAAATGATGGTTGTTATATAGTTTAGTTGTAATTTCATGTGGTTGTGCAAGGAGGTGAGCTGTGTTTATCTACACTACCACTTTGACCGGAATTCCAATATCATAGTATTGTGACAGTTTTTTTCTTCTTTATTTTAGGCGTGTGCCTGCTTATCTTCATCTCAGGTGGTTAGAGTCAGTTTTCCTGGTTGCTTCTGGGGAGATTTATGATGCTTAAGTTCTCTAGGAGGCAATTAAGTGATTTCAGGAAGTCAGATGCCTTCAGCTGAATGTAATGGTTAGGCTGCAGTGGAGTATTTCAGCAATCACTTCCCTTCTGACCCTGCCTGGTTACAAGTCCTTAACACCTTCTTCGTGGCTCTCTAGGACCTCTCCTGTGCACACTAGACCATCCAACCATCTGTTTCATCTCTGCTTCAATGTCTAAAAAGCATTGTAATCTGCCATGTATAAAGTGTACTTTTTTGCCCAAATTTTCGGGGTAAAAGTAAGGGTGTGTATTATACATGGGTAGTACCTGAAATACCTTGTATCTGTTCTTGTGTTTTATAATTATTTGTTCATAAAATTTCTTGTACCATAATATGTTCAAAAATAAATGCTAAAATTCCTTTAAAATACAAAAAAGGTATCTAAATATAAATAAATAAATAGTTAAATTTAAAAATTAAAACAAAAACTTTTTTTTCCCTGAAAGTTTGGGTCAAAAACATGGGTGTGTATTATACATGGCAAAATGCAGTATATGTCCCAAGCTGAACATCCTGCTGTGTCCTGAAATCAAAGGGAAGAAAGCATTCCTAGGAAGCAATATTCAACTTCGTCAGTGTTGCTGATAGTTCGCCTAAGATGAGGACTTACAATTGATCATTAATACAGAAGAAGCCACTTAATTGTCCACATATTAAAATGGTGGATATCATAGTCTGTGAATTGTATTTTAACTTAAAAAATTGGTCACTGAGGAGAAAATAAGTGGGAAAACTTCAGATATTCCATATAGCAATATTTTCACTGATATGTTCCCTAGAGCAAGGGATATAAAGGAAAGAATAAACAAATGGAACTACATCAAATTAAAAAGCTTCTGCATAGCTAAAGAAAACATCAGCAAAATGAAAAGGGAACCAACCATATGGGAAAATATACTTGCCAATGATACCTTGGAAAAGGGTTTGATCTCCAAAACACATAAAGAACTGATACAACTCTACACCAGGAAGACAAACAATCCAACTAAAAAATGGCCAAAGTACCTGAACAGACAATTCTCCAAGGAGGACATATAGAGGGCCTAGAGACATATGAAAGGATGTTCAACATCATTAGCCATCAGAGAGATGCAAATTAAAACCATAATGAGATACCACTTCACACTGGTCAGAACAGCCATCACAAACAAATCAACACATGATAAGTGCTGGCAAGGTTGTGGAAATAAGGGAACCCTAGTATACTTTTGGTGGGAATGCAGACTGGTGTAGCCACTGTGAAAAACAGTATGGAATTTCCTCAAAAAACTAAAAATGGAACTGCCTTTTGACCAGGTAATTCCACTGCTGGGATTATACCCCAAGAATTCTGAAACACCAATTCAAAAGAATCTATGCACCCCAATGGTCATAGCAGCACAATTTACAATAGCCAAGTATTGGAAACAACCTAAGTACCCATCAGTAAATGAGTGGATCAAAAAACTGTGGTACATTTACACAATGGAATACTATGCAGCAGGAAGAAAGAAGGAACTCCTACCCTTTGTGACAGCATAGATAGAACTGGAGAGTATTCTGCTAAGTGACATAAGCCAGGTGGCGAAAGACAAATACCATATGATCTCACCTTTAAGTGGAACCTAATCAACAAAACAAACATGTGAGCAAAATAGAGCCAGAGACATGGACTGACAGTGACTAGAGGGGAGGGGGAGGGGAATAATAGGGGAAAGAAGGGGAAGGGGCAAGTCAAGGAACATGTGTAAAGGATCCATGGACAAAGACAATGGGTGGGGAAGGATTGAATGTGGGAGGTGAGGAGTGGATAGGGCAGGGGAGAGTAATGGGGGAGAAAAGGGGACAACTGTAATTGAAAAATAATTAAAAAAACTAAAAAAAATTGGTCATCAGATATGTCACTTTGATGGTCACCTTATTTAGTCTAGAGTAGTTTTGATATGAGGATGACCTGAGTGGAGTGGGTTTAAGAATAAATGGGAGGGAGAGGACATGGAGGCCAATGGACAGGAAAGAAAGACTCAAGGGGGTGGTCAAAATTTGAGATTTATATACCATATTAATAAGAGAAGGGATGTGAAAATAGGTTGAAATGCTAGAGAAATTTTATAATCAGAGAAGGAAAAATTGATACATGGGTCAAAAAGTGAGGGTGGTGGACATTACTGGAGAGATGTCCTTCCTTGAGTAAGAAAGAGAAAATGAGAAGCAGTACATGAGCAGGGGGTCAACCTAAAGTAGAAACAGAGGGAGTCCTAGTGTAGTTGGCGTCTCATAAATAGAGGGAGAAAAAATTAATGAATGAAAGATGGGAAAGAAAAGTTTGGAAGAAGACAGGGTCTTTATTTATAATTCCAAGGTGGGAGCATGCATGGCTGAGGTAGCAGGGAGGGCAAGATCACTAGAAGAGAAAAGGTTATGGGGTCATGGAGACCAAGGACAAATATCAGTTGGATTTTTGAAATTCCCTTCAGTCACCAAAATCTAAACTTCAAAATTGTATATGACAGTGTAAATCCATTGATGCCTGGTAGAAAACATTTCACACTAGGAAGCTCAATTGAATTTGGATCTGTACAATTCATTTAAAAATTGAAATGCATAAATCATTGCATAATGAAGATCCCAAGAGGGCGGTGTGGTTTTTTAACCAAAAGTATTCCTCCCTGGGCATCTCACAGACATCTAAAACCTACTGCATTGGAGCTGAGTCCTTGACCTTTCAGTATGTCACTTGTCATCACCTAGTCCCATCCCCTTGTCCAAGCATGTCTCACCTGGTTTTCTGCAACAGCCTTCTGACTGGCTCTTCCTTCCAGAGTAGCCACACAGTAGCTAGAGTAGTCTTTTTACTAAAAACAAAATTAGTGTCATGCAACTTTACTCCTTAAAAGGCCTCAGTGGCTTCTCGATGACTGTACAAACCTCCTATGATGGGTCTCTTCCTCTCTGTCTGACCAACCTTGTCCTCAGTACCACCGTAACTGTGCTCCAGTGTTGTGGGGGCCTAAAGTGCCAGACACAGATTGCTCCTTGGCCTGAAACTTCAGTGGTCTGAGTACACTGTACATTGCTGAGAAGTTTTTGGATGTGACTAGAGTGTCAACCCTGGATCCTTCAGGGTGGATCTGTCAAATCAGAGGCAATGTGAAAACCCATTAATCAATACAGGACATTTAAAGTGCAAGAGTTAATTTATGGAAATTAAAATTCATATTTTGAATTATTCCCTAACTATTAAATACTGTCCTATTTTATTCATTCATAAGTTTATAGCAATAACCTGACATGACTTGTGAACCCTAACTTCTTGTTAGGGTTATAACCTCTTGGCATTAGCCCAGTAAATTGTTGGACCTCTGGGTAAGCACACCATGTCCATTTGACTTAGAGACAGTGTGCAATTCCCCACTTCCTATTGTTACCCCTAGAAAAAACATGTAAGAGGAAGGCCCAGGCTCCTACCAGCATGTGCAATAGTTCCACTGTGGCCAGGTGTCTGCTGAACACTTCGGAATCAAGCTGTGTACTCCTTTTTTTTAACCTATGTGCAGTTCTCATTGTATTATGCACCCCATTTAAAATGGACTCTCAGATTAAGAGCACGGTAAAAGTAAAATATAGAGGAAAATGGCGTTTTAAATGCAGGTTACCATTCTTATAATAGATAGGCCAGCATCTCTAGAAGAAAACTGTTTGAACTTTTCAGAAAGTAAAAATAGTTCTCACTAGTTACAAAGCCATAAAAAGAGGGGGAAAGTGACATAGGTAGACCACCAGAAAGGGACAGCTGAGAAGGGGAAAAGAATCTCATTAATTCCAAGACCATTGATCCTGTTTGAAAGTACTCTTCTAGCTGGTTGAGAGATGTAATCAGGCCAGCTGACAAAGTAAGCAGGTTCAGTTTGTTGGGAAGTGTTTGGGTTTCTCTTTCATGCAAGGATCTGCAGTCTTGGGCTCAGAAAGTGATAAAAACCCAGTTAGGACAAGCTGATGCTGTGGAAGCAAGGAAACAGCAGCAAGGCGGGAAGCTGATTTTGTTATAAAGACATTAGGTGGGATGTGTGTGTGTGTGTGTGTAATGCTAATCCAAGGACAGCAACATCTATGCCCAGAGAGCTTATGCCCGTGGGAGGATTAATGTTTACTTGTAGGCAGTCACTTTTAGTGAGTCATCTAAACCCAGTGCACTGTATTAACTAGAGATTGAGTACTTTGAGGTTAGTATGGTGCTGAGGTATTGTGTTTTCTGTATTTTGTAATTATTGGTACGTATTAATTGTTTCAGCTGAGAATAATACTTTGTTCCATTTTGATGTTAGAAGTTTAAAAAGTTTGTATTTTTGGAATAATGTGCATCAGCAGGATGGTGTGTATCAGTTATACCTGTGTAATGATTTGATTCATAACTCATGAATTACTAAGCCTCTGTTGTCCATCTGAGAAAGACTGTTATGTTAAGATGGAGATGGGGTCAAGGCTGTTGGTGGTGGTGAACAAAGAATTGGACTGACCACACAGATATTGTAAGGCAAAGCAAGCGGGAAATTTGTTAAGGAAAGTACACTTCCTAAGAAATGAGAGCGGGCAATCCCTGACTCTGTTTTACTGAAACGTTACAGGCTTTTCTTTCTTTCTTTTTTTAAAAAAATACATTTTGTTGATTTTTCTATTACAGTTATCCCATTTTTTTCTCCACTTTATTCCCCTCTTCCCTGCACAGCCCCTCCCACAAGCATTCCCCTACTTTAGTTCATGTCAATGGGTTGTACATATAAGTTCTTTGATTTCTCTATTTCCCATATCATACTATTCTTTACCTCCCCTGTCTATTTTGTACCTACCTTTTATGCTTCTTATTCCCTGTACCTTTTCCCCTATTCTCCCTCTTTCCCACTAATAACCCTCCATGTGATCTCAATTTCTGTGATTCTGTTCCTGTTACAATTTTTTTTTTAGGTTTGGTTGTTGATAGTCGTGAGTTTGTTGTCATTTTATTGCTCATACTTTTTATCTTCTTTTTCCTAGATAAGTCCCTTTAACATTTCATCAAATAAGAGCTTGGTGATGATGAACTCCTTTAACTTGACCTTATCTGGGAAGCACTTTATCTGCCCTTCCATTCTAAAAGATAGCTTTGCTGGATAGAGCAATCTTGGATTAGGTCCTTGTGTTTCATGACTTCCAATGCTTCTTTCCAGCCCCTTCTTTCCTGCAAGGTTTCTTTTGAGAAATCAGCTGACAGTCTTATGGGATCTCCTTTATAGGTAACTCTCCTTTTCTCTTGCTGCTTTAAAGATTCTCTCCGTATCTTAAATCTTGGGTAATGTAATTCTAATGTGCCTTGGTGTATGCTTCCCTTGAGTCCAACTTCTTTGGGACCCTCTGAGCTTCCTGGACTTCCTGAAAGTCTGTTTCCTTTGCGGGATTGGGAAAGTTCTCCTTCATTATGTTTTCAAATAAGTTTTCAATTTCTTGTTCTTCCTCTTTTTTTCTGAAACCCCTATGATTTGGATGTTGGAATGCTTAAAGTTGTCCCAGAGGTTTGTAAGCCTCTCCTCATTTTTTTTCAATTCTTGTTTCTTCGTTCTGTTCTGGTTGAATGTTTATTTCTTCTTTCTGCTCCAAACAATTGATTTAAGTTCTGGTTTCTTTCCCATTACTGTTGGTTCCCTGTACATTTTCCTTTATTTCACTTTGCATAGCCTACACTTTTTCCTCTATTTTGGGATCATACTCAACCATTTCTGTGAGCATCCTGATTGCCAGTGTTTTGAACTGTGCATCTGATAGGTTGGCTAGCTCTTTATTGCTCAGTTGTATTTTTTCTGAAGCTTTGATGGGTATTTCATTTGGGCCACATTTTTTTTCTCCGTGGGCCTGTTTTGTAATAAGGGGTGGAGCCTTAGGTATTCACCAGGAAAGGGGTGACCCACATCAGTGCATTGTGGCCCTGTATGTGGGGGAGGGGTCCAAAAGGGAACAGTGCTGCTTGTTCAGCTCTCTGGCGGCTTTCAGTCACTTCCACCACTACCCACAAGCAAATTGGGCCCTTCTGGTGCTGATTCCAAGGTGGGTGGTTTTGTATACATTCTAGGACCCTGTGAGGCTGGGTCCTAGACCCCTCTCCAACTAACTCTCCTGTGAGGCTAGCAGTTTCTCCTGCCACTGTAACCTCTACAGGTTTTTTCAGTCAGAGGTTTTGAGGCTTTATTTCCCCATGCTGGGACCCTGGGTTGCACAGTTTCTCTGGCTCCCAGTTGTTCCTCCCAGTTTATCCACATGCAAATGTGGGACTGCTTGCTCCACCAGCTGTTGCCTTGCCATGAATTCTCTCTGCCTAGTGGCCTGGCTTTGCCCCTCCTACAGGTCTGGATAAATGTTTCTTTTTAACTCCATGGTTGTTGGACTTCCATACAGTTTGATTTTCTGACAGGTCTGGTCGTTTTTTATTTTTAAATTTTTGTTGTCCTTCTTTTGGTTGTTCAAGAAGGCACAGTATCTCCCTACTCCTCTATCTTGGCCATAAGTTGGGTAATTGCTTTTGAACAGCTACTCCATCATAATAAGAGAGATACCTCTTCATAGATTACTTTGATTTTTAAAAATTAAAACTATGTTAATTGAAGTTTTATGTTTTAAACCTATTCACAAGCTGTTAACTCAATTTCTTACCCTAATAAAATCTTTTAAAGGACTTTTTGTAACTTCTTTAATGAAACATTTTAAACTTCATTTATTAATTTAATATTCAGGTTTCATTTTAATCTCTATAACTGTGTAAATATTGGTTTCATTTTCTTAATAATTTTTATGCTTAATTCTAAACATAGAATTTAAATACATTCTCCCAGTAAATAAGTGATTATGTCATCTCAAACCCTTTTAAAGTTTACCTTTATAGCTGATTGAAGTAGCATGAAAAACAGTGATAGAAAGCATGGACCTACAAATTCAGAGAAATTTCTCTTGTCCCTAACTACCTGGCTAGGTAGTTAGGGACAAGACTTTTTTGATGATACCTATGTCATAAACTCCAAAATTATCCCCAAAATATCAAAAACAATAATAGGGGGTGGTGATCATGTAGTCTGTCCCTGATCTTGAATCATATCATAATATGCTTTCCAAGCTAGACAAGTTTAATACCCATTCATCCATTTTTGTTTCATGAGTTTTGATTAATTTTAATATTCTTCTTATTTACTAATTGATATTTAATTGATATCTAATTGGAGTTTATGTATTCAGAGTTGTGTCTGCCTCTGTGATAGGAGCTCCAAGGTTTTTTTTTTTTTATCACTGTGATATGAGTTTTTCATTGGAAATGGAGCTGTTTATTGCAGGGAAGTTTAAAGTGGATTGTTCTTTTTTAATGTTAATAATATATCTTATTGAATCCAATATATACAAAATATTTTTACTTAATGTGTAATAAATATAAAAATGGCTAATGAGGTATTTTACATTCTTTTAAAAAGATTTAGATCTCTATTCTTTTTACTGTTTTTCTTAATTTTTTTAAGACTTTATTTATTTATTTTTGGAGAGAGAGGAAGGAAAGGAGAAAGAGGGAGAGAAACATCAATGTGTGTTTGCCTCTCGAACACCCTCTAATGGGGACCTGGCCCACAACCCAGGCATGTGCCCTGACAGGGAATCGAAATGGTGATACTGTGGTTCACAGACTGGCGTTCAAGCCACTGAGCCACACCAGCCAGGGCTACTGATTTTTAGTTGATGTATAATATTAGTTTCAGGTGTACAACATAAAGATTCAATAATTGTATATATTGTGAAATGATCCCCACAATGAGTCTAGTTAACATCCACCACCACAGAGTTACAGGTTTTTTGCCTTCTTGTGATCAGAACTTTTAAGATCCACTATAGGCAACTTTCAAGTATATCATACAGTATTGCATTATACTTACCAGGCTGTATATTAGATCCCCAAGACTTTAGTTTTATAACTGGATGTTTATAAAAACACTCTTGTTTTAAGTGTTCCACTAGCTCGTGTGTACAATCTCATTTTCTGGACAATCAACTTACTATTGCTTTTCCCTCTACAGAAGGGCAGAAGCTCTCCAGATGTCTTCCGGGAATGACCAAGTTTTTATCCCGATGTCACAAGCAAACACCAGCGGCCACCCCAGGATGACAACCCCCAACGACCTGAAGACATTCACTGACGGGGCTGTGCTAAGTTTTCATAACATCTGCTATCGAGTAAAAGTGAAGAGTGGCTTTCTGCTTGGAAGGAAAACAACTGAGAAGGAAATACTGATGAATGTCAAGTACGTGCATGAATTTTGTTTAAACAGCTCTAATGATATACAGTGAACTTAACAGGTTTTGCCTATTTTACAAGTGAAGGTGCTGAGAACATTTGTGTACATGTCTGTTCAGACACATACTTTCATTTCTTTTGTCTCAGCTGGGAGTGAAATGGTTGGATCACATGTTAGGTATAAGCTTAATTTGTGAAAGAATGGCCAGACTGTTTTTAAAGTGGTTGTACCAAGTGCATCACCTTTTGTTTGAGAATCAGAATAACTGATGTGTCATTTAGCCTTTGCTGGGTAAGCCCTGTGGTTTAGTGGAGAGGCCTGGCTGTGTGATTTACAACTTCCTGATTGTGGGAATACAGTTGTAATCTCTGAGCTTCAGTTTTCTAATCTGTGAAATAAAGGATCTGTCCTGTGTGTTATGAGCCAGACACTTTAGGTACTTCTACACTTTATGTTGTAGAAGCAAGAGTCAGGAGGTTGAAATGATAATATACAGTGAGAGTACTTTGGTTTTCAAATAGACTTGTTTCAAATGAGTGGTGAGTTATATACTCGTTTATCACCTATAACAATTTATCTAATGCTTTTCCTCATATACAGGCAGACAGAAACACATTAAATACAAGAAAACTTTAGTGTAAGCTTAAGTTTATGCACTGAAAACCCAATGATAGAATTTAGGACCCAAATGAATGCAAAACTATGATTATCATTTTCTTTCTTGAACAACAAATTCATCACGTGGTGGTGGAGTGGGCCGTAGAGTGGGGAAGGAAATGAGAACAAAACTTACTTGAACCACATCTCTCTATTCTTTCGCAGATGCTGGTCATTAGGACTGTTCATGTTTTCCTGATATCTAGAAAACTGAGCCTGATTCTCCCTCATTGTGGAGGGGGGAGTGCATCTAGTTTTGCTCAGACACCATGGCTTATGTGTTTTGTTTAGTTGGTTTGTTTGATAGGAGAAATAACCCCTCCTGTCACAGGTGTGCACAGGTAACCAGGTTCTTAGTGATCGAGGACAAAGAATTGAACCAAACACACAAAGTTTACAGCACAAAGAAAGAGGGAAGATTTATTAAGCGATAGTACACTCCACAGGACACTGGAGTGGGCCAACTCTGAGCAGAGAAGGGACACGTGGGCTGGGGGGATTCTATTCTTATAGGGCAGAAGATCCCTGGCTAGTCTTTGGCAGGCTTTTCCTGCACAGGTACAAGGAGTTGGATTTCAAAGCTACTGCACATGTGTGGTTTCCCATGATTTTCTTGATTGGCTACTGGAGAAGGGAGTCCCACAATGTTATTTCATTATAATGATATTATAATGAATCAGGGGTAGTGCGCAGGTGCATTCTATGATTCAGAGTTATCCCAGAAAACAGGAACAACCCGTCTTAGGGGGTCTTTGTCATGTATAGATGTTTTCTTTTTTTTTTTTTTTTAGATTTTATTCATTTATTTTTAGAGAGGGAAGGAAGGGAGAGAGAGAGAGAGAGAGAGAGAGAGAGAGAGAGAGAAACATCAATGTGCAGTTGCTGGGGGTTATGGCCTGCAACCCAGGCATGTACCCTGGCTGGGAATCAAACCTGCGACACTTTGGTTCACAGCCCATGCTCAATCCACTGAGCTATGCTAGCCAGGGCTAATGTATAGATGTTTTTTACCTCAGCCCTGTGGGGCCTCTGGAGTTTCCTTCCTGACTGTCTCCTGCCTCATTCCTAGAGAAAACAGGCACTTTTTCTAACTCTCTGAGACTGGAAGGGTGGTTATAAAGGCTCTCACCAGGTATTGCCTCTAACCTATATTCAATCAGATGTTTCTCATGTTTTCTTGGTACATTTTATGGGACTGTGGTCTCTTATGTTACTAGTAGCTAACTGCTCACAGAAGGCTAGGAAATTAGAAGCATGTGGGTAGGGAAGAAATGACTGGCACCTAATAGGATTGGACTGTGGTGAGATCAGGGGCTCTGTAGAATTAGATGGAACTTTCTTATGTAGCAACACATAGTGTCTGTCATACCTACTTCCTTGTTTCTCTCTTGTATTGGTTAAGAAACACTGACTAGGAAAATAAAGAGAGAAAGGGTAAATACAAATTTATCTTTTGCTAAATGCCTAGTGAATTTGACTGACCTTTTTGAAAGCTGACAAGGTTTTATGGAACATATCATCAAGAAAATATTGGTCACTTCAGACTGTATGCTAAGTGGAAGGTAACATAATTTGAATATGTGCAGGGGGAATGGATTTAACATGCATACTGGGCAAATGTACATTTTTCTTGCTTATGTTTTAAAGCTAGTTGATGAGTAACTCAATATACTAAAGTTATCATATGCTCAGGGCTTCATAATATTCTTATGGCTTAGTGGTATGCATTCCCACAATAAATGAGTTCATCTTTTTGTACATTTCTGTGTTCATGAAAACTAGCAAATTATTTAAAAATAATTTTTATGCTTTTAATTGAGTTGGCATATGCTGTTATATTAGTTTTAGGTGGACAACATGGTTAGACATTTATACACCTTTCTACATGATTACCCCAGGATGTCTTATAGGGCACCAGCATTGTTTTGCTTATTCATATTTCTAGTTTAGGCTTCAATGAGAAAAGTTATCCATAATTATATTCCACAAAAGCCCATGAATATCTTGATTTTTGGTTTTCCTCTGGACATTTTGTAATCTCATTTATAGAACTAAGTAGTTAGAACCTGATGTCCTTGTGAGGGGAAGAAGATAAAGTCTGACTATGAGAATTCAAAAGGGTCAGATTTTACTACCTTATGAAAAATCACTCAGTTATGCTTAGTTTGTGCCCATACCTAGCACTTCAGCTTTTCCTCACTAACGCTGAAGATCTATAGAGAAAATGGTCTATTTCAGTAGATATGTGGATATTCTATAATCTTCAGGGAAATTTGTTTATCTGTCTGGAGATTTCTTAAGTTAATAATTTATTTTGAAATAATTTCAAACTTGTGGAAACATAATCCTTTTATCCAGATTTCCCAAGTGGGAAACCTGGAAACATTTCACTGCATTTGCTAGTTATTTTAGCTCTTTAGAGAACTCATTGTCATTAGTATTTTTCTGGACAATTTGAGAGCTGTCCATACCGTGCTCTATTATTCCTAATTCATCTAGTGTGTATTTTCCATAAACAAGGACCCTCTCCTCTATAACCACTCAGTCATTGTCTGGAAGCAGCCCAGGGGATGCAAAGTCTCATAACAGGTGCAGTGGTGGGTGCTGAGCGGCCGTTGGTCACCATACTCTTCATGTAGTAGACTGACCATCACATCGTGTCTCCTGTCTCCAACCAGGTCCTTTCCCATCTCACCCTAGGTGATGTTCATCTTCATTACCCCATCATGCTGGTGTCTGCCAGCCTTCACCACAGTGTCACCATTTTCCCCTTTGTAATTAATAAGTATTATGAGGGGAGTTACCCTGAAATCACTCCAAACCTTATTCTTCATAACACAGGAACCCACCTACTTCAGCCCCCATTGAGGACTCCTGCCTGAATCAGGAATAAATATCATTGTGATCGTTACCAAAGTGTGATTTCTGTTTTCATTGCTCTTTTTCATATGGACTGGTTTGCATTCTACTAAGAGGAAAAAGCTTCATTTGTCACTTTCATTCATTTATTTATATCAGCATAGGCTCATATTCACATTTTATCCAGTAGCACTCAATACTAATGCATTATTATCATTATTTATTTTGATACTCCTATTGTTCTTGATTTGGTCACTGGGAGGCCTTTCAAGGGAGGTTTGTTATTTTATTCAACTCATTCTTTCATTTCTTGGGTATTTTTTCGGCACAGCAGGGGATCCAGACTCACTGTGTGCTCACCCCGCCTCAGACCTGGAATGAGCTGATGTTCCTTTTTGTGGGGTGTTGTGTTTACAAAGCAAGATCTGTGTGTTTGGAATGTTCTGGCTGTTGGGATGTCAGAGCTCCTAGGCCTGCTCAGGGGACAGACACAGGGAACATACACATATACACATACACATATACACCTTTTCATGTCTAAACCTTTTTATGTCTGTGTACGGAGATTAAAACCCATGAGTTCCAATTTTGATCTGATATTCCAGGATTATTTCTACGTTTCCATGTTTGCAGTTTTACAAAGTGAAACTCAAAAAGTGAAAAACCTGGCTCTCATTATTCTAACATTATTACTGATTTGCCCAATCAATTTTCTTATTCTTTAATATAAGCAGCCTCCCCACCCTCCAGCTGTGTCCTCTCTTCCCCCGCCTCCCTTGCAGCCTGTGACCTTGCGTGCTGGCCATCGCCACTCCTCCACCCAGCACGTCTACCGCCTTCACACAAAGAAGGAAAGAGAGGAAAGTCTAACAGAGATGACTGATATATTATCTGAACATGATTTATGTAGGAGTGTAACTAAGTGTTCTTTCCAGTCAGGCTATGCCTATTTTCCATAAGGTTTTTGTACTTCTTGATACTTGTTTTTATTGAAAACATTTGACTTTCCTATAAGTAGTTGTCATTTATTAAGATGTAGGGACTCATTTATTCACCAAATTTGAATGTCTACTAGGAGCCTGACATTGCGCCTGGTTCTAGTGACAGAGGTTCTCAGTGATCTCCTAGTCCAATGGAGGATTCAGATAACTCGAAGACTCCACTGTGTTGTTCTACTGTGACTGAGGGGCTGGAAGACATGGACCACCCTAACCCTAAACTGGAGCGCCAGGAGTGGGGGAGGGAGAAAGGAAAGCTGGGGTATGTGCTCAGGATAGGGTGGGGAAAGATAATGCTCCAGGCTCTGGGGATGACATTGCCTTCTCACTATTAAATGAGATTTACCATTGTTCATGAGAATGTAATAGACAAGAGAAGAATCCTACAGCTAGTTTTCATTTCATGTATTTAGTTTTCATTATAGAGCATGTGCTGCATGCTCTAGGGGGTGGGGGTTGAAGAAGATGGCATTGTTCTTGTTGGCAAGGTTTGACAATAGAATGAGGGAGACTTTCATGCATGTAAATGCTGTAAGGCAGTGAGTAAGGGTGGGGGATGAGTTTTGAGGGAGGGTAGACTGGGTCAACGTTTTCTGGAAAGGGTCTGATAGTGAATATTTTCATTGTTATGACCCACACATCTGTGTTTGAATGACTCAGCTCTAACATTGTAGCAGGAAAGCAGCCATAGACATAAATGTGTGTGTCTGTGTTCTAATAACACGTTTTTTTTTTTGAAAACAGAAAACTTGATCACCTGTGATTGGTTTGCTTATCCCTGGACTTGAATGCAAAGTCCACAAAGGCTACCACTTCAATTCTCAGCTCTGACCCATGTACACACACAGTAGACACTGAATAACTGTGTTGAGTGAATGGAGGGGGAATTAGCCACGGCTCCACACTGGAACTCTTGCAGTTATGATTATCCATTACTGTTTTCTGTAATGCTAGAGTTCAGCGCCAAAGGAAGCCCAGCTCAGGGACCTGTAAAATTCTTTGTCTTAGAATTCTTTTCCTTGCACCAGCTTTTCACATTCACTTTTGGGTTAATCTTTTAGGGATGGTGACTCTTTTTCTGAGTAGGTATTTAAAAAAACCTGGAAAGGTTTTCTGGCAACGAAGTCTCAGTGAACAACAAGCTTATCTCTGGTTATTTTAGAAACAGTTACTAGGTAGCTATTACTGCGGAAGGTACATTAAGAACTATAGATAAATGCACCTTGAAAGTTCACCCAACCATTAGCATGCCTTATTGCATCAGGGGAAAAGGCCAGTGAAAGAATAAGATACTTCTCTCTTTTATAGCTCATGCCTGATTCACGTAACTCATTGTATTTGTCGAGTGTTTCAGTGAGAGACGCCTCAGTTAGTGAGCAAAGTAGAAGTTGCCTTTCCCCGTGGCCACTGAGTGGCATTTTACACTGTGCCAGCTGCAGCACAATAGGCAGTAAATGCTGTGTCCTGCCAGATGGAAGTGCTGTGCACAGCCGCACTGTGAGGTTGATCACTCATGACTGTTGTGTATCATAGAATTTGCCTCAGTGATAGTCATTATCTGGGAATGAAATAGCCTTCTGCTTTGCACCTTCCACTAGAATAGATACTGTGTTCCCTGAGGAATAAATTGGATTTACCTACCAATTCCCCAGAGAGTGGCTTAGGCACCAGGGTCCCAAGAGGGCTCCGTCAGCCCTCCATTCCGTCATCAAGCCTGTGCAACTGCGGTGGACCTGCCATTCATTCCCCTTACTCCAGTGTGCTCTCCTTACCATTCTTCTGGTTGTCTTCATGGTAAAACTCACACTACTTTTTTTTTGTGTTCTTCTTCAGTCTCAACACAGTCAACTCTGACTTATTTTTTATACCTTCTTGCTCTGTGTCTGAATACCCTCTACCCTCAAACATCCACATAATTTCTTTGGAATATGCAGTGTCTACATCACATCTGTACGTCCTTAAATGTCTTCCCCAATGGGACATGGTGTCTCCCACTTCTAAGCCAACAATTTTCCAGTCTATCCGAACCTTTAGAAGAAAGAGTGTAATGTATTTTAGGGAATGTGTTTTACTTTTACAGGTGAATTAAGAATTTTGTCAGGGTTTAAGAACTAGTGAGGGTTTCTTTTTAGTATCTGAGGTACTTTTTTCTAGCCACTAAATTTCACTTCAGTTACATTGTTTTTTGGTCTGACTGGGTTTGAGCAGTGAGAGCATTAATGCTGATGATTCTAGAACTCCTTTGACTACTTAATTATGTAGGACCTGAGTAGGTAGCAAAAGAGGTGACTAGTTATCAAGAAGCACTACTCAAGACCTGTTGTGCACTCTACATCGTGAAAGGAGAAATAAGTGTAACAGATGTTTTACCAGAATCTTTTACTTCCCATAAACTCTCAAGTTTGTGTGTCCTTTCCCAAAAAAGTGTAAGTGGTTTAGAGAATAGCTGAAAGGAATGTAGAGGGACCTGAGCCATTTTTCAAATGGGGTCTAAAGAATGATGACATTTGTACACTAGACATTTATTGTTGTTGGTTTCTTTTTTCCTTTAGAAATTAGTTTGTGCTGGTTTTCTGTCTCATTTCATCAACTTTCATTGAGTGTCTTAAATGCAGACCCTACATTTTTAGAAGCAGTTTTCAGCTGAACCAGTGAACTGGCTGTTTTCTGCATTGACAGTGGGATCATGAGACCGGGCCTGAACGCCATCCTGGGACCCACAGGTGGAGGCAAATCTTCGTGAGTATCACAGAGAGGATCAGGGAGCTTTCCCTTGCAGTTTTCATGTGCTTTAAAAGATCGCTTTCACGAGGGCAGGTGTTAGTTGAATGTTTGCTGCATGTCTAGTCTTGTTCTAGGTGCCATGGCCACGTGCACTTAGGCCAGCTGTGGTTCTGTCCTCAGAACTAGGAAGTCTTATCAGGTCAGCTTTACTGACAGTGGCCATGATAGATGATTGCCATACACCTGTCAGCATTGATTTCAGCTAATGGTGGAAAAGGACGGGGATGACATTGAAAGTGGGGAGAAGGAGCCAAAGGAATAAGGGAAGTCTTGAGTCTCAGCTAAAGCAGCACATTAGCTGTTGGGAGCCCAGAGGCCAGAGGGCTTCAGGAGCTGGTTGGGAGGCCAGTGCTGGCTCTGCCGACAGAGCTTTGTTTTCATGCTTTGGAGCTTTATTATAGTGTAGAGTTAACAAAAGGAAGTTGAGAATTAAAGTATGTCATTGTAATTGAGGCATGGAATTTCATGATCAGTTAAGTTTTTACTTGAGCAGAGTTTGGATTCAGAGTACCTTAGAGATATAGTCTCAGTTGGAGAAAAAAACAACATATTTGTTTTTTTATAGGTTGTTAGATATCCTAGCTGCAAGGAAAGATCCACAGGGATTATCTGGAGATGTTTTGATAAATGGAGCGCCTCGACCTGCCAACTTCAAGTGTAACTCAGGTTATGTGGTACAGGTAAGTGTTCGTGGAATTGCATTTTAGATTTCACAGTTTTACGTTGGCAAGTCCCTTGGCTGGTAATTTAGTGTCCTTCCCATTGATTACATAAACTGGGCATAGACAGAACTTTCCTTATACTGGATTTTCATAATCTCCCCTAAGATGAAGAGTAATGTTAGATGAAAAGGTAGGGAGAATCTAGGATATGATCCTTGTAAGGACAGTGATAACTCTTTTAGTTATAGAATATGGCCTTTCTATGGATGAAGATATCAATTCTACTTATCATATTCCCAGAAGATATGACGTTTTATTTTTTCCCCTACATTCACCTCTCTCCTTGCCCTGCCATGGGAAGATGTTTTGTCAAATCCTTGTATAAAGCATTCTGGAAATGCCTGCTAACAGTAATCATCCTTACCTGTGTTCTATTCAGATGTCTAAATAGGAAATAAGAATTATTCCATGAGGTTTGTAGTTATCCAAGTATGGAGTTCTTTGTATAATTTGTGTAATTATAAGTTCATCATTAGTCAGAATGTTCCTTTGGCTACGTTATTTTTGTGGATTAATTTATATCCTGATATTCTTGTTAAAATCCATTTGCCTTAGGATGATGTTGTGATGGGAACTCTGACAGTAAGAGAAAATCTACAGTTCTCAGCAGCTCTTCGCCTTCCATCAACTATGTCCAATCATGAAAAAAATGAACGGATAAACGTGGTCATTCAGGAGTTGGGTCTGGCCAAAGTGGCGGATTCCAAGGTAATGCGGAAAGAACAGGCGATACCATTGCCAGCCGATAGGACCTCCCCTGTGAGGCCAGAGTTACTCTTATTCAGAAGTTTTCCATAATGTGTGTGGTCAAAAGTGGCTGCTTTCTGTAATGATGAAAACAGTGACTAGTTACATAATAGAAAGGTGAACGCCAACCAGGAAAAGGAAATGAAAAAACGATTGAATCCTGGAAGTGAAGAATGACAGTGTGGGCTCCCATAAACACGTGTTCTCTGCAAAGGCCAGGTGCCCCTTCCATGTGGTTGCAGCTCGTGCCCCTCCCCCACACTAGGTGTCTCATTCAAATCTGTTCACTAACTTCCTTGCTTTCTGTTTTTCTTCTTTCCCTTTTAGCTTTTCTTCCTGTCTTTCCAGGGGACTTCACTCTGTTGCTTTGGAGGTATATTTCTGGAATTCATAAACAATGAAAATCCCAGGGCTTTTCCTCTATATGCTCATTTTGCTGTACTTTGGCTTCAAAATTATCCTCAGTGAAAACTAGTGTTTTTAAATTTGTGTAGCATCCACATAGTTTTCCTGTAGTCTTCCTAATGGCACTTTGTCTCCCACCCCTCCCTTCCATTCTCCCTCCCTCTTTTGTTTCCTCCCTTCCTTCTGCCGATGCTACTTACAGACTGGCTTGTGTTGGGCTGCCTTAGGTTGTATAGATAACAACTGTGGGCAAGAGAGGCAAAGTAGGTCACCAAGTGGGTCGTGCAGGATCAGGAAGAAGAAATGAGACGAGTGAGTGAATGATTTAGGGTTGTGAACAGACATGAAAGATTGGCTGGGAAGACATTTGAAGCTTTGGGTAAAGATGAGCTTTTCAGATGGCCACAGCTCTAGTTTAACCCCCCTGCAACATCCCTTACTTAGGGGTAATGAAAATGGGGGTGTTCTGCGAGCTGCTGCTTCATATGATGCTTTCTGACAGTCTTTTATGTAAAGTGCGTTTTGCTGTATTTTATTTGGAAGAAGAGGTCTGAACTGCTATCATTTACCACTTCTTTTTAGATGGGAGAACGTGGGCTTTCTTTGGTGCCAAGGCCCAGCTCTTGAGTTTCCTTTAGGGCTTTTTATGGTGGGGGAGGAAGACGAGGGTGTAGAAGGCAAACATTATAGATGCTTTCACCTATTCCTCTCCTGTCTTTATCCCCTTTTTGGACCACGATTTCAGAGCCATGTCTTTAAGTTGTAACTTCTGACTTCAAACTAAGTATTTGACATGATGAGGAACATACAGAACTATTTAAAGCGTGGGTGTCATATCAGGTTTAGCCATATACCAGCTCTAAACTGAGCCTCAGTTTAATTTAAGAGACCCACCTCTTCTTCCAGATACTCACTTCTTTGTTGTTCAGAATAAACGAGGAGGTGAGATAAAATGCCTCTTACAGGGTTAGCACATGTCAAGAGTTCAACAAACGACAACAAACAACAGTGGCTGTGTTTGTTATTGTTAATAATGAGACCATTTGTGTGTTAGGTTGGAACTCAGTTTACCCGTGGTGTGTCTGGAGGAGAAAGAAAAAGGACGAGTATTGGAATGGAGCTTATTACCAATCCATCCATCTTGTTCCTGGATGAGCCCACAACTGGCTTAGACTCAAGCACAGCAAATGCTGTCCTTTCACTCCTGAAGAGGTAAATGCTATGGGAATATTATTCTTGCATTCATGCAATATCTGGTGGCCTGCTGTGTGCTAGGTATTAATCTTGGCTCAGTGCATTTAGCCATGAGCACTACACACACATTTCTTCCTTCTCATTTTGGAGAGGAACTGTCAATTGACAAGTATAAGTGTTTGAAGAAGAATGAAGCAGGATAAGAGTATAGGGAAGACTGATGTGGTGGGGTGGAAGGTGCTGTATTGCATTGTAGGATGGTCAGGGAAGACCTCAGTGATGTGCCATTTGAGCTTTGAGTGAGACCTGGGTTCCTGGGGGAAGAGAGTTCCAGTTGGAGGGAATAGCCAGTGACCCTGAAGCTGACCGTGCCTAATGTGTTTGGAACTGAGGAGGCCAGAGGGAGTAGAACCCAGTGACCTAAGGTGAGTGGTGAGTTGGTTAGTGAATTAGTTTGTTTCAGCTGCTTAACATAACACCACAGAGTGGGTGGTTTAAGCAACAGAAATTCATTTTTTCACAGTGTCCAAGGTCAAGGTGATGTCAGGATTGTTCCTTCTGAGGCCTTTCTCCTGGGCATTTAGCTGCCTTCTCCCTGTTTCTTCACTCCATAGTCCCTCAGTATGTGTGCCCTGATCTCTTCTCCTTGTAAGAATACTACTCCATATTTTTTTAAGAGTCTTTTAACATGTTTGCCCACATCACAGTACGGGATTTATGAGCATACCTGCCCACACTACACTGAGCAATTTTTGACCAAAACAAGGCATGCCCCCCAGGCCCTACTGACCCAGACACCGGCCTCCAGTGTCTGCGGCGTTATGGATGGGAGACAAGACAAATTTACATGGACTATGGAGTCCTGTGGAGGAAAAGGGCACGGCCACTCTCTTAAGTGGAGAATGCCTTGGAGTGGTCTGGCCATTCTCTTGAGAGTGCCCTGACCCTTGCCTCGACAGGCTTTTATTGGCTTTCTAATAGCATACATCAAAGAAGGTTTTCATTCATTATGCTCAGGTTTGCTTTAGGTAATTACTTTTTACAGGTAGCAACAGAAGGGATGTTACTGATTACTTCTTACAGATTTACAAGGAAAAAACATTGCAAATGCAAGGGAACAATAAGAGTAATAGGTCTGGTTATACTTCAGTCCTTGGGAGAATTAGCACAGACTTCAAGAATTTACTTTAAAGATATGCAGTAAGCATTTGCTGCCTGAATTCAGCATGAGGGAGTTTTAGCAAGAGCAAGTCTGAAAGCAGCCTAGGTACAGTGCAGGCCTGGTTTCCCATAGGAGAGGCGATCCGTGTGTTTGGCTCCTGCTTGCCACAGCACACCTATTGGGCTTTTCAGTAGGGCTGAGCTACAATTGCCATTGCCAGGCAGATCAGTTCCCTACACCCCACTCTCCCTATTCACCCAATCTCGCCCCAAGTGACTTTTTTTGTTTCCATGGATGAAAAAAGTCCTCAGAGGTAAACCTTTTGCCTGTGTAGAAGAGGTGAAACAATAAATGGCAGAAGCACTAAAAGACATAAAAATCAGTGATTTCAAAAACTGTTTTGAGCAGTAGAAAAAAGTTTTGATAGGTGTATTGCATCAAATGGAGAGTGCTTTGAAGGTGGCTAAATTTTAAATGTGTAAAAATAAATATACAATTTTTTATAAAGAAATTCCCTTTTTTTCAGTCCCTCCTCGTATACAGTAACATCATTTTCAGAGCACTTACGTTAGAAAATGCTGTTTTTATTCAGTTGTCTGACAATACTGTGTATACCACAGTAAGAATTACAAAAACAGTCACATCAGCAGTCATACAGATACCATGATTTTATATTTCAATACACAAGAAAAATGGTGGCTGTTTTAGAAATCATATCCTTTCCAGACCCAAAATAAAATAATGAGACATTTGCTATTTAAAAACAATAACCAGTGATCTCACTAAAAGGTAGATTCTTCTTCTTCAGCTCTGTGGTGGAGGCCAAGATTCTCCGTTTCACTGGGAGATACTGATGCTGATGCCATTGGCGCTCAGTGCAAACTTAGAGCAGTGTGGCTCTCGCAGCAGTCCCCTTCCCTGCTTCCAGTCTTTCACCGGCTTCTGTCGCCCACTGACTGAAGTCCCAGCTTCTCAGCAGAGGGATTCCTCACGGGCTGAGTTTTTGAGGCAGTCTCTTTTGTTAGCTTCTCTTCTCTTCACCCCTCAACCCAACTCTGCAATGACACTGAACTACTTGCATTTTCCTGAACAGGCCTTGTCATCGCACACTTTGTTCTCCATGTTCCCTCACCTTGACTACTCTTTCTCTTTCTTCGTGGCTTATTCCTGGTGGCCCTCTCGCCCCACTACCTCATATCATCTTCAGACTGGTAATATAATCTCCCATTTTGTTAACAAAGGACCCTCAGCTACTTCTATTCCACATTGTATTTGAATGATTAATTTACTGACCTGATCCTCTCTGAGGCAAAACAAACTTGTACACACTGCTAGCACATAGTAGCTGCTTTAGAAAAATGCTTCAGTTGAAGTGATTCACCTCATGAAATATATTTAATAACAACCATTTTCAACAGTGCTTTTAGACTTTGTTTCTTATACTCATAAGTAGTAAAACTTGTGTAGAGGTGGGTTAGCAATATTTTGGCCATGGGCCCTGCTATCCAGCCCTGCCTTTACCAATGGTAACAACTTGGGTCAGTTGCATACCCTCTAGACCTTATCTGTAAAATTAAAGTTGTAATGCAGTTGCTTTATGACTGCCTTGTAACAATATTATGAAAATTCAGATGCAGGTATTTATAAAGTATTTAACAAAGACATAGTAAGTACTCAGTATTATTAAATGTATTATTAGGACAGAAGAATGAACACTAATTCCTAAAGACTTGAAGACTTCATTGGTCAATGAGAATGGGGCATAGAACCATTATGTTAATATTTAGTCCATAAGAAATCCTTAAATTGAGTGTACTTACAAGTAATCTGGATGACTTTAGCTAATACGGACTTCACAGACCCAGTAGGTCTGGGATAACTGTCCAGGAATCTGTTTTTAATTAACGTTGTAGTAGATTCTGGACTGTTCATGGTCATGCTTTAAAAAACCATAGTCTTTTCATAAGAGCATTGAATTTAGGTACCCTATACTCTCTGAGAGATGACATGGGATGAGAATTTAGTAAGAGAAAATCAAGTCAAACTAGGAATAAATGATCTAAAGGCAGGAATAAAGTTGCTTTTGTTTGTTTGTTTTCTGGCTAAGAAGTGCAAGATTCATATGTGTAATGACTCATTACTTTCTCACCTTTACCTTAGGATGTCTAAAGGAGGACGAACCATCATCTTCTCCATTCATCAGCCTCGTTTTTCTATCTTCAAGTTGTTTGATAGTCTCACGTTGTTGGCCTCAGGAAGACTAATGTTCCATGGGCCTGCTCAGGAGGCTTTGGAGTACTTTGCATCAGCTGGTGAGGCTGCCTTTTCGTGCAGTGAGATCCTTCATTAACAGGGTCCTGAAAGAGCAGAGGAGGATGGGAGTGCTGTTTGAGCTTTGCACAGGCATCTTATGGATTCCACCACTCCAGAACATCCTTGTTCAGTTTGATGTTAGAATTTGTCTTCATTTCACACCCCTGGCTTGTTGTTTAGGATTGTTTCTTGTACTATTTCAGGATGTACACATACTCTGTGTATGCTTAGGACTATTTCTGTTGGGCCCATATCAGTTCTGCTTCCCAGTTCTGGTGCCCTTTTCCTAACAGTTCAATAAATATATTGGCCTCATGATCAGTTATTAGTCTAACTGAACATTTTTGGAAAGGCCTAGTACCCCACATCATTTGTCTTCTTGGCCATATAACAGATAAAGCTGTATTATTATTTTTTCTGTTGCATGGGATGTTGGTCTGCCTTGATGTTGAGTGTTGAGGGTTCATGGAAATGCTGCTTAGTTTTCTAGTAACATTAGATTGCAGATTTAGTCCCTGAGTGGATATGAGTGACTTAGCAGTTAATAGGATGACTACTCCTGAGTCTGACTTCAGTGGGTCAACATTTCTAATAGTTCTGGGCTGCCTAGTTCTATTTCAGAGGAAAAGGTATAATTATTTTTTTATGCCTCATGCAATCTGCTTTATTTTAGAGATATATGGATATTTTTATAGATGATGCTCCATAACCCTAAATATAGTTTAAAATATTTTCTACCTATCTTCAATACTTTTACTGATTTTTTTAGAGAAAGAATGAGAAAAACATCAATTTGTTTTTCAACTTATTTATGCATCCATTGGTTGACTCTTTTTAAAAATATTTTATTTATTTATTTTTAGAGAGAGGGGAAGGGAGGGAGAAAGAGAGAGACACATTGATGTGCAAGACAAACATCAATTGGTTGCCTCTCACATGCTCCCAACTGGGGACCTGGTCTGCAACTCAGGCATGTGCTCTAACTGGGAATTGAATCAGTGAGCTTTTGGTTCACAATTCAGTGCTCAGTTGACTGAACCACACTAGCCAGAGCTTATTGGTTGATTCTTGTATGTGCCCTGATGCCCTGACTGGGGACTGAATACCACAACCTTGTGGTGTTGGGATGAAGCTCTAACCAACTGAGCTACGTGGCCAGGGTACTAGTTATCTTTGAAATTTGTTTTTGTTTAATTTCTATCATTTAACATACCTGGGTCTATGGAGTCTAGGGGTGATGAATCTAAGAGTCAAACTATAAGCCAAGTTGAGTTCAGATGACTAGGCAGAAGTGAAGTAAAGTGTTCAGGTGTGCTGTGCTGGTCACATTCTCTTAATAATGCTGCTCTGGTGATTTTCTCTCTATTGGAATTATAGCAGCATAAGAGATGATAATGTGAACCTTAATTTAGTAGGTGGAGGCTTAATCATTGCTCAAGTGGGTACTGGTATTCTGGCAGTCTCTAGGTGAACCCAAAGAACAGAGCACACCCTGGGCTGACTTTGCTTGTTACCTTGCTCTGAGTAGCTTTAATCCTACCTACAGCTCTTTTTTTTTTTCAACTTTTTTTCTTGGACTGATATTTATTTTTTTGAACACATGCTCATAAGCACCAGAGCATATTGATAGTTGTTTCAGGTCTCCTGAATTATATTGGGTAAGGCTTTCTGAGAATTCAAGGTTGGTTTGGAGTATGATTTTTGCCAAGAGACAGTATTGTTGACATATTGTGTGAGTGAAATATATAAAAAGAAAGAGTGAGGGGAGAAGAGAGAAAGAAGAGAGGGAGAAGTCATTAGATTCTGTCTCTCCCAGCCTCACCTCCCTCACCCCTTGAAATGAGTCTTTATTTTGTAAGACCATCATGTTTGTGTACCTAAGTTGCCTTCTTTTGAAGGTCACCACTGTGAGCCCTATAATAACCCTGCAGACTTCTTCCTCGATGTCATTAATGGAGACTCCTCTGCTGTGGTATTAAACAGAGATGATGAAGATGGTGAAGGTATGCACATCTGTCAAGAGTCACAGATTATTGCCTCATTGAGGTACCTGGAGTTGAGCAGTGTGGTAGCTCATGAAAATGTGGCTTTGGAATTTATATACCTACTGCTGCCCTCAGATACCAGCTGTCTTTGTTTGTTCAGGCTGCTGTAACAAAGATACCACAGAGTAGGTGACTAAACAACAAATTTTTATATCTGTTGAGGCACTGCTTCCTGGTTTGCAACCACCACTTTCTCCTTGCTGCCTCATCACAAGATGGAAGTGGGGAGGAGATTCTTGAGGCCTCTTTTATAAGGGCACTAATCTCATTCACAAGGGCTCCACCCTCATGACCTAATCACTCCTCAGAGGCCCCACTTTCAAATACCATCACATTGGGGATAGGGTTTCAGTGTATGAATTTTGGGGGGGACACATTTAGTGTATAGCATCAGTCAACACAGATTTTGTTGTCCGTGCTGTAAGAATTTTTAATTTAATTTATAAATGGTCATTTATATGAGAGTGTCAGTTCTAAGGGGAGTTTACATTAAAAAATATGCTCATGGTTTATGTAGTGTTTTGAGGTAAGAAACTTAGCAATCTATTCATTTGTACATAGTGGAAAGCAAGGATGAAGTTTTTCTGTTAAGAATTACAACTTCCTCTGGTAAATTTATTTTGAAAGAACTAGGGTACAAATATTATAGTTAGAGAAAGGTCAGTGGGTTTGTATTCATACAGGTATGGAAGTAGTCAGGCTAATTGAGTACTTTTTTCTCTAATGTGTAAAGCAATGACAGATCTAATAGTTTTTATATTCAAGTTAGAATTAACTTGAATAGAATGTAAGGGAGGAATTTAAAGGAGTTCCAGACAAATGGCCAAATCTGTTATTTTATTAATATTTTCCTGTGTCTACTTTTATCCCAAAGCCAAGGAGACTGAAGAATCTTCCAAGAGAGATAAGCCACTCATAGAAAAATTAGCTGAGTTTTATATCAACTCTACCTTCTTCAGAGAAACAAAAGTTGAATTAGATCGACTCTCAGATGTTCAGAAACAGAAGAAGAGTGTGGCCATCAAGGAGATCACCTATGCCACCTCCTTCTGTCATCAAGTCAAATGGATCTCCAGGCGTTCATTCAAAAACTTGCTGGGTAATCCCCAGGCCTCCATAGCTCAGGTAACCTGACAGATTCTTCTGATCATGCTGAAAAATGTCCACGTGAGCATTAGATGATGATATAATCTATTTTAGGATTATGGTTATCTTCTACCCAACCTTCCATTTATTTATCCCCATTCTATTTGGAATATAGAAACAGTCAATTGAACAAACAAAACGCAGTTATTATATACAGGAAAAAATTTAAGTGTTTTTTGGACTACCTAATTAAAATTTTTTATTGCTTTAGACAAGCTGTAACAGATCATGATTGTACAGAAATTTTTAAATTAAAAATGGTGAAGTAAAGAATTTTTAAATCACATTTGTGGTTTTCTGGTAGCTGCACGTGTTCATTTCCTGACTCAGTCAACAAGTCCCTGTTGAGCATGTGCTGTTAGCGCATTGGGGAGCTTGTACACAGCAGTGAACAAAATGAGTAAAAACAAAATTCCCTGCTCTTCTGGAACAAACTTTCTTATGAGGAGAGACAGCTGATAAATTCCTACAGAAATAAAATGTATAGTGTGGCAGAAGGAAAAATGGGCTATGGGGAAACTTTAAGCAGAGCAGTGGAGAAAGGAAGAGAGAAAGAACGAAGGAAATGAGAGGGGAAAGTGGGAGAAAGGGAAAGGGGTTGGTTTGCATTCTAAGTCAGGTGGTCAGGGAAGCCTTCACCTGGATGTCAGTGAGTGCACCTGAGCATGGGAGGGGCCGCCGCTGTCTGAGGGAAGAGCCTGTGTGCAAAGGCTGTTCCTTGTCTCTGACCTTCTGCATTTAGGGGTTCTGATCTGGGAGACACCAGGCACCTCAGTCAGTTTGCAAGGAACACAAAGGTGGTGAGCAAGCTTGACTTGTGTTCAGTAAGGCTGCTGTTCACTTTCAGGTTAAATTTCTCTTCATTAAGATGAAATCATGTGCTTTTCCTCTTTGGGCTGGAGCTGTTGAGTTGTTGACTATTATTCCTTTATGGGTTTTGTTTTTCTCAAGTCCCCTGTCATACAGAATCTTGGTATTTTCAGTTTGTTGGTCCATCATTTCTAAGAAAACAAATTTAGACAGTTATTTTTGTTACTTTTATTACCAGTCATTGAATTTCTGTTGACTACTAAAAGATGCCCCATAGTTGGCTCTAATGAACCATTACTGACATCTTACTATGTGTCCCATAGTTTCCATACTTAAGTAGTGTTGCCTTCTAAGTGTTAATACTGAGAGCCTGGATCCTTCTTTAAGATTTACTGTTAATTGCTTTAGATATTTTTGGTAATTGTAGTTTGGGATTTCTGTCAGAGCATGAGTAGTTTTGTGTACCATCTATCCAGGGTAAATTTTTATACTTTTAGAGTAGATTTGATGTCATTTGGAAACAAGTCTGGTGAATCAGGTCAATCTGGTTGCCCACTGGTCACCAGTGAGATGGTGTAGTGGACTTCATTCTGTAGTGTGATTTATGCATCATGCTTTTGACTTGGAAAAGAATTCCAATTTCTCTTGTTTCTGAAAGTGGCTTATAAGTGTCATGTCCAAGTCACATATATTGTAGTTCTGGTCAAGTTGCGATTAGAGTGTGGAACTCTTTCTAATACACCACAGTTCTGCACCTTTTGGTGCTAGGCTTCCTTGAGCTGTGAAGCCCAGGCTTAGTATGTCCAGGTCACATGTTCAGCTGACTTGCCTCTTCAGTGAACTCAGTTCCATTGAAGGAATTCCAGCAATTCTCAGAGCCCTGGAAATCTCATAGAATAAGGATAGAAGCTTGCAGAACATTGCATCTCTGTGAGCATCTGCTTAGGGGGCTCCACTGTTAAGATTTGTGAATATTGGAATATGAGCTTAGGTCAAGGGTAGACAAACCCATTTTGTAAAGAGCCAGATAGTGAATATTTTAGGATTTGGAGGCCATGTATTCTGTGTATCATGTAGTCAACTGCCATTTTAGGGAGAAAACAGCCATAATAATACATAAATGAATGAGCATGGCCATTCTCCAGTTAAACAATTCACAGACACTGAAATTTGAGTTTTATATAAATTTCAAATAATCTGTTAGTATTTGAACAGCACATAAGTTTCTCTCTTTTTTCAACCACTAATAAATGGTAAAAATTGTTCTCTCATGGACTGAACAGAAATAGGTGGCAGGCCCTATTTGGCCTGTGGGCCATAGCTTACTGGTTTTGGGTTTTCAAACTTGACTGTATGCCATTTGCTTCTCTAAATGTTTGAACATGTCATATCTATTAAAATCTTTTATGGTGGCTTCTGGCCATGAAGGAAGCATAGGTAGCTACACTTCACTTCCTCACACAACCAAAAGAAGGATAACAACCAATTTAAAAGTGAAAAACAAGTAGAACTGCCAGAAAATTGAACTGTATGAAAGTCTGACAACCAAGGAATTAAAGAAGAACATTCATCCAGACTGGTAGGAGGGAAGGACAAAGGCAGCCAGGATGTGAGGAAGCTGCTGGCAGACTGGGTGGTCCCACATTCGAGTGCAGATACACCAGGAGGAACGACTGGGGAGTGAGACAGACCATACAACCCAAGGTTCCAGCGTGAGAAAAGAAAGCCTCAAAATCTCTGGCTGTAAAAACCTGTGGGGATTGGGGTGGTAGAAGAAATACCCAGTTGTTGCACATGGGTCACCAGCCAGCAGTGACCACGGAACGCTGTGGATGGCTCGCCGAAAAACACACGAGAAAAAAACATACACAGAGACAAGACTAGTTTCTGTGGGGAAGTAGGGATGAAATGGCCACCCCCCCCCCCCCAGTGGGGAGCGCACTGATTTACAGTCCATACCTGCTTTTATTGGGCTCATTTTGCATAATAATTCAGGTAAAGTACAGTACTCATTGGGGGGAAGTAAGGAACTATAGAAAACAAGGAACTCTGCTGGTCTATTGAGTCGGGGTCAAAGAGCTGTAAGACTATGAGGAACAAACTTCCTCCTTGGACCCTTCTCATTCAACTGAGAGCATTCTAAACAAAGAAGGTTTCACAGTAATTTACATGTTCTTTCTTAGGCCTGATCACCTGGGGAATCTGCCCTTTTTCAGCACAGAGCTGCACCACCCTGTCATTGTTTCAGGCTTAGTTGGGGACTAAGGCAATAAGGAGATTTTCTCCCAGACGATGAGAACTCAGGCTATGTCAAAGCCGAGGAGCGAGGGTTCGTCACCCTCTTTTGCTGCAGCCCCCCAAGTCCTTCTTTTGGGGGGCCTCCCAAAGTGATCGTGCCTGCCTTAGGTCATTCCCCCGTGGGGAATCTTACCCGTCTTTGGCTAACCGACCAAGCTTTTTGGGGTTCAGCAGCAGAAGCAGCATTCCTGCCAGGGAGATAAGCTTTTGTCTCCTTGCTGACTTATGGTTCCAAGGGCGTTCCCTTAGCCTTAGCCTACCAGGGGTTTCAGCTTCTGATACCAGTCAGGGCGGTTCCCAACACCCAGTCTCATAGGACAGTCCACTGGAAGGGCCCACAGGGTCCTAGAACACTGAACTATCAACACTGAACCAAACAAAAACAAAAACAAACTAAACAAACAACTAGAACAGAAACAGAATGGCAGGAATGGAGAGCACATGGAGGGTTATCAGTGGGGAGAGGAAGGGGGGAGAATGGGGAAAAAGGTACAGGGAATAAGAAGCATAATTGATAGGTACAAAATAGACAGGGGGAAGTTAAGAATAGTGTAGGAAATGGAGAAGCCAAAGAACGTATGGACATGACCCATGGACATGAATGTAAGGTTTTCTTAGACCCTGCCGAGGAAATAAGCAGCCAATTAGCCATGGAAACAGGCAGGTGAGCTTTATTGTGGAAGTTTGTGCTCCCAGGCGACGTTTTCCCGCCCGGAGAAGGGGCTAAGAAAAGACCGCGTGGGAGAAGGGAAAGGCTGGGAGTTTTATATGGCTGGACTTCCCGCGGGAGCCAAGGATTGGGTCTTGGTGAACAAAGAAGCAACTTAGCATTGGTGGTTCCTGGTCTGATGTCAGTCACCTCTTCTGGGTCAGAGTTCAGTTGCCATATTACTTGTAGTCCAAACGGTGGCCATATTTGTAGTCCAAAATGCTAATTGTAAGCATTTGTAGTCCAAAATGCTAATTGTAAGTGGGCTAGATGCCCACTTGTCCTACCCTGCCCATCCTGACAATGAACTAAGGGGGGGGGAATGCTGGGGAGGGGTGCAGGGCGAGAGGGAGAAAAGGGAGAAAGAAATGGGACAACTGTAATAGCATAATCAATAAAATATATTTTTAAGAAATGTTTTATGGCTTCCTGATGATAAATCTTGTATCTGTAGTGTTATAGCTATGCTGAGGTTTGAACTAATCATTTACTTGAATCAGACTGCTTGTGATAATGCATTTAACAAAAGGTTATATTTGGAAGATCTTGGACTGAATAGATTGTCTGTTTAAGAAGAGTTAATGTTCATTTAATGTACTACCTGTTTTCTGATCAAATCAATTTGGAAAATATTAGAATATCTCTTGGAGATTCATTGTTTCTATTAGTATATTAAACATTTGACTATGGATCAATTTTTGTAGTGATGGCCATACACATCCCTCAAAGCTTGCCTTGAGAAATGTTGGTAAACACACTTGAACAAAGATGCAGTCACACATTAGGGAATTTTTTATTTTTTATTTTTTTCTGTTCAGAACAGCGGCCAGAGACACAGATGGCATCTCCTGTACAGTGTTCGTCTGCTTTTTTTTTTTTTTAAATACAAGAAAGAATAACATAAAAAAAACATAAAAGCACCTTGTAAAAATACAACAATGTTGCAGAATTAATTATTTTATCAATATGTTTGAAAGCTGACTTTGGAAATACTTTTAGAATTTTGAAACCTTTAGGAAACATCCTAATGATAGTACTGATAATCTGTTAGGGTGAGATATCAAGTTTGAATGCAAAAGAAACAAAGCATTGGGAGTGCCAATGCTTTTTTAACTTTAACTTTGAAGATCCCAAGGTACATACTGGGATAGCTAATGTTTTTATTACTGTTTCTTATGTTTTTATATTTCAATACAATTTAAAAGTACAATAAGTAGAATTTCCTTAAATAAATTATATCCAAATACAGTCCTTAACCCTTCACTTATAAAATGTCGTTAAGAGACATTTTATCAATCTTAAAAAAAGTGATGTACCTCTACTTCCTTATTGTACAACATTCTAGTAGTATTATATATTTTGTGTGTGCTCTAAAAATTGAATTTATTTTTAATGTTAAGAGTAAAGATATTCTGTTTTCACTTGACCTCTTGAAATATAACACAGTTATGCATGTTCTGTAGCGTGAAGGTTGAAAATGCAGGAAAGAACTCTTAGTCACTTGACTTTATTTTACTCTGCCAACGGCTTTGCTAGACACTGCACTGTTCTCTGCTCCATCTGGCATTCCCAGGCCCAGAGGTCTGGATGGGACCCTGAACTGGCAGAGCCTGGGAAGGCCTGGGTGGCACCTTCAAGTTTCCAGTGGTCTATTTCGTTCTCCTTCAGTCTCCCCAGCACACAGATAAACTGATTTTTATTTTAATTTAGAGGGCAGTCTAGTAACATGAACTGTGTTATATTTTCCCGAGGACTTTGGCCAAGTCATTTAAAGTATCTATCTCAGTGGAATGATTTGCTTATTGTAACAATAAATGGTATATAAAGTTTTTACCTTTAATTGAAAATCTTGTCTTGCTTGTCTTTTTCTTTTTGAAAAGATAATTGTAACAGTCATCCTGGGACTGGCTATTGGTGCCATTTTCTATGATCTAAAAAAGGATCCCACGGGAATCCAGAATAGGTGAGTACATTTGAATCTTGACTTTGAGAAAGTGCTGTTATTTTTTTCAAAGTTAGGAAAATGTATTAAAAATATGAATTTCAGACAAGTATAGGAAAAATTGAGGAGTAGGATAAGTCAGTGAATTGAAGGTTGAATACAAGAGTTAATTTTTGTATGTATATAGTGGTAAAATACCCAAAACATAAAATTTACCTTCCTATCCAGTTTTAGGTGTGCAGTTCAGTGGCATTAATTACAGTCACATTGTTGAGCAACCATCACCACTCACATGAACTCCAGAATATTTTTCAAATTTCCAAACTGAGTCCCTGTACCCAATGTACTGTAACTCTGTATCCCCCTTTTCCCTGCTACTGGAAACCACCATATACTTCCTGTCTCTGAATTGGACCACTGGAGGTGCCTCATATAAGTGGATCGTGCATGATTTGTCCTTGGGGGCTGGCATATTCCCCTTAGCATAATACCTTCACAGTTTAGTTCATCCATGTTGTAGCCTGTGTCAGAATTTCTTCCTTTTAAAGGTTGAATAATATTCCATTGTATGCATACCCCACATTTTGTTTACCCATTTATTTGTTCATGGACACTTAGGTTGTTTCTGCCTTTGGCTGTTATGGATACTGCTGCTATGAACGTGCTTGTATAAGAATATATCTGTTTGAGTCTCTGCTTTAAATTCTTTTGGATATATACCCAGAAGCGGAGTTACCAGATAATTTGGCATTCTATTAATTGTTTTTGAGGAACTTCCATCCTGTTTTCCTATAGCAGCTGCACCATTTTGAGTTTCTCCAAGCAGGGAGCCAAGTTCAGTATCTCCCCAGCCTGGGCAATGCTTAGTGTTTTTCTTTCTAACAGCCTCCCTAATTGGTGTGAATTGGTATCTCATTGTGGTTTTGATTTGCAATGGGATTAGTGATGGTGAATATCTTTTCATGTGGTTAATGGCCTTTTATCTCTTCTCTGGAGAAATGTGCATTCCAGTTCTTTGCCTACTTTTTAATTGGATTTTTTTATTGTTGAGCTGTAAGAGTTCTTTATGTATGCTGTATATTATCAGATACAAATTTACAGATATTTTCTGCCATTCTCTGGGTTGTCTCTTCAGTATGTTGGTAGTATTCTTTGATACACATAGTCCAATTTATCTATTTTTTCTTTCATTGCATGTGAGTTAGAGTTACTTTCCTTTCTATTTTTTTTTATTTGTTTGATGTGAGGAGGTAGATGGGACTCAGTGTTTCCTAACTGTAACATGGAGTACTACCTTGAAAAGAATTAGAATACTTTAAATTCTTCCTGGCCAGGTAGCTCAGTTTTTTAGAGCATCGTCCCCATATACTGGTATCAATGCCAAGGTTGCCCTTTTGATCTCCAGTCAGGGTACATACAAGAATCAAACAGTGAATGCATAAATAAGTGGAACAGCAAATTGATTTCTCTCTCTCTTTCTTTCTCCCTTCCTCTGTCTTTCTCTAAAATTGATCAAGAATAAATAAATAAAAATAAACAAATGAATACATTAAATTCTTTAACAAGAAATATTTAGTAGTGTAAAATAAATTCTTATAATTTAAAAGGCAATTCAGTATCTGCTATAGTTTCAAATCATTATGAACGTTATTGGACTGTCAGATATAAAACAACAAGTTCAGTGGAATGTTTCTCGGCCATTTTCATTTATTCATGACTGTATAAACATTCACTTTAAAAATTTTTATTTGCTTCTTTCTTTTTTAAACATTTACTTTTAATACAGCCTGATGCCTAAGTTATTGATTATTATTTTTATTATCATTTTGGTGTTAAAACAATTACTTAGTGTCTATGGACTCTGTTTTGGGGCTTGTACACTTGGGTTTACATTTTTTAAATGCTCTCTTACTTTTGTGTCATTTAAATAATGTACCACTTCATCCCTTTTAGTTTCCACTCAGGTCCTCAATGTCAATTAAATTGTGTGGCTGTGTAACCAGAAAAGACACTGGCGTTCGGGCTGCCTGTCACTACCAAATCCAATAAGCAGTGACAGCAATTGAATCTTTTATGGGTCCTTTATTCAGATGGCCAGCGATCCCAGAACATGGCGGGTTCATACCCTAACAAACCATCTTCCCCTTCTCTTTCCTGGCCAGATCTTTTATAAGGGGGTTGGGGAGGACAAACAAGGTGTGGTGAGGGCTTTGAAATTCAGGGAGGATTAGGTGAGTGAAGCTGCAGCCTTCCTGTTGGCAGTTAGCTATTCCCATGGGGGGGTGGGGTGGTCACACAAAAGGCCCGGATGCCTCCAATATGTCCCCAGGCAGTAATCTCTAGCCAGTGCCCCAGGAGGTTGGCTGCTTTTCCCAGGAGCCAGGATGGGCCTTATCTGTAGTTTCTGAAACAAAAGCTTCACATACACGTTACTTGCTAGACTTACAACTTTTTACCTTAAGCTAAAATTTTCCAAGTCTTGAGTCCCCTATCAGTTGTGCAGGGAAGTGCAACACTGTTTTGGGGATGTGGGCATTCTTTCATAAAATTTGTAGTTCCATCAAAGTGTAGATGAACTGAGTACTTTCCTTTTAGACCTTATTTTACTGACAGGGAAGCATTAATAGTCTTCCTCTTTGTACATATACACAAGATAATTTTCCTTTAGGAGCATGATTTGCTGTCTTTCTGAGCGCACAGGTAGCCACGTTGGCAGTGGGTTGTCAAGGACAAACACAGGTCCTTCTCATGACTGTGAGATGAATGTGTATGATGTGTCGACAGAGTTTTCCTTCCACTGTCTTTCACTTGGTCCCCTCGTGTCTTAGCTCCTTCTTTACTCAACTGTGACAAACTGGCTAAGAGAGGTTTCTAACCTTTGCAGGTTTTGACTATTTCTCTGTTCATGCTTTAAGGTGGTACTTGTATTTTCATTAGTTAAAGTTAAAGGTGGTGGCATTTTTATGACCTTTGTAATCATCACTTTGGCTGCCATAACAACCACAGACTGAATGGCTTAAATAACAGATAATCTGTTTTTATAATTTGGAGGATGTGGGTGCCACCATGCTGGGATCTGAAGAGGCCCTCCTCTGGCTTTCTGCTCCCTGCTGAGTCCTCAAGTGGCACAGGAGAGCCCTGGCATCTCTTCCTTGTCTTCAAGACCCTGATCCCTTCCTGAGGGCCCCACCCCCATGACCTCATCTAAACATAACTTCCTTCCAAAGATGCTACCTGTTAATATCTTCACATTGAGTGGTAGGGCTTCAACATAGGAATTTGGGGGAGATAGTTCAATCCATGGCAACTGTGAATTTCAACCTATGCTATATAGAGTTCCAGAGACCCCACTGGGGAGACTCTGGGGGTGACCTGAGGGGACTTGTACTTCCCTCCCCTCACTGTTTTAACATGGACCTTTGTTCAATGTCATGAGATATCACTTGAGGAAAGAGTTTTGCAGGTAGAAGATTGATCTAAGAATGCTTGATTGATTGCAGTGCTTTTGTTCTCTTCTCTCATTGCAGAGCTGGGGTGCTCTTCTTCCTGACAACCAACCAGTGTTTCAGTACTATGTCATCTGTGGAGCTCTTTGTGGTTGAGAAGAAGCTTTTTATGTAAGCGTGTCTCTGTTCCAGGAATGGGGCTGTCCAGTGTCAGGGTTATTGGTCAGACCAGTCACATACTGAAATGGGCCACAGATTGGTTCCTGGGGATTACTAGGGATCATCGAGAAAAAGCAGCCAGGTCTGGGAGGGGAATCATGAGCATAAGGGGCCTGTGACCCAGGCAAAAGGAGTTTCAAGATTAGGGCATAGCCTCAAATGCTAATGGTACAGAGAATGGAAGCAATAGAGGCTGAAGAGGAGCTTTTGTTGTAGCAACTAAGAAATCGTGATGGCCTTCACATGAAAAAGTTTTGGGACTTGGTAGAGGAAAAGAACCAGGTTAAACACTAAACTGAAAGTGAGGATGTAAAGGTGACAGAGAATATAGAGCAAGCTTATTCCTCAATGGAGGGGAGAATGGAAAGAGCCAGAAGGAAGCGTGAAATAAAGTGCAGGCTGGTTTGGTTCCCATGTTTTTCAAAGTTGGAAGAGATTTTCCCATATGTGCATGCTTGAGGGAAGGAATCATTACAGAGGGAGAGAAAGAGGACATTGGTGCAGGAGTTTGGAGTCAGTCACAGGAGGAGGATATCAGGAAAAGGAGGATCTAGGTCCTCACTGGGGAGCAAACAGGATGTGATAGCTGACAGGGTCCACAGTTGGGAGGCAGGACCACTGAGGGAAGACGTGCCACGTTGTTTTTCCATCACGGGAATGGAAGAAGTGAAAGGGGCTTAGTGTTTCGGGGCTGCACTGGGGGATGTCGGGAATAGCACCACCTTCATAATCAGAAGTGGGAGAAAGCAAAGTCCCTGGTGACCACTGAGATCAGCTACAGAGTGCTGCCTTTCAGGGAAATCCAGTGTTGGAGGGGAGGGAGGAGATTTAGAATGTGTTCACCTGGAGTGGAAATTCTGAGGGCAAAGTGGGCGGCCTTAGGAGGGAATTCTACAATGAGAAGAGGGGTCATCGCACAGAGCAGGTTGGGAATGATGATGTGTCAGGGGAGGCGAGGCCCTGAGATGGTGCCTGATGCTGACTGGGTGAGGGTGGTGGGTTAACCTGGGGGATGTGGAAGCTGTAGTTGTTAGACCCCTGGTGGCAGCAGATCTATGGAGCAAGTGGCTTAATCACTGGGTCTGTGCCTTCCTAAACTCACATGGGATTTGTGGTGTGAATTTTTGTCTTTTAGGCATGAATATATCAGTGGATACTATAGAGTGTCATCTTATTTCTTTGGGAAACTGTTATCTGATTTACTGTCCATGAGAATGTTACCAAGTATTATATTTACTTGTATAACCTACTTCTTGTTAGGTAAGCAATAAGAAAGTAAGTGCCTGTCTGTAATGTTGGATGTGAGGGGAAGCTGATTTCTTTTTGCAAGAATGGTTTTGGTTCTCGAAACTATAAAACAAACCATGAGATAAGGAAGTGTCTGTCTATTGTGTACACTCTGAAATAACTATTCTCTGAGTACATTTATAGCAAGACTTTTCCCACACTAATGTTTATACCTTTTATAAAATGATATGTTACTCAGTGATGGTTTGTGTCATATACAGACATGCAAAGAATTCATAAGTAATTGAGACTTTGCTGGAGGAGCTGGAGCTGTGATGTTTATTACCTATGCATTTATGTTCTTATGTGTGTATGTATACACACACATATAAACTGAAAGATAGCAACTTTGGGGGTTTATTGTTTTAGTAAGAATACTTTTTAAGTGCATGAAGACAGATTCATGGGTGCATTGTGTTAAGGATTCTCCCCAGGCTCTCTGCCTTGGAATTTACATATATTTCACTGTGTACACATACATGGAGACTAGTAATATACATATTTTTGAGAAAGCACCATAGGAGAAGGCACACTGATTGAGTTTCAACTTCCATTTTATGAATGACGGATGTGTCTTTAAAAATTAGGTACACAGCCCGGATCATCAGGCTCCTGACTAGTGTCCCTATGTCTGTCCCAAACTCTTCAGAGTGTGCGACCCAGAATGGTGCCCACTATAGTTTAGAAGGTGTTTCCTGAATCCCCAGGTCTGTGGTACTTTGTCTGAGAGACCTGAGTTCTGCAACCCTCCCTCAGACAGTGGAACTGCTGGGAGGTTGCATCATCCTGATATTCCCAGTTTCCTCACTCCCACAGTTAGAGCAAACAGTGAGTAATGTGGGGCTGTCTGGGTGAAAAGAATGTGCTCTTGACAAGTTCCCTTCTCAGGGAGAAGGCAGCAGAAGTCCGGCCAATGTGTTGCCTCCAGCCCTCGTCCCAGGCTCTCAGCAATTGTTAGTAATCACACAACAAGGAGCACAGGTGTTACGTGAACAAGTGCTTATACAGTAGTGTAAAAAAGAAAACTGAATAACTCTATGTGGTCATGCGAGGGGACAATGAAATCCATGACTCAGGGTGGTTGGATAAAGGGTGGATTTTTCATTCTGGTGATTGTTTCTTAAAATATTTGTACAATAAACAATGTATCTGTGTATCCCAGATACACAGTGACCTAGGTGGTTGAATTAACCCCCTCTTTTCTTCCTAAGGATTGAAGCCAGTGGTGGAGTCCTTCTTCATCATGATGTTTACCCTTATGATGGTGGCTTATGCGGCCAGTGCTATGGCTCTGGCCATAGCAGCAGGTCACAGTGTGGTGTCCATAGCAACATTTCTCATGACCATCTCCTTTGTGTTTATGATGGTGAGTGGGAACTGTGCTTCTCTGAGACGTCATTATTTCCCCTCTTTCATCCCAGCAAGTTCACCTGTGAGGTAAAACTTGCTTTGAGGATCCTTTCAATGGGACTCTTAGCTTTAAGGAAGCCATCTATTAAAAGATGGCTTATGTTAGAGAGTATATCAGCTTCTTCTCTACCTTACCCAGCCTTTTTGCTACTGTTCTAATTTGATTACTATAACTTTAGTTAACATCTTGTTACATGTGAGAGTTTCAAAGATGTTTCTTGGTGGCCTACAGTGAAACCTTGGTGACTGGGAACTTCAAAAGCAGAAATATTTCAACTGAAAGATTCCCTCATGGAAATGACAGGTTAGTTGCCTGACTTCCATGCTGGGGTTGGAGAACTGCTGGCTTATTTACCCAGCAGGTGAGATGGTTTGTTTTGATCAAATACTTTCCCAGAGAAAGGCTGAGCTCCACAGGAGGCAGAACAGTATGTGGCTTGGGTGACTATCTTGGTTCCTCCTATATTATGAAATGAACTGTTTTAAAAATAGTGAAATATTCCAAAGTCCACACAGCACTAGGTCTCCTCCTTTCTGGGTTCTTGACATTTGCTTATATCAATATATTTCTTATTACCCTTTTTTTAATGGTTATTTAACCCTGTTTGCCTATGTCCTTGAATCTTGCATGCACATAGATGAATGAACAGGTGAAGGACCCAGTTAGCACATTCAAGTAAACAGGGATACTTAGTCTTATTTACTAACTATATATATTTCTTTCTGTTGGAGTAGGAGTAGATGTATGTAAAAGTTTGTAAATAGCACACTCTTGCCATTGAAAACGACCTATCTGACCATTATTGTGAAAGTGATAAACCTTGCATATGTTTCCAGTAGTGTCATCCAATAAATAAAATGTTGTTCAATATATAAAAATGTTTTTTTGATGTATTAGATGCTTTGATTTGTGATTATTTAATGGTTTATATAGAGAGCTTTGAAAACACATGTAAAACCATATATTACTGAGAGATGTTACACGGGAACACTTTGATGGATCAGAAACATGCATTCCCACAGCATCATTGTCACTGTCTTGCCCATCCCCACAGGGTGGCGGCCAGTTAGGGGGCATTTTGTAGGAACCTCCTCTCACTTAGCCTCCTCTGGCTGGAGCGGTCCTTCCTGGGCTCTCCATGGCAATGTTGCTTTTGGTCACTTTAAATGAAGGTATCAACCACATGTTATGATGCAGTTTGCCACATTATGTCTAGGCTTTGGGTCATTTTAAGCATGCATTCTGAACCCCAAATTATTCCTACAGTCATGTGGAGATAGAACACAAACCCGTGTCAGTAACACCACCTACCGTGTTGTGGAAGCATAGAGGGGCATGGGGTGCTCAGGATGCGTTCTGCATGTCTGTTGGTGGGAACGTGTAGTGCTTGCAGCGTTAGAACAGTCAGGACTATGGACCTTCCACTGGGTGCTGTTACAGACAAAGGAAAAGCCTCGGCAATTAAGGATCTTCTGATTTAATGAAATATGGATATATTGTCATTCCTTTTAAACCACAGTGTCAGCTGTAGAGGAGAATACATATGCAGAGAGGATGCAGTAAGTCTTTGGAGTAGTGGAAGGAATTTCAAGAAAGAGTTGGCCTTAGCAGAAATGTTTATAAGGTTGTAGGGACTTAAAGAGGGGAACCTCCAGAATTCTTCATGAAATCACTCCACCAGTTCTGATGTTGCATTTGCTCTCTGTAGATTTTTTCAGGCCTGTTGGTCAACCTCCGGACCATTGTGCCTTGGCTCTCGTGGCTTCAGTACCTGAGTATTCCTCGATATGGCTATGCAGTAAGTTCTCCTCTCCTGTCCCTGTGACTAGGCTACTGTTCCCACACTAGGAGCAATCAGAGTAAAGCCTGACCGTCTCATGTCCCCAGACATGAGCTGTGGAGGTCTCCCAGGAATTTCCTTTCAGGAGCAGTGAAAAGGACAGTTTCCTGTTAAGCCTTGGGTGAACTTGGCTTTCCAGTCACACTGTTGTGTGAGGGAGGTGAAGGGTGGGGAGATACAGTTAAGGAGGAAGATTGACCAATTGATGTAAAATATGTAGTTGGTTTTCAGCTCAACAAGGAAATAGATGAGAGGATGGGAGCCTAGACTACATATTTTATATTGAAAGTCAAGTTAGAAGAAAAATGGAGACCATATAATATCATAGCCACTATTGGCTTTAGAATCTAATCAACTGTAAAGAAAACCATGTCTTAATATAATATAACTGAGTTTCTTATTTTCAAGAATAATAACTGGGTTTGATAAGAAAAAGAACCATACAAAATATGTTACCAGAAATTAACAATAGTCATTGAAAACCATGGTATCATTTTCAGTGTTGATAGGTTTATAACATTGAAAAGAGAAGGAGGAAAATACTGTGTTGTAATATAGCCAGAGGACTCTTGGCAAAATATTTTTCTTTGTGAGAATTCAAAATCCCTCCTCCAGTTCTCTTGAATGCCAGAAAAAAATCTCTTTAGTTGCTTTGGTGTGACAAAGACTGTGAATTTGAAGCCTAGTTTGTTTTCAGAAATTCAATAAACATTAAAGTAGCATGATGATCTCATGATAACTCTTTGGAAATTTTGAAATTAAAACTATTTACTTTGCTCACTCTCCCTTGTATTATAGGCTTTGCAGCATAATGAATTTTCGGGACAAAACTTCTGCCCTGGACTCAGTGTAACAGGAAATGATACCTGTAGATTTGCAATGTAAGTTTGCATTCAGCATCATAATGGGTTTGCTTACTGTGTGTTGTGATGGAGAAAGGCCACCGGGCTTAGAGATGGTGTGAGTCCTTTTCAGGACACTGACTTCTCTGAGACTTAGTTTTCTTACCTGTAAAGTGAGTTGTTGTCCACTAATGCATATGAAATTATGGTACAACTCCTAGATATTTACTATAGTCAAAATTGTACTTAAGTCAGAGAAATGTTTCTTATGTGCTGTTTTTTGAGTTGTTTATAAAAAATCCTTTTGCTGTTTTGCTTTTGAGTGTGAGATGATTTTCAGAACATTGGTCTTTCAAAATAGGTGTTTTGATATTTTAGAAAGACTGTATAGTGTCTGTACTGCTAGGTTATGTGAAGTGTATGGGCCCATCAACTTATGGCTTCCTGTGAGCGCAACCCATGGCCAGGAGTGAAGGCAGTGGAACTGGAGAGGGAGCAAAGCTTTTCCTCCCATGGTCCTGGCACTTGTCTCTTCCTCCTAAGTTTAAGAGGCATCATGAAATCAAAGTCTGCACAATTTTTTATTTTGCTTTTTAAATTGACTTGGAATAGTGCCTATGGAAGGATGTGTCTTCTACAGAAAGGAACACATATTTCAGCAAGCTGAGAAGAAAATCCCATTTTGGGGGGTAATGTTAATAAAGTAGAAAGGCAGATTTTAACGAAATTAGAGGATGTTGCTTTATAAAATGATGCTTTCCTTTTCAATGATTATTAGTGGTTTGATTTTGATATGTTAATTAATGAGAGAAAAGAGAATTCTGGTATTCTGAATCTCACAACCATTTGAATAGAACAGAAATAATTCTGAATAATGGTGCTAATTGCTGTTCTGAAGTACAGTTGGTTTTTAAACAACACAGGTAAGAATTGTGCAGGTCCACTTATACAGGGATTTTTTTTTCAATAAATACCGTAAGTCTATTTTTCTTCCTTATAGTTTTCTTAACATTTTCTTTTTTAACTTACCTTACTGTAAGAATACAGTATATAATACATGTAACATATAAAATATGTGCTAATCAACTGTTTGTGATATCAATCAGGTTTCCATCCACAGTAGGCTATTGGTAGTTAAATTTGGGGGGAGTCAAAGGTTATGTGTGGGTTTTGGACTGTGTGTGGAGATTGCCCCTAAGCCTTGAATTGTTCAAGGGTCAACTGTACCACCAGGAAACCTCTAGGTGGGAAGAGGTTTCTTTATTCGGCCCATTCACCCCCTTTTGATCTGGGTGTGAATTTTTTTTGAACTGCTAAATTCCATGAGTTGTATGAAAATGGTACCAGATCCTTACTTCGGCTGTGCCAGTTATTTTCAGTACCAGGTGCTGACCTAACCCGAGGCCGGGCTCCTCCACCCTGCTCTACTCCAGCTTCCACTAAGGCCTCCCCCTCACAATGGGCCTGCTCCTCCCAGTCTTGGCTCAAGAGCTGACAGAGAGCAGCTGTCAGGAAGCCCTTCCTCACCTGTTTTTCTAGGTTTAGAATTCTTAGCTTGCATTTCTTTTGTATGGCTGATTCGTGAGTAATGAGTTCTGTAAAGAGCTTTGATGGAGTTGGTAAGGGCCTTAGATGTCACCTGTCAAAGCTGAGGTTTTCCTCTTTGGGAGTAAGTGGAAAATTAAGTTTTAGCACTCAGTAAGTGCTAAATGTCTCTCTGCCTTTTGAAGGGAGCAGCATCATAGATTTGTAAACAAATGAATCTGGAGAGGACAGCACCTTGGTTCAAAGTGTGAGTCTGTGAACTTGGCCAAGTTCCTTAAACCTTAATCTCCTCATCATTTAAATGTGTATAATATCCACCCTATTGAGTTGCTTTAAGGATTAACTAAACTGTTATAAGCAGGTTGTTTAGCATGGTATCTAGTAGAATTGTGTGCACTCCTTGACCATTACCTATTGTGTATGAAGGGATAGTTATTTAAGGCTTGGTAACCTACAGGGTTCCTTTAACTGAGGGACAGCAAGTACAATGAGTAGAAATGGACTGATGCTAAGAATGCAGTTATGCCTTTTCTGTTTCATTTCAGATGTACTGGAGAAGAATTCTTGATAAACCAGGGCATCGACACCTCTCCTTGGGGCTTGTGGAAGAATCATGTAGCCTTGGCATGTATGATTGTCATCTTCCTTACAATTGCTTACCTAAAATTGTTATTTCTTAAAAAATTTTCTTAAATTCCTCTCTGATTTATATTTACCTTTACATTAAAAAAGGAGGATCCTAGCCCCAGCCTGGTAGCTCAGTTGTTTAGAGTATCTTTCTGACATAGTAAGGTTGTGGGTTCAATCCCTGGTGAAGGCACATATAAGAAGCAATTAATGAAAGCATAAATAAGTGGAACAACAAATTAATATCTCTCTCTCTCCCTCTTCTTTTTTCTCTCTAAAATCAATAAATAAAAAATTTAAAAATAAAATCAAATCAAAAGGGAGCATCTTGATTTAAGTATTCAGTGAAGTATTTTGTTGTCTTCTTTTCATTTGACATCATGTTATTCATCAGCAAGAATTTTTTCAAAAGAAACCTTCATGGAAATCACAATGAACTTGACTTCTGGCCAAGATGGAGGCATAGGTAGACACACTGTGCCTCCTTGCACAACCAAAACTAAGGACAATAAAAAGTTAGAAACAAAAAACAACCAGAACAGCGAGAAATGAACTGAACGAAAGTCTGACAACCATTCATCCAGACCGGTAAGGAGGGGTGGAGTCAGGAGCCTAGGAAGAAGATTCGAGGGGTTCCGGCAGGAAAAAGCAGTGGTGGGCAGACGCGGGCACGCAGGGCGCCAGCAGCAGTTGGTGGACCCCAGAAGTGCAGGGGCAGCTGACGGACCCAGTGGCAGACCCTGGGCTCGAGAGGCAACGAGCAGACCCAGTGAGGGGTGCAAAGCAGGTGGCTGTCTACAGTCACACCTTTGTGCAGATAAACTAGGTGAAAACGGGCAGTGACACAGACTGCGCAACCGAGGGACCCAGCACCCAGAAACAAAGCCTAAAAGCACCAATTGAAAACACCTGTGGGGGTTGAGGCCCAGAGAACCTCTCAGCCTCACAGGAGACCTTCTTGGGGAGACTCACAGAGTCCTAGAAAGTACACAAGCCCACCAGCCTGGAAACCAGCACCAGAAGGGCCCAGTATGCTTGTGGGAAGTGGCATAGGGAACTGAAGTCCTAGAGAGAGTGGAGCAGGTGCCATGTTCCCTCTCGGACCCCACCCCCACATACAACATGACAACCCAGTGACTGAGGTGCCCCGCCCTGGTGAACACCTAAGGATACGCCCCTCATACATAACAGGCATGACCAGACCAAAGGGGGGTGGGGAAGATGGCTCAAACAGAGTTAAAAGCCCCTCGGCCAGTATTTTTAAGCAAACAAGAGATTGCCAACCTATCAGATGCACAGTTTAAAACACTGGTGATCAGGATGCTCACAGGATTGGATGATTTGGGTCACAAATTAGATGAAGAAATGAAGGCTACAATAAGTGAAGAAAAATGCACAGGGAACCAATAGTGATGGAAAGAAAACTGGGTTTCAAATCAATGGAATGGACAAGAAGGAAGACAGGAACAACCAAACAGAAAAGAATGAAGAAACAAGAATTCAAAAAAATGAGGAGAGGCTTAGGAACCTCCAGGACATCTTTAAACATTCCAACATCTGAATTATAGGGGTGCCAAAAGGAGAAGAGGAAAAGCAACAAATTGAAAACTTATTTGAACAAATAATGAAGGAGAATTTCCCCAATCTGGCAAAGGAAATAGACTTCCAAGAAGACCAGGAAGCTCAGACAGTCCCAAAGAAATTGGACCCAAGGAGGAACACGCCAAGGCACATCATAATTACATTAGCCAAGGTAAAATGAAGGAGAGAATTCTAGAAGCAGTAAGAGATAAGGGGGCAGTTACCTACAAAGGAGTTCCTATCAGAATGTCAACTGATTTTTTCAAAAGAGACCTTGCAGGCAAGAAGGGACTGGAAAGAAGTACTCCAAGTCATGAAAAGCAAGGACCTACATCCAAGATTGCTCTATCCAGCAAAGCTTTCACTTAGAATGGAAGGGCAGATAAGGTGCTTCTCAGATAAGGTCAAGTTAAAGGAGTTCATCATCACCAAGCCCTTATTATATGAAATGTTAAAGGGACTTATCTAAGAAAAAGAAGATAAAACTATGAACAGTAAAAAAAGACATCTAACTCACAGTTAGTAACAACCACACCTAAGACAAAAGCAAACTAAGCAAACAACTAGAACAGGAACAGAACCACAGAAATGGAGATCACATGGAGGGTTAGCAACAGGGGCGTGGGAGGAGGAGAGAGGGGGAAAAGGTATAGAGAATAAGTAGCATAGACAATAGGTAGAAAATAGACAGGGGGAGGGTAAGAATAGTATGGGAAATGTAGAAGCTAAAGAACTTATGATACATGGACATGAACTAAAGGGGGGAAATGTGGGTGGAAGGGAGTGGGTAGGGTAGAGGTGAGTGAAGGGGGAAAATGGGACAACTGTAATAGCATAGTCAATAAAATATATTAAAAAAATAAAAAATAAAAAGCATTTCAAAGCTAAAAAAATCACAGTGAACTAAATTATGAAAGAATCCAAGTCATAAACTAGAGATATTATGTACTATTAGGTTATATAGTCAGACAATACTCACCCAGGAGAAATTGTTCAATTAATTGACCCAAAATAAATTGAATTCTAGAATCTCGTGACAAGCCACTAATACCTGTTAGTAGTTTTCTCATCTGTAAACTGCATAGGTGTGCTAGTGCCCTCCAACTTCAGTGTGATATGAATCTATGATCTGCATTATTTAATAAATGAGAAATAATGAATGTATTGATGCTTTAGTGGAAATACGAAATCTGGACTATGTTGGAAAAATCCAGTGTCATTTGTAGGGTAAAAAAGCCATTATGACAGACAAAGCTCTGATAAGCCTTGTAGGGTCAGTAGAACTTACTGAGGTTTCTCTGTAGTGGAATTGGAATGTCTCAGGGGTCTTGGCTGGGCCTTTGGTCTGTAGCTGCAGGGAGCCAGGACCTGGTGACTGACCTTCCTGGGGCTGTTCAGTGTTTACGTGCATGAGATCACCTGGTGCCTTTGCTCCAATACAGAGGTCTGCACCCTGCCAGCCCTCATGCATCAGTATCTCCAGGGTTCTCCATAGAGAATGGTCCATGCCAGGATTTGGCAATTTGCAATATCCTTCCCAGCTCTGAAAATCTTAGACTTATGACGTAATAACTGTTATAACTGATCCTATCCAGGTTTTCTTCTTCCCTCATATACATTTCATTCATTCACACATTTTCTCTTCATTCTAACCTTTACAGGTAATAGGGAACTACTTTTTAACTTCTTTTTCATTGAAGGGCTGTGTAGGGAAAAGTATAGTTCAGAGGGTTGTCATAAAAGTAACACGATGTGCACCCACCAAAGTAGACATTACAGCGCAGGGAAGCCCCTCGCGCCTCTCTCCCAGTCACTCCTTCCCCACTTCTCTCTGGGATGTTGTGTCTCAGATACTCCCCTCTGTTGTTATCGTCAGGCTATCACTGCAGCTCAACTTTGTGTCCTGTGTGCATAGGTATATCCTTAGTGAAGTTCCCCCTCCTCCTTGTAATGAACTCTAATTTGGGAATATATTGAAATTTACAGAAGAGTCACACAGGCAGTATGGGAAGTTCTCATATACGCTTTGCCAAGTTTCTCCTAATGTTAGCATTTTATATACCATGGTACATGTCAAAACTAAGAAATTAACACTGTGTATTACTGTTAATTAAATTACCCATTTTTTCAGATTTCACCACTTTTCTACTAATATTTTCTATAGTTCTGGGATCCCATTCAGGAGCCACACTGCATTCAATCCCCTGTTTAGAAGTGAACACTTGTCAGTATTACAGGAGTTGGGAGAGCTGAGGCTTGCCAGAGTGAAGACCCATCGTTCCGCGACAGTGCGGGCCTTGCCCTGCTGCTGCAACACCAGGCTGGGGGCATCGCCTCCTACCTTTAAGTAGGAGTCCAAACTCCTACTTTGGACTTTAAGAAACATTTTTCTTCTTTTTAAATGACATTTGATTAGTGCATCATCTTGTAACACATTATCATCCTTTCCACCTGATAAGTACATCACCATCAGAGTTCATCAGTGTTTTCTGTTCTTGGTACAGTTCCTTGTTACAGTTACATAACCCAGGCTTACCCACAGTTTTTTGTATGTGCTGTTCCTCACACAGGAAGAAACGTATTATGCAGATAGTTGTGATATACATATTATGCATGTATATCTAGAGGGAATTAAATATAACTTTTATACAAAATATGCTTAACAATAGCCAAAAATATTAATAGTACCTATTAATATTAATAGGTACTTTTAAAATTAATAGGAATTTAAATGTATCCTATCATACTTATCCTCCCTTTGTATTGTAATTGTTTTTATACAATTTTGTTTTTAATCATTATGTTAAGAAATACATACATAGACATTACCAAGTTAACCATTTTGAAGGTGAGGAATGTTTACAAAGTACAAGTAAAAGCATAAATCTTATAAAGTACAAAGGAAAATATTTGTAGAAATTTATTTCAGAATATGTCAATATTATTTTGAATTTTGTTTTTCTTTGATGTGAGGAGAACTAATCTTTATGGGGAGGGTAAATTAAAATTAAAACACCTCAGGAATAAATGAATGCTACTATTTGTGCCCCTTCCACTGCCCTTGTGGTGCAGGAGGGCGGGCCGCGGGGGGCTGCTTGGCATGTTGTGGGAGGCAGTGAGGAAGGGAAGGGAAAGTGGGTGGCCAAAGGAGAGTTGTTGAAGAGCGAGTGGAAGCACTCATCTTTTTCCCATCTTTGAAGTCATCCTTCATGGCCTTTAGATTTGAATTTTATTAACCTCAATACCATCTGTGTATATTTGCAACATAGCAGCACTTATATTTATGACGTCTTTAGGCCACCCAGGGCTTGCTCACTGGGACCCAGAGCAGAGCAGTCGAGGTGGCAGGGACTGAGGGTATTCACAGCCCAACAGCATGGGCTCTCCCACTGCTGACCTGCTGGTAGCCACTGCCTGATGGTGGCAGCAAGCTGATGCAGGGCCCTCCACGTGGTCCTATGCTTTAGGAGACCAGCATGCACTTGGTGACAGTTTGGTAACATCCAATAACTTTGTGATTATCCCTTAAATCTGTGAGGATCACTGTCTTGAGTTAGACTTGTGATGTAATAACATTTGTAACAGTGATGCAATAACTGTTATTATATCACAAGTCTACCAGAAGTATTACCTTTATAGAAATTCTGTACTTTCTGCTTTATTTTGCATTCCCTTGTGGCATACCTGTTTTTTTTTCAGATTTCATCACTTTTTTACTAATATTTTATTATTGTTTCATAATACAGTGGAACCTCAGTTCTCTAACTTAATTTGTTCTAGAAGGCTGTTTGAGAAGTGATTTATTTGAAAACCGAATAATTTTTCCCAGGTATCAGCATGAAAGAGTTGTTGGGTTGGGAACGAAAGTTTTGTTTGATGACCAAGATACTTTTTTCCATGGACAACTTGATCAAGAACCAAATTGTTTGAGATGGAAGGTGTTTGAGAATCAAGGTTTGACTGTATAGAATTAAAAACAAGGCCTCATTTCTGTTCTCCAAGTGGGTTTACTCATCAACACTTGCTCTTGCTTGTCTCACTAACTTATTGAAGACTTTTGAAAGATTTTTATTATTTTAATGAGAAATAGATTTCTTCATAAATGTGGTGAGATGCTTTCCTAATTAAAAAAAAAATTGCTGCAAACCCAAACTTTGATTGATACCCTCTGATAATGGATGGATTTTCAACATCCAAACTCCTTTTCATAAAATTGAGCTCTGTTTAGAGTATAAATTCTAGGTTTGAAACACAGGATCAAGAGTATTTGAGTTCTGTATTCTTAAAACAGTATAAAGTACAAACTTTAGTTTTATAATATTTTTATATGAATTTCAACATTCCCTTAAAATTTTGTCTAAAATGAACATACTTGCTACATTAAAAATGTCAGTACATACTAAAGGATTTAGTAAATAGCCCTTCCTAGATGAGTTCCAACATTAATTTTAGTTGCAAATAGTTGAGCCACATGGGAAAAAATATATAGTAAATTTTTATAAAAAGGTAATTATTAGAAACAGTCAAACTGAATGATAGGGCTCCTTCTAGTTCTATATTAAGATCAGAGATGACATTTTAACCCATAATTGATCTTTGCTGGTTTCATGCAACTCATTCATTGAAAAGTGGTTACATTAAATAATCAATAGGAGATTCTTTAAATATGTTGTTCAACTATACAGTGGAATTCTGAGGAGATACTAGAAATTATATTGTGAATGAATATTTAATGAAATAAAGTGATGTTGACAATATATGAAGTAAATAAAGCAGTTATCAAATAGTATGTTCATTTGTGATGCCGTTGTTTTGAATAAATACAATGTTACATGAATAATTTTAAGGCATAAAAAGGCAACCTCTGAATGGTGGCACGAGGACTCTGCAGACCCTCTCCCCAGTGAAACAACAATAATGATTGAAAATTATTTAAATTTTTAGAAAAATTTCTGGAAATTTTCTTAAGGACATAGAGCGAATAAAGAAGCATTTACTTAAGAAAATTCACTAAATTTCAGTAAGGAGAGAGTCTGACATCTGACTCACCCTGGGCCGCCAGCTCGCCAGCCCCCAGCTCAGCGGGGCTAAAACACCAACCTGGGTGGGCGTGGCAAAACCTCCCGCTGAGCTCCAGGGAGGAGGGGGCTGCCAGCATCTCTCATTCCTGTGCCTTCATCCGAAATCCAAGTTTCAGAGCCTCTCATTCAGGCAAGAGTAGCTGAGAGGTATGAGGCTCTCTTCCCCCATTCAACTTCAAATTGTGGGCTGGAGTTTTTATGCTGTGAGAGTGAGAGAGAACCTGTGAGACCAAAGGCTGCCTTGCCATCCCAGGATCTTACTCATGAAGCAGGGGCGTCACTTTTCGAGGGTGGGCCACTCACTGTCCCTGACTGGAGCAGTGGCACAAATGTTTGCCCAGGGGGAGAGTTGTGCTGTAAGAGAGAGCTTCCCCCAAGTACACTGGGTTTATTTGAAGCCAAGTATGGGAAAATTCAAGCCTAAGAGTGCTCTGGAAAACAGCGCAGATGGTGGTTATAGCAGTTGAAGGAGAGGCTGGTCACTTGTGAGATCAGCAAGTTAAACTATTTACCAGCTAGTTTCCCAGAAAGAACCAGAGAAGGAGACAGCAGCTAAGAAGACAGTTCAAGACTGGTGTCCAAAATTACCCCTCACCCTGGTAAAGTAGCTCAGTTGGTTAGAGCATCATTACACCAAGGTTGCATGTTTGATCCCCAGTCAGGGCACATACTAGAATCAACCAATGAATGCATAAATAAGTGGAACAACAAATCGCACACACACTCTCTCTCCCCCTTCCTCTCTCTCTAAATTAATTTAAAAAATAATGTGATCAAAGTTATTTAAAAAAAGAAAACTACCCCTCAAAGGGGCCTGAATTTAATTGTATCAAACTATAGAGCAACTTATATCTCAAGGCATTATTGAAAACAATAGATGAATTAGTCAACAATGAGTAGAACCCAAGAGATGGATAGAACTGGTGTCAACAGAGGCAGAGGCTCGACAGTGAGATGGGGGAAGACAATGAGACTCTTGCCAAAACCGCTGTCTTCCCGGGATGCCCGTGTGCACAGTCATGGCTGTGCCAGCTGAGAAGCCGCCTCAGAGGCTTCCCAATGCAGAGGAAATGGACTTCACTAAAAATACAAACATGTAAACAACAAAAACAAGCAGGGGTGGGAAGACAGAAAATTCATTTCCAGAATTGCTATATTATTTAAGACTTCCAGTTTTCAACAAAACGTATGAGACAAGCAAATAGGGAAATATGACCCCCCCACCCCCACACACACAGAGCAGCAGGCAGCAGAAACTGACTTTGGCAGGGCCTAGACAGACTAGGGCGACCAAGAGTTCAAAGTAGCTATTAGAGATATATTCAAATAATTCAGGGAAATCATGCTTAAGGAAATGAAAGATGATATGCTATCACTGTCTTTTCAAACAGAGAATATCAATAAAGAGGTAGAGTTTATGGCTATGACCAGTGTTGATTAATAACATTGTGAAGTAACCACAGTTTACCCTCTCCAGTCTGCCTTCCTTCCTCCCTCCCTCCCTCCCACCCTTCATGCCCCGTTTTCTTCCTTCCCTTATATGTTTATTTATTTTTCATTTACAGTTTATACCCATTATTATTTTGTATTAGTTTTGTATGTACAGTAAAGTGGTTAGAAAATCATGTACTTTGCAGAGTGGTCCCTCCACTGCTTCAAGTATTCAGCTGGCACTTTCCGGTTTCTTTCACCTTTTCTTTGGGCAGCAGCCCCCTTTTCTCCCTGGACACTTCCTGTGAGGAGCGTGCAGGCAGGGACCATGCTTACTGAGTTTTGAATCCATCATCCAGCATCCTGCTGGAATCCGGAAGGGGCTCTGTTGGACTGAACTGACCTCCATAACATACTCATCCTCACCAAAGTTATTATAGTTTATTCCTTGATTATACAATAGCCTATTTAACAAAATTATTAGTGTAATGTGTATGCTTCAATGAGTTATCACTCCTGAGTGGATTTGAATTTTAAGTAGGAGAAACCTGAAAAAACATTGGTTAAACCATGTGAATGAGTCACCAATAGTGGAATTTCAGGAATTGCACTTAAGAGCAAGTGAAAATAAAATATTTTCATCTTTTCAAGACTTCAAAACGGTCATATCTGTATAAAGTACTTCAAATAACCCCATTAGCATTTAAAACATTTATTACTTCCATTTAAACTGGGGGTACTTAGAAGAGAGTAAAATCAGAATGCCACTTATCAAAAAATGGCAAGCATCTTGCCCCTAGGAAATTTCTTGCTATTTTTATTGATTTGTCGATGTTGGATTTTGAACTTGTCCTTATTTACAAATAGCCAATTTCATCATCTTTTTTTCTTTTGTTTTTTAACTATATTTTATTGATTATGCTATTACAGTTGTCCCATTTTCCCCCCTTTATTCCCCTCCACCCCACACACACCCTCCCACCCTCATTCCCCCTCTTCAGTTCATGTCCATGGGTGATACATATTAGTTCTTTGGCTTCTACATTTCCTATCCTGTCCTTAACTGTCCCCTGTCTATTTTCTCCTTACTGTTTATGCTACTTATTCTTTGTACCTTTTCCCCCTCTCTCCCCCTCCCTACTGGTAACCCTCTATATGATCTCCATTCCTGTGATTCTATTCCTGTTCTAGTTGTTTGCTTAGTTTGTTTTTGTTTTTGTTTTAGGTGTGGTTGTTAATAACTGAGTTTGCTGTCATTTTACTGTTCATATTTTTTATCTTTTTTTCTTAGATAAATCCCTTTAACATTTCATATAATAAGGGCTTGGTGATGATGAACTCCTTTAACTTGACCTTATCTGAGAAGCACTTTATCTGCCCTTCCATTCTAAGTGAAAGCTTTGTTGGATAGAGCAATCTTGGATGTAGGTCCTTGCCTTTCATAACTTGGAATACTTCTTTCCAGCCCCTTCTTGCTTGTAAGGTCTCTTCTGAGAAATCAGCTGACAGTCTTATGGGAACTGCTTTGTAGGTAACTGTCCCCCTATCTCTTACTGCTTCTAAGATTCTCTCCTCATCTTTAATCTTGGGTAATGTAATTATGATGTGTCTTGGTGTGTGCTTCCTTGGGCCCAACTTCTTTCGGACTCTCTGAGCTTCCTGGTCTTCTTAGAAGTCTATTTCCTTTGCTGGATTGGGGAAATTCTCCTTCATTATTTGTTCAAATCAGTTTTCAATTTGTTGCTTTTCCTCTTCTCCTTCTGGCAGCCCTATGATTTGAATGTTGGAACATTTAAAGATGTCCTGGAGGTTTCTAAGCCTCTCCTCATTTTTCTGCATTCTTGTTTCTTCATTCTTTTCTGGTTGAATGTTTCTTTCTTCCTTCCGGTCCACACCTTTGATTTGAGTCCCATTTTCCTTCCCATTACTGTTGGTTCCCTGTATATTTTCCTTATTTCACTTAGCGTATCCTTCATTTTTTCATCTAATTTGTGAACATATTCAACCAATTCTGTGAGCATCCTGATGACCAGTGTCTTGAAATGTGCATCTGATAGGTTGGCTATCTCTTCATTGTTTAGTTGTATTTTTTTCTGGAACTTTGGTCTGTTCATCATTTAAGCCATTTTTTTTTTTCTTTTGTCTCAGTACACCTGTTTTGTAGAAAGGGGCAGAGCCTTAGGTGTTCACCAGGGCGGGGCAACCTAGTTGCTGCCTTGTGATGCTTTGTGTGTGGGACTGAGGTCTGAGAGGGAACAGTTTTGCTTGCTCCGCTCTCTGCCAGATTTCAGTCACTTCCCCCCGATACCCACAATCAAATTGGGCCCTTCTGGTGCTGATTCCTGTGTGGGTGGGCTTGTGTGCATTCTAGGACCCTGTGGGTCTCTCCAACAAACTCTACTGTGAGGCTGGGAGTTTCTCCCACTGCTGCCTCTACCCCCACTGGTGTTTTCAATCAGAGGTTTTGAGGCTTTATTTCCCCACACTGGAGCCCTGGGTTGCGTGGTCTGTCTCATTCCCCAGGTGTTCCTCCCAGGTTATCCATGTGTGAATGTGGGATCACTGGCTCCACTAGCTGCCAAGTTGCTGCGAGTCCTCTCCGCCTGGCTGCCTGTCTCTGCCCTCCTACTGGTTGGGATGGATGTTTCTTTTTTAACTCCTTGGTTGTCAGACTTCCATACTATTTGATTTTCTGTCCGTTCTGGTTGTTTTTGTTTTTAAATTGTTGTTGTCCTTCTTTTGGTTGTGCAAGGAGGCACAGTGTGTCTACCTATGCCTTGATTTTGACCGGAAGCCTCATCATCTTTTCATATTTAATTTATACCAGTGTTAGTAAAAGTCCCAAAGAAATGAAAAGAGTTTTATTCTGTGGAGGATACCGGCCAGCAGTATGCATCTCGGCTGCGGATGTTCATCAACACATGCTAAAAACATACACAGAGACAACCAGGTCCTGTGGGGGAATAGGAACAGAAGGGCCACTCCTCACGTGAGGAGCGCCTTTGGCCACCCTCTCTCCTGGAGGGCGCCGCTTGACCACCCTCCCTGGTGGGGAGAGTACCCCGTTCCCCCTCCAGAGAGGCTTTTTATTGGTTTCGTTTGAATAAGAATTCAGGTAAAAGCTCATTACTCATTGCTAGGAAGTAAGGATCAAACAATAGATAACAAGGAAGTCTGAGGGCCTATTTTGAGTCAGGGTCAAAGAGCTGTAAAACTTTAAAGAACAAACTTACTTCTTCCTTGGACCCTTCTCATTCAACTGAGAGCATTCTAAACAAAGCAGGTTTCACAGGATTTTACGTATTCTTTCTTAGGCCCGATTACCCGGGGAACCCGCCCTTTTCAGCACAGAGCTGCACCACCCTGTCATTGTTTCAGGCTTAGGTGGAGCAAGGGAAGTAAGGCAACCAAGAGATAAGGAGATTTTCTTCCAGATGATGAGGACTCAGGCTATGTCAAAGCCGAGGAGCGAGGGTCCATCACCCCCTTTTGCTGTAGCTCCCAAAGTCCTTTCTTGGGGACTTTCCATGTGATCATGCCTGTCTTAGGTCACTCCCCCGTTGGGGAATCTTACCCATCATTGGCTAACCAACCAAGCTTTGGGGTTCAGTTATGAATGAAGCAGCAGAAGCAGCGCTTCTGCCAGGCAGATAACCTTTTGTCTCCTTGCTGGCCTACGGTCCAAGGTCACTCCCTCAGCCTTAGCCTTGGCAGGGTTATAGCTTCTGATATCAGGTGGGGCAGTTCCCAACATTATTCATATATAATTTGTAAATCAAAGGGACATAGCCCTCTTTATGAGCTGAAGACACACATTCTTAGACAGAGGGGTGAGAGCAGGGTTTATCGAGGGACAATTGCAAGGAGCTGATATAGAGATGGTTGCTAGGGGGAAATGATCATCAACTGCAACACTATTTCTGACTGGTGGGGTGACTGGACTTTCAACACCTGGCTGACTCAGTGGTCGAGTGAGTGAAGCTGCGAGAAGAGAGCAAAGCGCTGTGTGCAGCGGAGCCTGCCTCCGGCCCCCCTGTCCGCCTGGGCGTGCAGAACAAAACCGCTGTCTCTGGTCACACAGCTGTGCTGCAGGGAGTGTGACTACACAACAACTCAAGAAGTACAAGTTATCAAACAGTACAATCAGTATAAGGGGCCTGCTTGGTCTGCAGGCAGTTTTGAAGCCCAAAAGGGCAAAGTTAAGCTCTGTAAGCAACTTCACAATTCAAGACGAAGAAGTCTAAACAATGGGTCACAAGTTATGATATTAAAGGTCTTATAAAGTCCTCACTAGTTATGTGTCTTTGCAATTAATGAGAAACTAGCCATGAAATTCAAATGCTGTCTGATTAGTCTATTGCTTATGAACAAATCGGCAGTTAAAACAAACCAGATGGTAGAAAACTTAGATGACTATCCTACATACCCTATAAACTCTTCAAAGTGTTTCTAGATAGCTTAAGGTTTGAAAGCAACGAAACTCAAGAGACAGAAGGACAAAGGAGAGAAGATTTCTCTGACGGTCAGAGTTGGGGATGGTGGCAGCATTGTGAGTCCCCTGGAAACTTCCGTGCTGTTCACACTATGGGATCTCTGTGGGCGAATTAAACTGTAAAATAGCCAGTGTTAGACAATGTTTTTGAGTACTCGTCTTATGCTGGAGGGAGCCAAAAAAAAAAAAAAAATAGAGATGGCACTGAAGAGATATTCTTGTGCTGCTGCTGCTCTCAGCTCGTTACTTTGAGCTCCGTGCTCGTGAGTCACACCTGCCTGGAACACCCATTTTTAATAAATATCGAAACTGCATTGTTTATACACATTGCTGTTTACATAGTTGAATAAGTACTGGGGGAGGTGGGCATTACACCTGGAAAAGCACAGCTTTTACTCTTTCTGTTGCCATTCATTCCAAACCGTGATCATTTTTGTTGTGATGTGTTGGCCTGCAACACTGGGGGAGAGAGAGAGCTGCAGAAACACGCACCTTATGAGTTACATAAACTTGTAAACATGCGTTAGAGTTCAAGAGCCTTCCTAGAAATTGTCATTTATGAAATTGTAACTCTTTTGGTGTAGCCAATTAAAAAGCACTTTTTAAAAAGCTGCTCCTGCCCTGGCTGGCATAGCTGAGTGGATTGAGCACGGGCTGCAAACCAAAGTGTTGCAGGTTCGATTCCTAGTCAGGGTACGTGCCTGGGTTGCAGGTCATGACCCGCAGCGGCCGCACATTGGTGTTTCTCTCTCTCTCTTTCTCCCTCCAGTCCCTCTCTAAAAATAAATAAAAAAAAATAAAATCTTAAAAAAAAATTGTTAATATAGATGTACATGTATATATATATAAGTTAAGTTACCATCTGTAAAACATATATATAACATAAAACATTTATGTTATATAGTGACAAATATATTTTGGCATTGCCAAGATATTATTGCTTTGGCAGAGCAGTTCCAAAATCAAGAGGCAAATGGGAAGATAGTACAACTATAAATGCTATTTCTCAATAAGGTAAATTCAGCATGGATGTAAAAGATTAAGTATGGCTTACTCATGTTTTTCCATTTTCATTTTCTGATTGAAGCAGGCATTTTAATATACTGATTGGAATATGTGTGTGTGTATAGATATAGATATACATAGATATATAGATATCCTTTCCAAAATGCATTAACGGTGAAGTCTTTAATATTGTTTCCATTTTTTTACAAAAATTGGAAAGCTTGAGTCTCACTCAGCCAAATGATTAGCACTTCATTTTCCCCAAATCTACCTTTGAAGTCAAAAATCATCTTTGAACAATTACCTGAGTATTTTATTTAAAGGATTTAAAGAATTAACTATATGAATGAAGACAATACCTAAGTTAAATAATTTATTTTTCTATTTTTAAACAATCCAATTTTTTTTTGTCTACTACAGTTGACATACATTATATTAGTTTCAGGCATACAACACAGTGATTAGACATTTTCATACTTTATGAAGTGACCACCTCATAAATGTAGCACCCGTCTGACACCACATGTAGTTTTCACAATATTATTGACTGTATTTTTTATGCTCTACTTTACAGCCCTGTGACTATTTTTAGTTATAAGTGGTTCAGTGTTTGGCCAGTTAATAAAGGTGATTATGAAGTTTTCTGTGGAACTTATAACCTAGAATATTTTGAACATATGTAACAAGTGTAGAGAATATATTGTAATAAATACTTGTGTACCCATTTTGAGTTGTAACCATGATGTAAGATTTCAATTAAGCAATAAAGGCTGTATATGCTGCCTCACTCAAGTCCACAGTCAATGTTTTCTCCCTCTGTTTTTTAGAGGAGGCAAATAAAGATCTATTCTGAGCAGCCTGTGGGGCGGGGATAGGGATGGGGGAGAGACCTGCTGGTGTCCCCCATAAACCTGCTTGAAAACGGAGAGGTCACAAGGAGGGAGAGGAAGGACGCTTGGGAGGAGCCGCGGGGGCTCCCCACAGCCCTGCTGCCGCTCTCCTGGCTCGCCCTCCCCGGATCCTGGGAGGAGCTGCTTGTCTGCACGGCTGCCCGGCAACGTTCCCTCTGAAATTCCCGCTTACTCCCTATAAGAACCGCTGGCTTGACCAGAGATGTTAAGATGGGTTTTTGAAGACAGGAGTCCTCCCATCTTGTGGAGACGCTGCACCCGAACAAACTTTCCTTCTCGCCAGCACCTGACTCAGGAGTTTGGTTTTCTTGGTGACAAGGTGCCCGACCCGGGTTGGTCACATGAGGGTTCTTAAATGGGAGCATTAGTGGGTTCTCTACAAAGAGGTTCTTCTAGAATTTAAGTCAGCTTCTTCATCTGTAACTTGATTCCTGCGCTCACACAGCACAGCTGGCTGCTTTCTACCACTTCTGTAACTTTCTAAATAAACTTTCTCTTAGAATTTGAAAAAAATAAAATAAAGCATAAACAGGTCATTTCTCAAAACCCTCTGATAAATAAAAGCTCAAAGTACCTATCAAGTGAAGGAAAGGAGCAGATTGTGTGAGCAGTTAGGTAATAACAGTACTTACCGAGTGGTGAGTCCACTCACTTAGGTAGTAGGCACACTGCTAAGAACTTTCATTTAATCCAAAACCAAATAAAAAAATAAAAATAAAAGCTCAAAGTACCAGTGAGCCACTAAGCTCTATACTGTCTGGTTCCCTGTTGGCCCTCAGCCCATCAACTACATTCTCCCTCCCATCACTGGTCCCGCAGACACACCTTGCTATGCCTTGAAGGTGCCAAGCACTTCCTGTCTCAGGGCCTTTGTGCCTACCACTCCTTCTATCTGCACCACTCTGATCCCTGTGGACTCATTAGGACTAAGTATAATTGAAGGACAGTGGCATTAGAATACATACATTTCTCTCTCATATTCAAGAAATCTAGGTAGGCATTCCAGAGACAGTGTAACGAGAACCCACATTCCAGGACCCGCATTTCTTCTGTCTCGGTGCTTTGCCACATGAGGCCTCCACTCTCAAGGTTGTCTCACAGTCCATGACAGCGACAGGAGCTGCAGTCACCACGTGTGGACTGTAGTCGGCAGGAAAGAGGAAAAGGGAAAGAGCACTCCAGGTTTCTATGCAATGTTGGGTAAAGGAGGAAATGGAGCATCTCATTTTTTAAAAACATTTTTGACGTTCAACCTCTGCTGTCTAAACGAAGTCCCATTACCTTCATGGGAGCATTTGAGGTATTCTTTTAGACTGGACTTGTTTCTAATGATTCTTCTAGTAAAAATGTAGTTGAACTCAATGTTTTTGTACCCTTTTTTGATGTAAGAATGTTCAAAGCTGTAGAGAACTTTTATGAGTTTATTTGAGCCAAAACTTAAAACAGTTACCAGGAAGCAAGAGCTGAAATGCTCCAGAAAATGACAATTTTGCGATTTCTTTTATGTGTTCTAAATTAAGGAGGGAATTTGTAAGAAAGATTACGGGAAGGTGGGAGAAAGGAAGGCGGGATTGGATTAGAGGATAGTTAAACTTAAACGTTCTGTTGAGGTGGTTACCCTTGTTTCAAAGGTGCGTTAACCTCGATGCACAAAAAGCACAGGCAGAGCTTACTTAAGGCAAACAAACCTTTTACTGAAGATGTTGTAGGCCTGCGCAGCCGGTGTGGCTCAGCTGGTGAGAGCGAGCACTGTCCTGTGCCCCAAAGGCTGGGAGCTGGATGGCCAGTCAGGGTACACCTAGGCTTCGGGTTCAGCCTCTGGCTGGGGCATGTGTGTGTGTGGGGGGGTGCGGGGGGCACCCGATTGATGCTTCTCTCTCATATAGATGTTTCTTTCTCTCTCCTTTCCTATCTCTCTCTAAAAGCAATGAAAAAAACATTCTCGGGTGATGATTTAAAAAAAGAAGTTTTAGGTCTAGGCAGTGACTACCCACCATGACTTATTAGGAATTTATGATCAGATCACCCTGTGCGGTTACTTTGCTACAGAATCTCCCTCACCCCCCGACGTTCCTGTGGTCTAGGAGAGTTTAGATTTCTTTTGTTTTAGCAACAGAAACCTTTTTAAAGGTTAAAAATAAATGTGAAATTCTAATATACAAAATTATATTTATTATATTTATGTGTTACAGCATTTGCTTATTAGGATTTAGGCAATGAAAACTAAGTATTTTTTTACCTTCACTTTATTTTTTATTGTATTTCTTCCATTACCACTTATCCCCCTTACACTGTCCTCCCCACCCCCCACCCCTGCAATCACCACACTGTTTTTAATGAGCACAAACATGTTGTGAAAATAATTTTTTGTAGTTGCAAAAAGCCTCTGAAATAAATTTACTTCTGCATCTGTTTTCATTGTAGAGTATCAACAAGAATCTTATTCATAGACTAGTAGTCAAAAATAGTTTCAGGTTTTTGTATTGTTTTGTTCACATGACACTTTTATGATTTTTCTCTAATAAGAGAAAGGTGACAAGAGAAGATTTATACTGAGATACATATAAAATAGCACAAGTGAAGCCTTAGGCTTCCAATATGTTAAACTTTGGTAGACAGTACATGAAAAGGCACAATATATTTTTGTACAGTTTTTTAAATGTTGTAAATAAATAAGTACTTTCTATATTTAAAATGAACACATTGTTTATTGGCTATTAAAAGGTACTTCATTGAAATTTATTTACCATAAGTTTTAATTGCACCATTCAAATACTTTTGGTAAGTTTAGAGTTGTGTAGCCATTACTAGTCCAGTTTTAGAACCTTTCTATCATCTCAAGAAGCTTCCTGCAAACCTGTGCTTACTGACTCCACTTGTGCCCCCTGCACCTCCTCCCCCTTGTCTCCTGGCTTCCCACCTGAGAAAAGCAGGTGGTCTCCTGGAAGCTGGTGTGTTAGAGTCTGTGTAATATATCCTTGGACTGTGTTCCCCGGGAATAGTGTCTGGATACAGCTACAGAACTTAAAGCCTTGGTTCTGGGAATCCATGCCTGTGGCAGAAACACAGGAGTTTATTGGGCCAGCAAGGGGTGTTCTCTCAGGAAGGTGTTCTTAAGTGGTAGCCCAGAATGTGGTGAGAGGTTGTTCCTGAATTGTCGGTACCGCGAGTGTGAAGGGGAGTTCCTCCTTCTTCTTATGACCCCTGTCTTTGCCTGGATGCCTTGAATTTGAATTTGTAGTTGGTGTTTCCTCTGTCTGAGATAATTGAGCTCATGGTGCCACCTTGTGGCTATTCTCTATAATTACATCCTGGGTTCCTTGCTTAGGCTGGACCAAAATTGTAACGTCACTTTTGAGTGTTAATTTTTCACTGAGAAGTTGAGAGACAATCTCTGCTCCTGCCCCTCTTTGGGTTGTTTCTAGACAACTAGAAACCTTTCCCCAATTGTCTGGACTCATGGTCAGTGAAGGGCAGCCTGTCTCACAAGGATCCCAACAGGAGAACATACCCCCAGTTCCTGGGTCATAAGGCACAGGTCTGGCTTGTGGGGAAGGTGCCTGGAAGGGCTTGGTCACCCTGATGTCTAAAGACCGCTGGGTGCTCAGGTCACTCTGAGGCACGTGAGAGACCAATTACAGACCTGTGGGGGAGGGGCACTCAGGAAGCAGCATTCTGTAAAGGGACATGACTTCCTACCTTTGATTGGTTGAGAGAAATTTAAGTTGTGGGAAATAAAAACTCACATTTTCCCTGCCCCTCTTTGCAAAACACTAGCTTGTGCTGTGAATAAGAAATATTGGGTTGAACCCTACACATTTATATCTAAGTGGGTTAACACTGGTAAAAATGACATATTTTTGTGAATTAGGCACTTTTGATTTGGAAAAATTAGTTTTTTTACGATCAAAAATAGAAACTAGAATGGAAGTTTATTTTAATTGGTACTCTGAAACTAGCAGGATGTTTCAGATTCTAAAATATCTTCCCTACAAGATTCTCTTTCTAAAATGATGGAAACTGGGGCCCTGACTGGTGTGGCTCAGTGGTTGGACCTCATCCTGCAAAGCAAACCTGGCTGGTTCTGTTCCTGGTCAGGGCATGTGCCTGAGGTCTGGGCACTGTGGGAATGAAAGGCAACTGATGGATGTTTCTATCTCACATCAATGTTTCTCTCTCTCTTCCTTCCCCCTCTCTCTAAAAATAAATACATAAAATCTTTTTTAAAAGAAATGATTGAAACCTGTAATAAATTAAAACAAGAAAATAAACCTTTAACACTCCCCAAAATCTTTTCTTATGCTAGTCCCCATTCCCCCCTTAAACTTATACATCCAACCCTCCCCTTTGCCCTAGAACACTTTTCTTCTCCTGACCCACTCCCTAATTCCCTATGACCATATCCTGGCTCACCGGAGCCCATATTAATGCATCTTTTAAAAATTAAAACACAAGCACCAGACTCAAGCTCCCAGAACCTCCACTTGTGGGTGAGAAGCTGCCCCTAAAGCCGGGACAGAAGTCTCCGAAGTCGGCACAGGCCAACCCAGAACACCCCACACCCGCACCCCCACCACAAGCTGGTTAGGACTTATGGCCCGATCCAAGGCAGAGTTAAGACCTATAACTAAGGGCTTCCTAGATCCACATCAATACCCCCACCAATTTAAACGAGAGTTCAGTGTCATCCTACAGCCCTATAGCCTGGGATCCCCTGAGTTACATCAGTCAGTTAACATGCTGGTGGGGCCCCGGGGGGCACAACACTGGGTGCAGCTCTTGGACCAGTGAGAACCTGAAACTTCTCTATAAGCCTTTGAAGAACCAACCACATTGCTGAATGGCTGCCGGACTCTATTCCTTAAGCCTTTCCACAACCCAGACTGGTTTAAAATTCAAGGGTGTAAAAGGTTTAAAGGAGAATCCATTTATAACTATTTTGACCAGCTTCGAGGTCAAAGGTTTCAGGAAAACTGTGGCTTATCTATTGACGCTAAAAGGACAAAAACTGCCTTAAATTCAGTTTTTCTTAATGGATTAGACAGAGAAGTGTCTTCTGTGACTAAAAGAACATTTATCTAAAACAGACTGGGAAGTTCTTCCCACTGCCCGATATGCGGCCCATGCTGATCACCTAGCCCAAACTTTCAATGAAGCTAGAGAAAAGAAAACAAATCAGATAATGAATCTACCGCTCCAACCATTGGAGGCAAAGGCCAATTGCACATCTAAACCCAAACCTGAAGGTGTTTGTCATCACTGTAAAAAGCCTGGACATTGGCAAGAAACTGCTCAGAGTTCAAGGATGTACAAAGACAGACTACTCCCATTAGCTGTAAACTCACTAAAGGGAGGAGAGAAGAGACAGAAGAAAAAATCAAAGAGATCTGAGGCCTGAGAAGGACCTGACCCGTGGATTCTCCCTCCGGAAAAAAGCCAAATGGAACCAATGCCTGACTTTGATCTAATGACACCCAGAGCGAGAGACTGAGCCCACCCACTTGGATTTCTGACCTATAGAACTGGGAGATAATAAATTCGGGTTATTCTTAAAAATTTTAAAAATAAAACAAAATAAACTCACTAAAGGCAAAGGAGACAAAGAGGCAGCTTCCTCTCCTCCCCTGTATTCTTTAGGAGAAACATCTGTTCAGATTGGAAATGACTTTCATCTTTGCTGATGGACACCAACTGTTGCCACCATTTGTGCCTTAAACCCTCTGTGGATCTAGCAACCCCTGCCTCAGAGCACTTAAAAAATTGAAGTAATAGTGATTGAGAACTATCACAAACATCATTTCTTCCAAACTTTTTCTTTGGGACCATTAATGGATACTCACTGCTTTCTAATCAATCCCTCTATCCCCGTAAATATATTAGGTTGAGACTTTCTGTAACAACATGAGACCTCAATACGTTTTTCTCCCAAGGGGGATATATCTTTGTAGGGAAACTGGAGTCAGTCAGACTCCCTCACCCAGATGTCTGGCAACTATGACTTAGCAGTATTCCTATAACCTTGAGTATGGGCCCGCGTGTGCAGACGTGAGCTCTGTTACACAATAGTTTGGCACCATGTCGGCTTTATATGCGTTTAGTGTATAAAGGAGTCGGGGCTTCCGGAAGTGTGATGCTTGGCGTGTGAAGTGCGTGGATTGCCCCACCCCGGAATAAAGGCATGTCAGATACCCTGACGGTTCTGCATATGCCCTTCCGTCTGCCCAAAAGCTGTGCGAACCTGCCCAACCTTGAATGACTGCAAGACAATCTTTATGTTGGATTATACTTCCTCAAATGGAGGAGGCTCTTGCTCAAATGAAATGGATGAGGAACATGAAGGACATGATGAAGAAAACAGTACTTTCCTTTATTCTTATTCTTAAGATTAAGCCAAAATAGCTAAGCCCCCTTACCCTGAGCTCAAAGATCTTCCTGAAGTTTCCCAGGCCTCTCCCAACACTGGCCCCGGGGTGAACTCACAGCAGCAGCCCTGGGGCAGTCACCACTGACAAGCCAAACCCCACCTCGAATTAACCAGTGTCCTCTAGGCACACAGACAATAGGAAGGATAAAGCCAGTAATTGAAGAATATATGAAGAAAGAACTAATTATTCCCTAATTAGTTACACAATTTCATGTAATGCCTCACTATTGCCTGTTAAGAAACCTCACAATAGACCACCAGCCCCAGCAATAGGAAGAGAGACCTTCAGCTGCTGGGGAGTCCTTGCCCCAAACTGATCCCCCAACACACTGAGAATCTTCTGACCTCCAGTTTCCATCCTAGACCCTCTGAAGAGGGGAGGGGCTTAGGGAGCCCTGTCTTGTTATGCACCATCAATAAAGCTCACTGCACCCCTGCACGCCCCCCCCCCCCCCCCGGCCCCCGCCAAGAAAACTCACAACAGAAGTTGGAGGTTTGTTCAGGACTTGTGAGTGATAAATCCCAAAGTAATTCCAAGACATCCTACTGTCCCAAATGCACACATTCCCCTCACCGATATTCCACCAGGAAGTAAGATTTTTCACTGTTGTTGATAGATTCAGTGCTTTCTTTAGCATTCCTATAGATCCAGAAAGTCAATTCTAATTTGCCTTTACCTGAACAATCAGAAATTCACCTGGACTGCTAAACCATAGGGATTTATTCCAAGTCCAATTTACTTTTCTCAAACTTTGAAGTGAGATTTAAATGACTACACATTGTCTGAAGGAACAGTTTTACTATAGTATGTTGATGACTTCCTATTCTGTGCTAATTCTTTCAAGTCCTGCAAAAAAGACAGCTACAAACTACCCCCAAGCTCTGGCTAACGAAGGACTTGAAGCATCTAATGAGAAACAGCAGTGTGTTGGTCAGTCTGTTAAGTATCTGGGGCATGTTCTATCTTCTGAAGGACTTCAGTTGGCTGGTAGTCAACCACGAAGAAACAATTAAAAGGTGTTTTGGGACTGATAGGGTACTCTTGCAATTGGGTGACTAATTTGTTTTTGCTTCCTGAGCCATTATCTGAAATGTTGCATACCTGCATAAGAGAACCATTCATTTGCTCCTCAGTAGAACAACTACAGGCTTTTAAGACTTTAAAGGTCACTTTGAGCAATCTACCATCTCTGGATCATCCAATCTATGACTTGCTCTTAGGTGTCTATTTGTGCGTGAAAGGGATGGCACACCCTAGTGAGTTAGCTGTTACCAAGGTGAAGGATATTCTCAATTACAAAATGAACACACTAAGGGGAATCAATTAGCTATGCTGCTGCAAAACAGGCAGCCCAAAATAAAGGTACTATGGAAAATAGAATTCTTACTCTGTTGTTTCATACCCAAAAGCATCTAAGAACCAGCATGTATGATGAGAACTCAATAAATCTGTGTCTGTGACTCAGTTCAGTGGCCCTAATGAAGAGAGACATTGTTTTCAAATTCAAGGAGATTTTCTAGATACCAAAAAAACACCTTTGGTATGGACCTAACAGACTCCATGTGTACCAGACTTTATGATGAGAAAGGTCTACGGAGAAAATGTTAGAGTTCAGCTGGCAGTATTGGTGGGGCCAACAATTTTCTGCAGCTGCTACTCTCACATACCAGGTGCCCTATTTTTTCTGACAGATAATCCATGAAAACCTACAGAGACTCCCACTTGGGAAATTTGAATTACCTGCAAATTCATTAGATGTATGGCAAGTAGATTTTCTGTAATTACCTGCTTGTACTGGCTACCAGTACATGTTCACAATGTTTTGTATGTTTTCTCATTGGATCAAAGCTTCTACCATACCACTGCCACATCTGTAGCTGAAATATTTGCGAGTTATAGCAACCTGGGGGACCCCTTCTGCTGTTCATAGAGACAGAGAAACTCGTTTTAGTAGTCAAATTGTCCAGTAGGTGTGTGCCACCTGGCCGGTACTACATTTTCACTGTGCCTACTACCCTCAATCCTCTGGATTAGTGGTAAGAACAAAAGGACTTAAAAAAAAACTCAGATAAATACATGAATATCTCGAAAGTTCCTTGGCCAAAAGCTTTACCTGTAGTTCCCAAATCTGAAGTCCATAGCTTTTGGGAAACAAGTTTTCCCTTTTGAAATTTTAACAGGGAGACATGCATGTCTCCCCTGCAACACTAGACTCTTTAACTCTATGGGGAATTCTTACATATATTAAAGCCATTAATAAAAATCAATCTTTAGTAAAACTATTTTTTTTTTACAATGTCAGGGAGCATGACCTCCTACATCCTGAGATTCACTATGGAGACTTTGTATACTGGGAAATACATTTCCGCAAGAATTCTTTATAGCCTATCTGGAAAGGTCCTTCTCCTGAATCCCTGCATTCAAAGGTACTGAATCTCAGTACCTGGCAACTCACTGAGAACATGCTTCATACAACTCACATATTGCCACAAGCTCTTTTGGTGACTTGGCCTAGCAGGCAGACCCGGCAGGCTGGCACAGATCTTGGGGTGCCTTGGGCTTTTTGCTGATGTGCCCTGGCCTCGGTGCTGATGGAAGCTCACTTAGGTATGCAGTTTGGCCCTTCTCACGTGCATGCAGGCCCAACAAAGGTGGATTGCTTTGAAGCTCAAAATAGGTAACCCAGAGATCCTGTCAACATGTCACAGGCAGTGTTGACATTGACTTGAACTGGAGTCTTTCCAAGAGGCCCCAGAACCAACACAATGTGGTGGTGAGCTTCAGACCACATCAGAACATGGCCCAAATAACTCCACAAGTGGCACATGCAAAGGAAATATCAGGAGGCACCATACCCTGCCGGAGTGAATTCAGTTTTGTGGGACCATTTCCTGCACAGCAGCTTGTACACTGTAGTCAGGGTCAATTCTCATAGGTAGTCAGCCTGAGGGTCAGCTATGGACAGGCCAAAGCAATCAAGATGCAACTACAACAGGAAGGCTCACATAACCCACACAGGGGATATTTCTGGAGCACCTAGCTCAGGTAATCAGGTAGACTGAGCCCCACAGCATATCTACTTTGGGGAAGAATAGATGAACTCAGTGAGTACTTCAACAAGAATATAAGTAGTAAGCATAAAAAAGGACTTAGAAACCATAAAAAGAACCAGTTGGAAATGAACAACACACTAGAAGAAATCAACAGAAGATTAGAGGAAGAGGATTGAATTAACAATTTAGAAGGCAAGGTGGCAGAAAACACCTAACAAGAACAGCCAGAAAAAATTTTTTTAAATAAATGAAGATAGTTTAGGGACCTCTGAGACAACATTAAATGTAACAATATTTGTATCATAGGAAGAAGAGGAGAAGAGAGAGTAAGGGATTGGGAACCTATTTGAATAAATAATGACTGAAAACTTCCTTAACCTGGTGAAGAAAAAAGATACAAGTTCAGAAAGTTCATAGAGTCCAAAACAAGATAAACCCAGAGGCCTGCACCAAGATACATAATAATTAAAATGGCAAAGGATAAAGACAAAGAGAGAATCTTAAAAGCAGCAAGAGTTAGTTACCAACAAGGAAGCTTCCATAAGACTGTCAGCTTATTTCTCTACAGAAATACTATAGGCCAGAAGAGATTGGTAGGAAATATTCAAAGTGATGAAAAGTAAGGATGTACTCTGAAGACTACTTTACCCAGCAAGGCTATCATTTAAAATTGAAGGAGAAATAAAGGGCTTCCTGGAGAGAAGAAAAGGCTAAAGGAGTTCATTGCTACCAAACTGGTATAACCAGAAGTGTGCAAATGACTTCTTTAAGAGGAATCAGAAAAAAGAGGAACAAATATAAAGAATAAAATGGCAACAAATACATACCTATCAGTAATGACTTTAAATGTAGATGGATCAAATAATCCAATCAAAAGCCTAGGGTAGCTAAATGGATAAGAAAGCCAGACTCATATGCAGGATGGGGGAAAAGTAGGTTTATGGTTATTTATATGGAAAATAATATAGTAAGAAATAATAATACAAGAATAAATGTTGTTTCAGGTGGCCAACACTATAAATTTACTTCTGCGCCACTGTGAGTGCTGTCTACAACTGAGACACTTCAGATCAAAGGGCACTCAGAGACTGAGAGTAAAAGGCTATAAAAAGATAGTTCATGCAAATAGGAAAAAGATAGCTGGGGTAGAAATACTTGAAAACAGGGCCTGTAACAAGAGACAAAATAGGGCATTTCCTAATGAATAAGGGATCAATTCAACAAGAGGACATAAGTCTTGTAAACATTTATGTCCCCAACATAGGAGCACTTACATATATAAACTAAATATTGATGGCTAGAAAGGGAGAGATTGATAGTAATACGGTCATAGGAGGAGACCCCAACACCCCATTGAGATCAATGGAAAGATCATCCAGACAGAAAATGAACAAGGAAAACGTAGCCTTAAAGGATACATTAGAATAGATGGATCTACTTGATGTTTTCACAGCATTTCATCTCAAAGCAGCAAAATAGACATTCTTTTACAGTGCACAGGGAATGTTTCCCAGGCTAGACTACATTTTAAAGGCAAAAAAAGTCTCAGTAAATTTAAGAAAAGTGAAATTGTATCAAACATCTTTGACCACAATTGTAAGAAACCAAAAATTAATTACAAGAAAAAAACTGAAAAACACATGGAGGCTAAATACCATGTGACTTGACAATGAATGGTATAATGGTATAATGAATGGGTTAATAACGATGTCAAGAAAGAAATCAACAGACACTTTGAGACGAATGAAAATGAAGACACAAGGGCCCCAGGTCTACAGGACACGGTGAAATCAGTCCTAAGAGAGAAGTGCATGGAAATTCAGACCTACCTCAAGAAACAATGAACAAAGAATCACAAATAAAATATCTAACTTTACACTTGAAGGTAGTAGACAAACAACAAGAAACAAAGCTCAAAGTGTAGAAAAAAGGAAACAATAAAGATCAGAGTGGAAATAACTGAAATAGTGTCTAAAAAAAGCAATACAATGAAGTCAAGAGCTGTTTCTTTGAGAATAGAAACAAGATCGATAAACCTTCACCCAGATTCATTAAGAAAAAAGAGAGAGGCTCCAAATAAATAAAATCAGAATGAAAGAAAAGTAATGACTGACTCCACAAAAATACAAAGGATTATAAGAAAATATTATGAACAATTATATGACAACAAATTGAACAATGTGGGAGACCTAGAAACACACAAACTACTAAAACTAAATTAAAAAGAAACAGAAAATCTAAACGAAACAATTATGACCAACAAAGTCAAATCAGTAATCAAAACCAATAAACAGAAGTCCTGGCCCAGATGGCTTCACAGGTGAATTTTATCAAATATTTAAAGAAGAACTAGCACTTACTTTTTTCAAACTATTTCAAAAAATTCAAGAGAAGGAATAACTTCCAAGCTAAGTTTACAAGGCCAGCACTATCTTAATTACAAAACTAAATAAGAACACTACAGAGAAAGAAAATTATAGGCTATATTCCTGATGAACATAGATGCAAAAATTCTCAACAAAATATTAGCAGATTGAATTCAGCCATATGTTAAAAATATCATACAACACTATAGGAGACCATTCTGTATGGCATGGGCCCAGCTCCCACTGGGAGATGCACAGGACCCATGCCCATGGATAGGTTCTTCTGTGGGTAATCAGGCCTGCATTGTACATAGACTGCTATGAGATTTGCTTTTGCTAAAACTCCCTCACCCTGAATTGAGGCAGCAAGTGCTTACTGTAACTTCCTAAAGTCTGTGCTAAACCTCCCAAGTATGAAGTGTAACCAGTTCAAACACTTTTCTTCTTGGTCTGCAACATCCTTCTCTTTGAAGTAATTAGCATTCTTTCCTTTGTTATCTGTAAAAGGTAATCACATGCAATGAACCTGTGCTAGTAAATGAGGACCATTCTCAATGTTATGTGCCCAGAAAAGCAATAAAAGCTTGTCAAGGCAAGGGCTGAGGTTTTTTTCTCCTCTTGAGAGAGAAGCCGCGCTGTCCCTTTTCCTTCACAAGACTCGGTAGTCCATGTGAATGTGTTGTGTCTCATCCACAATGTTGCGGACACCATGAGCTGGGATCCATGTCACAACATGATCAACTAGAACTTATTTCTGGGAAGCAAGTTTGGTACAATATCTGAAAATCAATGTGATACACCACATAAACAAAATAAAGAATATTAATCATGTAATTATATCAGCATATACAGAAAACACATTTGACAAAATACAGCACTCGTTTATGATAAAAACTCTCAGCAAAGTTGGAATAGAGGGAACATACCTCAACATAATAAAGGCCATACATAGCAAACCCACAGCTAACATCATAATAACACAAAACACTAAAAGCCTTTTCCTTAAGATCAGGAATCAGACAGGGATCGCCACTGTCTTATAAGCCTTTCACCACTCTTACTCAATGTAAGATTGGAATTCCTATCCATAGCAATCGGTCAAGAAAAATGAATAAAGGATATCCAAATGGGAAAAGAAGAAGTAAGGCTGCTTGTTATTATTTAAAGATGAGAAGATACTATATATAGTGATGCAGACTCCGACCAGCAGTGTCCGTGGTATTGTGGATGTAATGAACAAATTCATGTGGACTATAGAAGTTCTGTGGAGAAAAGGGATGGCATGGCCACTCCCTGAGTGAGAGAGCACCTGACCCTTGCCTGGACAGGGTTTTGTTGCTTTTCTGGGAGCATTACATTAAGGAAGGTCCTCATTCATTATGCCCAGGTTTGCTTTAGGTGATTACCTTTTACAGATAACAAAGGAAAGGATGTTTCCCTTGCAAATGCAAGGGGAAAAAAGTGGTTGAACTGGTTACATTCTGTCCTTGGGAGGATTAGCACAGACTTTAGGAAGTTACTTTAAAGATATGCAGTAAAAGTTTGCTGCTTCAACTCAGGGTGAGGGAGTTTTAGCAAAAGCAAGCTTCGAAGCAGCCTAGATATAATGTACAGCTCGTTCCCCATGGGAAAACCAATTTGTGGGTCTGTCTCCCATGTGCCACCTTGCACTTGTCAGTTTTCCAAACCAGGACTGAGCTACATTTGCCACTGCCATGTGGACCAGTTCCTTATAGTATAGAACTCTAAATATTCTACCTAAAAACTGCTAGAAATGATAAATGAATTCAGGAAAGTAGCAGTACACAAAATAAATATTCAAAACTGGTTGCAATTCATACACCAATAATAAACTATCAGAAAGGGAAATGAAAAAACAATCCCATTTATAATTGCTTCAAAAATACCTAGGAATAAATTTAACCAAGGTTGTAAAAGACTCGAACTTGGAGAATTGTAAGGCACTGAAGAAAGAAATTGAAGAAGATACAAGTATATAGAAGCGTGTACCATGCTAATGTATAGAAAGAATTTACATAATCTAAATGTCCATACTACCAAAGCAATTTATAGATTCAGTGCAATTCTTATCAAAATACCAATGGCATTTTTCACAGAACTAGAACAAACATTCTAAAAATTAACATGGAATCACATGTGATCCCAAATGGCCACAGCAATCTTGGGAAAGAAAAACAAAGTTGGAGATTTTATGCCACCTGATATCAAACTAAAATATAAGGCTATAGTAATAAAAAAAAGTATGGTGTTGGTATAACAGCAGACATAATGATAAATGAAGTAGAATAGAGAACCCAGAAATAAGCCCACATTTTTCTGGTCAATTAATATTTCACAAAGTATGCAAGAACATACAACGGGGAAAAGTCAATCTCTTGAATAAATAGTGTTAGGAAAATTGGACAGTTACAGGCAAAAAAGAAACCAGAGCACCTTTTTAAATATATAAAAGAATTAATTCAAAATGTAAAACTTAAATGTAACCCTCAAAAACATAAAATTCTTAGAAGCAAACCTAAGAAGTAAAATCTATAACATTTCTCATAGCAATATTTTTCTCTGATATATCTCCTTGGGCCAGGAAACAAAGAAAAAACAAACAAATGGGACTACCTCAAACTAAAAAGTTTTGTACAGCAAAGGAAACCATTAACAAAATGAAAACACAGCCTACTGAATGGCAGAACATATTCCCCAATGATATATCCCATAATGTGTTAATATCCAAAATTTATAAAGAACTCATAGAACCCAACACCAAAAATCCCAAACAATTCAATTTAAACATGGGCAGAGGACCCATATATTCACTTTTGAAGAGCACATACTGATGGCTAATAGATATATGAAAATGTGTTCAATATCTCTAATCATCAGAGAGATGCAAATTAAAAGCACAATGAGATATCACCTCATACTTGTCGCAATGACCATCATCAATAAGTCAACAAAAAAGTGTTGGTGAGGATGTGGAGAAATGGGAACCCTCATGCATAGTTGGTTGGAGTGCAAATTAATCAAGCAACTTTGGAAAACAGTATGGATGTTCCTAAAAAGAGAGAGAAAGAGATGGAGGGAGGGATGGAGGGAGGAAGGCGGAAGAGAGAGAGAGAGAGAGAGGAAGAAAAAAGGAAAAGAACCCAAAAACACTAATTTGAAAGAATGCATGCACCCTTACGTTCATTTCAATATAATGTACAATAGCTAAGATATGGAGAAAATCCCAAGTGCCCATCAATAGACGAGTAGATAAAAAAGTGGTGGTACATATGAGGGGGGCTCCCACAAAATGGAATTATCTTCTGGAGGATGGGCCCCTTGCAGTACAGGTTTCCTCCACTACATGTGTGTTCCAGGAACCCATCTGCATCAGAGTACCAGCTGGCATTGTTGTGAGAACCTGCATTCAGCTTCAGTGAATATTTTTTGAAGACTCTTTCAACGTGTTTGCCAGTTTTATGATGGGTGATTTATGAGTGCACCTGCCCACACTAAGCTGAGTGTTCAGCAGTTTTTGACCAAAATTGGTATGACCCTGCATTCCCCACCTTCCCTATTGAACCAGTCTTGTTCTGAGGGATGTTTTTTTCCCACCAGATGAAAAATGTTGTCAAAGGGAAACATTTTGCTGATGTGGAAGAAGTGAAATAAAAAATGGCAGAAACACTAAAAGGCATCAAAATCAACAAGTCCAAAACTCTTTTGAGCAGTGGAAAAAATGTCTCAAGAAATGTATTGCATCAAATGGAGAGTACTTTGAAGGTGACAAAAGTTTAAACATGTAAGAATACATGCACAATTTTTTTGCAAATAAATTCTGGGTTTTTGAGGATTCCCCCTTCAAGCATACAGTGGAGTGTTACTTGACCATAGAAAAGGTATGAAGTCTATCATTTGCAACAGTATGAACAGACTTAGAGGATATTATGCTAGGTGAAATAAATCAGTCAGAGGAAGACACATACCATATGATTTCACTTATATGTGGAATCTAAGGAATAATATAAAAGAATACACAAGTTTAAAACAGACTCATAGATACAGGGAACAGACTGATGAGTACTACAGGGTGGGTTGGGGGGGGATGAGAAGTTTAGGTGCTCTCCCTTCTAGGAGCATGCACACACCATTTGTCCCTCTGAGGTATACATCTCTTAAACTCTCAGGATCCCCACAAGATTGCAACCAGGTGAGCAATGGGCATGGCTGCTCATGGCAGGCTACCCTCCTGTACCTTCTTTGTTTCACTGTCCCCAGCTTTAATAAGCATACTCTTAAGAAAACAAGAGGTACAAATTGGTAGTTATAAAACAGTCACGGGGATATAAAGTGCAGCATAGGGAACATGGTCAGTAATAATGTAGTAACCATGTGTCAGGTGGGTACTGGTAACATCAGGGGAACACTTTATAATGTACATGATTGTCTAACCACCTGAAACTTGAAACTAATACCAAATAATATATTGAATGTGAAGTATAATTGAAAAACAAAATTTAAAAAATTATGATGTGTCTTGGTATGGACCTCTTTGAGTTCATCTTTTTTTGGATTTCTACACTTCCTGAATTTATATCTGTATTTTCTTTGACAGCTTAGGAAAGTTATCAGTCATTATTTTCTTGATATGTTGTCAATCCCTTGCTCTCAATCTTCTCCTATGGTACCTTTAGGTTTCCATCATTGTTACTCTTGACTTTGTCCCAGCGGTCCCTTCAACTATCCTCATTTTTTTAAACTGTTCCTTTTGCTGTTCTAATTGGGTGCTTTCTGCTACCTTGTCTTTCAAATTGCTGATTTGAGCATCTGCTACATCTAATCTATTTTTGATTCTATGTTATGTATTTTTAATTTCAGTTATTGTAATCTTCATTTCTAAAGGGTTCTTTTTCTATGCTTTATATGTTTTTGTGCAATTTTTTACTGGGTTCACATACTTTTCCCTGAAGTTCAGTGAGTATTCTTATAACCAGTGTTTTGAATTCCATCTGGTAGATTGTTGGGCTGCATATTGAACCAAAATCATACATCAGTTCAGGACTGATGTATAATTCCATTTCATAACTATGTATAAAATTTTCCTTCTCAAGATTTCTTTTTATAAACTTCTATAACTTTCCTCAACCCATTAGAGAGTCTTTGTTTTTACTCAGAAATAACCAGTTTAGGACAAACAACTTTTAATCCTCTCAAAATGTATCTCTATATGTTATAACTTCTATTATTAAAAACACATATTTCTTTCCATCTTAATTAGAATTCTTAACCCTTAGAAACCTTAATTTCTAGTGTAACCAAAAAGTAAGCAGTTAGTATTCTTTAAATTAATGAATATATTTCACAACCTTTAGAAACATAGGCTCTTAAATTGGCAAACATTCACAATTCTCTATGGCAACATGTTTTTTAATAAAGTACAAGACATGTCCATTAACAGATACAAGTTTACCTTTTAGATTCTCTGTAATAAAAAGCTGAAAGTAGGTAAACTTACTTTTGATATTTGATAATTTTAGTATTTAACTTAGTAAAACTAAAGTTCCAAGTTACCAAATGATTTTTGGGAAACTATGTGTGTGTGCATATATACATATATTTTTTTTTATTTAAAACCTTTTATTTATATCTATTTAATTTATTAGCTCTTAACAACTCTATGAGATTTTAAACTCAATTATTATCCAAGCTATTTTCTTGATAAATTTTGTTACAGAGATAATATGAACTTATTTTTGTAAACCCAGGTAGTACAAAAACATTATATTTAAAGTTAACAGCTTTAAAAGACCTGCCTATTCAAACCAAACTAGATTTAATATTAAATATTTTCCTAGATCATATGATCCTGAAAATAATTGGTTAGTTTTCATATATTTCTTAACTTAGATAAACCAATTAAGTATTAAAATTAACAATATTAAAATCACTATACCACATATAAAATATAGAGACAAAAACAGATTACAAAGAGATCAGAACATAAACACAATTACTAATAATCATAGGGAAGACACAGATATTTTATTTTCCCTTCACAGTTTTTAAGGAGGCAGGGGAATGGTGGGGGTCAGGCATCAGAGACTTCAGCTGCGTGTGTTTCAAAAGCACACCTTTCTCAATTGTTTTCCTTTGATTTTTCAGCCTCATTCAGTGTGGGCTGGGTTTGCATTTCTGGTTATCCGTCAGGAAGATCGACTGAGACTTTCAAAATGTTCCTATTAGGCTTTGAAAAGTCAGCATCCAATTTGGCCAGACTTCTGATCACTTATTAAAACCTTTAAATTATGCTCAAGTATCCTTTACCAGTGTGACTCAGTCTGTTGGGCCATGTCCCACAAAGCGAAAGGCCATTGGTTCAATTCCCAGTCAGGGTACACGCCTGGGTTATGGATGCTGTCCCTGTACGAGGGGCAACCCATACATCGATGTTTCTCTCCTTCTTTCTCCCTCCGTTTTCCTCTCTCTAAAAAGAAATAAAATAAAATCTTTTTTTTTTTTTTTTAAAGGGAGACACCTGGGTTAGAATCCCAGCCTGGTCCCTTATAAATTCTGTTTAAATATACCAGTTTTTATAATCTTCTATCACAATGATCTTTACAAAATTTCCACCTTGTTGGGAAATCTCTGGGTTTTCCTTCCTGTCCCTTTTAATCTCTTGTTAATTAATTTAATGTTTGTGTTAGAATCTTTAAGTACCAACTAAGAAGGATAGCACATTAAAGTGGCTTAAAATTTGTATTGTTAGTATCCAATTGTGTTTTTTTCCTTCTTCAGTGCTAGAAAATTGTACTTCTGATTTCCTAGTTTCTTACAATATTTGCAAGTATCTGAAAGTAGTTAAGAATGGGTCTGAGTGAACTTTGATTTTTGTTCTACTTTTGTCCTTTGATCTTTTTTAGGGGAGTCTTAACTGCAAGTCATTATACTAATTTGAGACTTCTCTAGAAAAAAAAATTCAATTTGGAAGTTTTTCCAATTCAAAGGATCTATTGTCTGGGCATTGATGGTAGGATTTACAGCGACTCAAACCAATAACACCCTACTGCTTGACCAAGGAAGCGAAAGGCTTCTACAAGAGAGCAAACATGCAACTCTCAGCCAAAAGATCACCCCCAAAGTCAGAGCAAGAACAGACAGTCAGAATGAGGTAGTGCATACAGTGTCTTTGGCTTTCCTCCAAATGTGCACCGCTTCCTGTCCCAGACTGGCAGATTCGAGGCAGCTCCAACAGACTGTCTGTGCCTGTGTTCCATCCCTATGGCATTTCCTTCTTATGACAAACGACACTGACATAGATGCAGAAAGAAATTACCTTCTCTGGGAAGGAAGATTCAATAAAGAAAACACAAGAGTACCTAAGCCCAAGAAGCTAGCTTCATAAATATTTTCTCCTGCCAATCTAAATTTAGAAGAGAGAAAATAATTTTCATTATTTATAAGTTGTCATTTTTAGTAAGGTTGATACATTTAGATTTTTTTTTATATGCACAAATCAGCTCCACATTGTTCTCGTAATAACAACTGGTATTTTCGGGGAGGAGCAGGAGAATTTTGGAGTTTGATTTCCCATAATTTAAACTGCTTTCAACCAATCAAAGCTGAGAAGTTTCTGGTTGGTAGAGTACTACTTCATGAGTTCCCATTCCCAATGGGTCACTCTTCTCTTAATCTTCAGAGTGGAAAGCCAACCCTCACGTAACTTTCAAAACTAAGCTAATAACAGTCTGGAGCAAAACCCCAAACTAGTTACATGAAATAGCCACCAGATGTCAACATGAGTTCAATTACCTCAGACAAAGAAAAAAAAATTGAATGCATTAAAATTGAAGGCGTCTGCTCAAAAAATCACCAGTCAGACAAAGGACTAGTGATTCCTTCCCATTTGCCATGCCACAGTGGTCCCAACACAACGGGAAAATCCTTCACTACCTTCTGGGCTGCCACCTAACTTTCCTGAAGGAATACTCTCAGGCACAATAAAAACCCTGGGCTTGCAAGCGTTCCCAAGATCCAAGGCTTTGGAGGGACTGAAAGAGAGTGCGATGAACCTCAGGAGGTTTATGTAGGTGTCACACTTGGACCTGACAGAGCAGCATCCCCGTTTGCTTCTCCAAAGTTTAACCCCACATTAGGCATTGAATGTTAAGCACAAAGTTTCTATTTTCCACAAACAATTGGATATGTGTATTAAAATATTTTTAATGGGCATAACCTTTTTTTCTGAGCAATTCTCTTTCTGAATTTATCTGGGTGTGTGCAATATCATAGCTACAAGGATGTTTTGTGAGTAATAGGAGGATTGGTTAAATTAATTATAGCATATAAACAATTGAATACTATGTAACCATTACATTTAAAGTTGTAGCAAGCTATTGCCCTGGCTGGCATAGCTCAGTGGATGGAGCACAGGCTGGGAACCAAAGTGTCCCAGGTTCGATTCCCAGCCGGGGCACATGCCTGGGTTGCAGGCCATAACCCCCAGCAACCGTACATTGATGTTTCCCTCTTCTCTCTCCCTTCCCTCTCTAAAAATAAATAAAATCTTAAAAAAAAAAAAGTTGTAGCAAGATATTGAATGACAGGAAACCATGTTTGCATGGTTTATAAAATAGTAATAGCTACCATTTATTGAATTCTAACCAGTGAGAATGGCTGTTCAGTGCTTTACACACACATCATCTCATTCATCTCTGTAACTACCTTGAGAGATTGTTTCCCCTGATCACCAATAACCACCTAAAGACTAAGTAAGTAGTTCAAGTTCAAATCTCCAGACTGTGGGAAAGCCAGGGTTCAGACACGGGCTATGTGACTCCAGAGATGATGCCTTTCATCCCTGTTCTTTGTATATAAGTCTATTTTTGTTTTTTAAGAAAATATGTATTCACACAGAAAGACTAAAAGCGAATGGTATGTAGCTGATGGTTACAGGTGATTTTTGTTTTCTTGCTTAATATGAAGGAGAGAAAAGCTTAGTTAAATGGAAAAGAAAAAAAGTGGAAGTTTCAATACCAGGCTCTGTAAATACTGGGCAGTTACTCTGGTCAGTAAAATAACAGAGAGGTCGTTAGGTGGAAGGTGGAAGGCTCTGGTCCAAGTAAATCTGTCACTCATTTATCCTCCTAACTTTTGACCTTGTGCAAATCAGTTTCCTTTGGACTGGGTGACTAATCTGTAAAATTAGGGAGGTTATCTTTAGGTTCTTGCCTTCCTAATACTCTGTGACTTAAATTGCCCAAACACTAAAAGCTGAAACAGAACATTTGAAATAATTAGTCCAAAGTAAAACATTAACATATAAGTTAAAATGACTCATTGCTTTGCAATGCAATACATTTATAATATGCAGGCTTTAAGTAAATTTGTCAAACAGAATTTGATGGCAATGATCAGCTTCAAAAAGTGTTAGGGTGGGATTAGGATCAATTATAACTTTAGCTAGCAAATAAATTAAAATACTTACATGAAAAAATTAACAAATTAAATATAAAATTAGACTCAGAACAAGGCCAATGGTTTTTTGCTGTTTGTTTTAGCGATTTTAGCAGTATTTTGGATGAGACTATAAGTATTCTTACATATCTTTATATATATATTTTACTGACTAAAACCAAACATTGACATTTTATTAATTTATTTTACTTTTAAGCAAAATTCATTTTCCCATTATAAAAGTTGTATATCTGCATTATGTCATATAAAATTTATAAAATCACACTAAACTAGAAAAAAAGAATCAATAATGTTCCCACCCAGACACCAAATATTTTCTTGTATTTCCAGGAATTTTCTTTGTATAGTTTTTTTTTAAATTTTAGATAATTATAGAGTGCTATAGTCAGCTTACTATTCTGTTATTTCTTTATGTGCTTTTAAAAAAATTAATTTCATGTGTGTTTTCTCCATTTTTATGTCGACTTTTGGAATTACCTTCAGAGTTTGCTGGGAGTTTTTTCATCTTTACTGATACCAATAACTTTTTATTCTTTAGAGGGTGTTTTTCAATTTTGCAAAGTTATTAAGAGCCAGCTCTGAAGAATTTTTCCCCACTTTGGCTTAAAGTGACAAACTTTGTTATATGGGTTTTCAGTGTCTTTAAACTGACTTAGAAGTTTAATCCAAAAAAAAATACCCCAAAACAATTTCACCCAAGGGTTTGGGTACTTCATAGATATATACTTTTAAGTCTTTTTTTTTTTAAAGTATACAGTATGGTGTTTTTAACATTTGAAAAAATTATGTGTAATCCATTTTCCTATCTAAGTCTCCTGGCTAAAACTTTTTTGTATGAGATGAAGAATTAACAGTAATTTTTTGTGCTGCATTAAACAATTTAACTGATATAATTTTTGTAAATGCAAACCAGAAACTATCTAGATGCAAGTACTAATTTCTAAAGGTAGATGCAGCAGGTGAATTTTGGTATAGCATACACACTCAAAAAGCCTGAAAACCAGCAGCTTTTCCTGAATCTGCACAATCTCTTTCCAAGTTTTCCATATAAACACGTGTTTATTACAGGAATGTGAAGAATGCATTTAAAGTGTTCCCACCGATATTTTCATTCAAAATGTTTTGTCTCCATCCACCCTACCCCGCCCCACTGCCCAAGATTTAGTTCCTGGTTTCCTTGGCCCTGGGCATCATGAACCTAATTTCTCAGAAGCTCATCAGTAGAGAGCTTCTATTGTCCTTTTTTTGTGTGTCCAAGAGGTGTAGAAAGAGACTGTCTACTTGCTTTGGATGGGCGACGTGTAAAACTGAAAAAAGCCTAGGTGTCAGCGTCCCCTGGTGCTTGGAGTCTCTAGCGGTGACAAAATCCATCCAGGCCAGAGGACGTATTGATCCTGGTGGTTGGCGTCCTGTCATTACCAGGGCTCATTGCCAACTGTCCATTTCTACAAGCTCTAGACACAGAGTTTTTGGTTTGTCCCTGGAAACTCTGGGACAGTCGTATCCGCGACCCAGGCCCAAGGGAGAGTGGCGGCGTGTGCAGTGAGGTACTCGGTATCCGCACCACTCTGAGCTAGGGCTCCGCCCCGGCGCTTATCTCAGTCCGGAGGACACCGCGACGCCTTCTGCCCTCCGTGGACCCTAGACAGCCAGGGCGAGAGGGAGGGGCCGCCGCCCCGCGCTATCCCCGCCCGCAGCCCTAGGCCTGCTATAGGAAGCGGTGTCAGCGCGGCCTGTGCTGGCTTCCTTGCAGCCGCAGCTCGCCCTCTGGTGCCCAACGCTCCGGACCGCGACCGTGACTGCGACCTCAGGCCGGCGCCTTCCCGGGTGTTCTCTCGTCGCGTGAGTGATGGGCTGGCCCAGAGCGCGTGGCTACGGCTGGGTGGGCTGCGGGTGGGGCTGTAGACGTGGATTCCGGAAAGTTGCCTCCTACCATGGTTTTTCGCGGGAGGGAATGTGTCCTGGGTCCGGGGTTACAGACAAAGTCCTGGTCGCAGGAGGAAAGAGAGAGAGAGTCCGGGATCCTCTGCTAGGGAATGGGGAGACGCTGGAAAGAGGCACCCTGGAAAGGAACCACGGAGATTTTGGAAGAAGTTCTGGTTTCGAAAGCGCAGTACTATCAACTAAGAGACATTCGAACATGTAGAGAATTTTTGGTGAGTTTATTTGAGCCAAACTGACGACAATTGCTAGGAAGCACTATCTCAACGGATTGAGAAATGCTCCAGAGACGAGCAGTTTAGCACCTTATTTTATACATTACAATCAAAGGAGGAGCCATAAAGTGGGGGGGTTACATGAAATCCATTGGTGATAGATTAGGGAGGTGGGAGAAAGCAAAGATGGTGAGACTGCTTAGACTGGATAAAAGGTAAAATGGTAGACATTTTATTTTTCAGAGGTGGGTAAAGGAAAGTTAACAGTCAGCAATTAACACAATAACAATAATAATGAGGGGATTTGTGGTCTTAGCTCTGGTGCAGTGGTTGTGTCCAAGAGGTGTGGAAAAAAGGACATTACCTTGACATTTCAAAGTTATATTATCATAGCTGCAAAAAGACAGTAGACAGGTTCAGTTAAGGTAAAGACTGACCTTCGTTAGGGAAAGATACAGTCCTTGGACAAGACTACTCACCATAAAGTGATTTTAGTTACAAATATAATTTCAGACCATCCTTTGTGGTTACTTTAGGACCTTGAGTTTGTAAGTTGCCTCACTGGCTTCCCCTTAGCTTGTCAGGTTAATATGTGGCCTGTTTCCTTCCACATAGCCCCCTTTTGGTCATAACTCAATCCAAAGGATGAATGCATTGATGTCCAGTGGTTTGGCTTGTCCCCCATGCTAGGAAGGCTTGCTCATTCCTAGGAAGTCTCAGAGTCAGCGTGCGTTTTTCTGAACAGAGTGAACTGCTGGGAATGGGGCAAGACCATAACCTTAGATGACATTTAAGGTTGAATTGCAGTTATTTTTGAAAAAAAAAAAAAAAAAGCAGGTGAATGGGAGGCAGTCAGATCCTATATGTCCTTGTTAAAAATATTCTGGATCATTTCTCATTTTTTTTTGAGCTACCATAATCTGGGTCTTTTTGCCATTTGCCTGAAGTTTTGTTTTTCTGCATCTAGTATAACATGTATATACAATGAACAGGAGTAACAGTATTAAACCAGTAACATCAATTAGGACCAGAAAATCTTTAATACCAGACAAGGAAGAGTCTGAGGGGAATAAGCATCCCAGCCAAACAAAAAACTGTTTACATGTATCATCATAATTTTTTATTAAGCTAATAACATGTTTTCCTTCTTCATTCACTGTTGTTTGTACCTTATGATACATTTGGTCAGATGAATTAAGACTTTCTACTATTTCATCTAGAAGCTCTAATTTTTCTTCTGGCCAGTTAGTTTCTGTAGAAATGACTTCATGGGGAGGATTAAGTTCAATTTCCCAATATATTGGATATCTAGTATTAATAGTATCACAGGTTTTATTAACCTCAGGCAAAGTTTTTTTGCCTGTAATTTCAGTATTATACCATATTCCAGTGGCATTTGATGTAAACTTGGTGTTTTTACAATAAAGGTCACTTAGTATAACTGAAAAATTCTCTAACCCTTCCCAACAAAAATGTCCCTTTCCCTTATAACATATATTGCTGTTTGTTGGGGTATATATGATAGGCCAGGATAGACTGGGGTCATAACCATTCACCTTTTTGATTTTCACAATTAGATAGTCAGATGGGTTCCTATTGTTTATTATTTTTAAATATGGTCCATCCACTTCCCATTGGAAGTATTTTAGTGTTGTTGAGGACGGTCCCTATTCCAGCCAGTTGGACTACTAAGAATTTATGCTTAGGATCTAACTGAGGTGCCTGGGTTTTTAAGACACAATGTTGTAGATAGCATTTCCTATCCAAAATGTTTCAAAATCCAAGGGAACCCTATGAATCCCACAAATGTGTGGCCTGGGCTTCTGCACCCATTATAGTTGGACACCATTTCATAGCTACTTCAGATTCCATTTGCATTAACATAGACCGTAGGCCCTGTTGAGTTAGGGTACAGGCACGTTTTTATTGTTGGGTTTGTGCATGAGTTTTTATAGTCTGTCGAGTCTGTTCTATCCATTGAGCTAAGGCCTTATTTTTTTCCCATGCTGCCTCCCACCCGTTTCCTTCCTCTTAAAACAGCATTTCCTCTACATGGCCTATTTTAGATCAAGTCTTTTTCTAATGAATGATGTTCTTCATTAACTGTAAGTTCAGCCTGTCTCAGAACACCAAGGCCAGCCCCAAGTCCTCCTTTTATTTCTTTTAGAGGGCCAATATTGTTGGGTCCACCAGGAATGTTGTTGCCATTGGGTAGCTATGGCTAGATACTGCATGAACTCAAAATGTTGAGTTTCCTGTGCATAGTTAAATGGGTAGAGGTAATCCCCAAATTAGCTAAAGTTTGAGTGTTACATAGCGCTTCCCACAAGTGTCCTGGATACAAGGAGGGTGGGGTATTTATAGACATATCTACCCACCAAGTAATCCCAATAATTTTTTAAAAGGGGACCCACTGACTTTTTTCTTGTTTCATGGACAGCCAGTCACAAGAGCATGGCTGATGAGTCTGAGGACAAGATATACTGTGACAGATAGGGCAGGTCGCTGCAAGCCCTTTCCCATCATATCCAGGTATTTTTTTTTTAGTTTTTCATCATCCATTGCTATAGCTATACAATACTCCTCTCCATTGGACCTATATATAGTTCTACTAGGAGAATTATCAGGGAGATGTTCTTGGAGGTATTTGCTCAAGATGGGTTTTTTTATAATAGATATAGCCAGAAAAAAATGTACCAAAGCTTATATTGATAGAAGACCATTGTGTGGCCAACAAAGCATTAACTTCATTATCATGACTAATAATCAGAATATCATTGTCTAGTAGATGGGAAAGATTAGCAGGTACCCATGTTAAATGTTTTCATATCTAATAAGAGAGGGGTTTGGGGGAGATAGATATTATTTCCATTAGGAAGCCATAAGGAGGATAATAACAATATGAAATCATTTTATGTACATTCATTCAATAGCAGCATCAATTTGGGAACATACAGTCCTGTTGATGTCTTGGAATAGCTGTCTGCCTTTGTGGTTGGTGGCTTTTCATCCTTGAAAAGTCTTTCATGGAGGCCAGTATCAGGGACAGGGGCAAATGTCCATTGGCATTTAGGCCCCTGATAAGGTCCTTTCCAACAATGTTGGAGAGTCTTTAATGTCTTTTCTAATGGACAAAAATCTCCTGGTTGTACATTGTGGTCTTTGAAGTCTTCATCTTCCAGGAGCACGCTGAAATGTTACTAATTTATTAGTTCCTAGAAGCTGGTTAATGAGCCTGTAATAATAATGCAGACTGTCTTCTTTTAGTACAGTTGATTCATATGTTCCTTCATCTAGATTTATAGGGCGGCGGGTGATTATTTCATAAGGAGCAAGGCTCTGTTTACCATAGGTTTCAGGTTGAGGAGTACTGTAAGGGGAGCTTTACATAGGCCAAGGGAGATTAAAAGCTGCTGGAAATCTACCTAATTGAGGTTTAATTGTATCATTTGTATGTTCTACCAATCCAGAGAACTAGGGGTGATAGACACAATGAGAACACTGTAGAACAGGCCAAATACTACAAATGGATTGCATTGTTTGTCTAGTAAAGGAGTCCCTCAATCACTGACTCAGAGGGAATTCCCCAATTTGAGAATTAATTTTTTTATTAATTTACCTAAAGCTGTAGCTCTCCTGCAAGGGAATGCAAAATCATAACTAATACGTTTTTTTTGTATTTTTGAGATGGTGGCATCTGAATAAAATCCAATGATCGTATTTGGGTCTAAAGGAAGTGGACAGATAAATAAGAACTTTGTTATGTGCACCATGGAAGTTATTGTATATACAGCTTGGTAGCGTTCCTGTTTATTTTTCAAAGATCCTCCTGTAAACCAAGTTAAGTCAGCATTCTCAAGGAGTTTCCTATAAATCATTCCTAGGAACAAGGAAGTGGTCAGGTCAATTTGATTTTAACATTAGAGGCTGGGCCATTAATAAAAATTTAGAATCCAGCTGTGACAATGTCCAGTCAAACCCAGGAATCCTCTAAGTTGCTTTCTTATTTTTGGAAGAGGAAAAATAGGATTCCTTTGAGTATCTCAGGGTTAATTAGTAGCTCATCCTTATACATCAGATAACCAAAATATTTTACCTGGGGTAAACAGAATCAGAGCTTTTCCTTTGATATTCTATCATGTTCTTTTGGGATTCTAGTAATTTCCTAGAATATAAACTGAGTTACTCACATACTGGTTTAGAGGGCAATCTCTAGGAAATTTAACATAATCTAAGTCAGTTTTTATTATCTAAGACAGTAGGTGGAAGTCGCCTGTATATACCTGGGACGTTATTGTCCAAGTAAACTTGTAATCTTCCCAGGGGAAAGCAAAGAGGTATACAAAAAGAATGTAGTTGTTCTTCTTCCTATTATTATTTTGCTAAAGCTTCACATGTAACTTCAAACATCTCAAATAGGCCTAATTAGTTAAAAACAAACTTTTATAAAGAGAGAAAATAAATCCTTGAAATATTCCAGAGCCTATTGGAACAACTCAAAGTCATTTCTCAGTTAAAAAGTCTCTTAAAATTTAAAGTTTGGGAAGGTTTATAAAACAAACTTAACCAAAAGCCCGTAACATAAACCTTTTTTTGTAAATCTGAATAAAATAAAACATTTTATGGTAATAACTTTAAAACATCAATCAATCTTTTTTAAAAAGACTTTATTTATTCATTTCTAGAGAGAGAAGGGAGGGAGAAAGAGAGAGAGAAACATCAATGTGCGGTTGCTGGGGGTCATGGCCTGCAACCCAGGCATGTGCCTTGACTGGGAATCAAACCTGCGACACTTTGGTTCGCAGCCCACGCTCAATCCACTGAGCTATGCCAGCCAGGGCTAAACCATCAATCAATCTTAAACCACATTTAATATTAAATACTTTGTGTAGACCACAGGATCCTGTTTAATTTGTATAAGTATTTAATTTCTTTAGGTCAAAAAACATTACACCCTTGTAATGCTATCTGGAGGCAGGAAAAACAAAAACACAGTACACATAATATACAGACGAATACATATTACATCAAAACTGTACACATCAGGACCATACACATTGTCAATGTCAAACATTTGAACCTGTAGTGAATTTTTGGTGAGTTTATTTGAGCCAAACCAATGACAATTGATGGGAAGCAAAATCTCAGTGGATTGAGAAAGAGTCCAGAGAATGGCAGTTTAACACCTTATTTTATACATTACAATCAAAAGAGTTGGCGGAAGGGGGTTACAAGGAATCCTTTGGTGATAAATTAGGGAGGCAGGAGGAAGCAAAAGAGGGAAACCTCACATTGGATAAAACGTAAAATGCTAGCCATATACTTTTACATAGGTGGGTATGGCATAGTTAATAGGTAACAATTAACATGTGACAATAATAATGAGGGGATTTGTGAGAATGTCTGGTGGACTCCTCTCCGTGTGTGTGTGTGTAGATGGTTGTTAGACCCCTGCCTCTGAGTGCGGGGACCGTGAGATCAGAGCCCTTGAACAGCCCTTGGGATGTCAGTGGCTTGAAAGAGAGGTCAGTGGTGGGAGTACATTTGGTAGGGGGAAAAAAAACCCTGCTCAATTGTGATGACTAGGTTTTAATTTGTCCCACCCAGTTTCATGTGATAGTGAGTATGAAATGCAAACTGAAAATTCTCACTGCTTTTTCAGAAAACGATGTGTCAGGGCAACTGATTGTGTCAGTTCCTAAATCTCTTGCCTTTCTCCAAATGTGTGCAGCTAGAGTTGATACTGGGTAGATAAAAACTTATTGAACATGAAAGTTACTACAAGGTGGAAGAAAAGTTTGTTAATATTGGTGCCTTAACAAAGATTAACAAAGATATTCCTTTTTTTAATTTCCAGAATACAGAGTTTGTTCAGAACTTTGTATGATTTACTAAAGAGTTATTGAGCTCCCGTGTAATTTTTCTGTGGATAGTTTAATTATTTAACTTCAAAGAGTTAACCAGTTTATTACAGTATTGATGAAAACTGAAAAATTTAGAACTAAACAGAAAAATAGAAGACCAAACAAGTTAGGTTGCAAATCTAGCAAACAGTTAAAATACACATAGTGTTGCCTAGGTTTCTTTTCTTGGCTAATAGTGTTCATGTAAAAACTCATTTCACTTCAGGAAATAAAGTAGATTCATAGTAACAAATGTTTATTGGTCATCTTTGTTCTGCACCCCACTGGGCATTCAGCAAGAGCTCCCTTAGGCAACACATTCTTTTGCAGTAAGATGGTATTAAAATATACTTACACCCTAAATCTCTTTCTGCATTTCTTTTTTTTTAAATTATTTTATTGTTGTTCAATTATAGTTGTCTGCATTTTCCCCCTCCCCTCTATGCCAGCCAAACCCACCTCTCTTCCTTGCTTCCACCCTCCCCCTTGGTTTTGTCCCTGTGTCCTTTATAGTAGTTCCTGAAAACCCTTCCCTCATTATCCCCTTCCACCTCCCCTCTGGTTACTGTCAGATTGTTCTTAATTTCAATGTCTCTGGTTATATTTTGCTTGCTTTTTTTTCTTTTGTTGATTATGTTTCAGTTAAAGGTGAGATCATATGGTATTTGTCCCTCACCGCCTGGCTTATTTCGCTTAGCATAATGCTTTCCAGTTCTATCCATGCTATTGCAAAGGGTAGGAGCTCCTTCTTTCTCTCTGCTGGGTGGTATTCCATTGTGTAAATGTACCATAGTTTTTTGATCCACTCATTTACTGATGGGCAGTTAGGTTGCTTCCAGCACTTGACTATTGTAAATTGTGCTGCTATGAACATTGGGGTGCATAGATTCTTTTGGATTGGTGTTTCAGGGTTCTTAGGATATAATCCCAGCAGTGGAATTGCTGGGTCAAAAGGCAGTTTCATTTTCAGTTTTCTGAAGAAATTCCATACTGTTTTCCACAGTGGCTGCACCAGTCTGCATTCCCATGAACAGTGCACTAGGGTTCCCTTTTCTCCACATCCTCTTCAACACTCGTTTGTTGATTTGTTAATGATGGCCATTTTGACCAATGTGAAGTAGTATCTCACTGTGGTTTTAATTTGCATCTGTCTGATGGCTAGTGATGCTGAGCATCCTTTCATATATCTCTGGGCCCTCTGTTTGTCCTCCTTGGAGAAGCATCTGTTCAAGTCTTTTGCCCATTGTTTAACTGGGTTTTTTGTCTTCCTGGAGTGGAGTCCTGTGAGTCCTTTATGTATTTTGAAGATCAAACCCTTGTCTGAGGTATCATTGGCAAATATGTTTTCCCATATGATTGGTTCTCTTTTCATTTTAATGCTGTTTTCTTTAGCCATGCAGAAACTTTTTAATTTGATGAGGTCCTGTTTTTTTATTCTTTCCTTTATGTCCCTTGCTTTAGGGGACATATCAGTGAAGATGTTGCTGCGTAGAATGTCTGAGATTTTCCTGTCAATGTTTTCCTCTAGGACTTTTATGGTGTCAGGAGTTATGTTTAAGTCTTTTATCCACTTTGAATTTATTTTTGTGTATGGTGTAAGTTGGTGATCAAATTTCATTTTTTTTTGCATGTAGCTGTCCAGATCTCCCAGTGCTATTTGTTGAAGAGGCTATTTTTACTCCATTTTATGCTTCTTCCCTCTTTGTCAAATATTAATTGATGATAGAGACTTGGATTTATTTCTGGACTCTCTGTTTTCTGTTCCATTGGTCTATGTATTTGTTCTTATGCCAGTACCAGGCTCTTTTGATTACAGTGGCCTTGTAATACAGTTTGATATCAGGTATTGTGATCCCTCCTACTTTGTTCTTCTTTCTGAAAATTGCTGCAGCTATTTGGGGTCATTTATGATTCCATATAAATTTCTGAAATGTTCTATATCTGTGAAATTTGTCATTGGTACTTTAATATGGATTGCATTGGATCTATGAATTGCTTTGGGTAGTATGGACATTTTGATGATGTTAATTCTTCCAATCCATGAGCATGGTACATGCTTCCATTTGTTTGTGTCTTCCTTAATTTCTTTCTTCAGTGTTGTATAGTTTTCTGAGTACAGGTCTTTTACATCCTTGGTTAGGTTTATTCATAGGTATTTTATTTTTCTTGTTGCTATATCAAATGGGGTTTTCTTCCCGATTTCTTTTTCTGATATTTCATTGTTGGTGTGCAAAAATACCTTTGATTTCTGAATATTGACTTTGTATCCCGCTGTTTTGCTGAATTCATATATTAGGTTGAGTAGTTTTTTGGTGGTGTCTATAGGATTTTCTATGTACACTATCATGTCATCTGCAAACAATGACAGTTTTTCTTCCTCCTTTCCAATTTGGATACCTTTTATTTCTTTTGCTTGTGTGATTGCTGTGGCTAGGACTTTCAGTACTAAGTTGAATAGGAGTAGTGAAAGCGGGCATCCTTGTCTTGTTCCTAATCTTGGTGGGAAAGCTCTAAGTTTTTGCCCATTGAGTATGATATTGGCTGTAGGTGTCTCGTATATGGCCTTTATTATGTTGAGGAATGCTCCCTCTATTCCCACTTTGCTGAGTGTTTTTATCATAAATGGGTGCTGTACCTTATCAGATGCTTTTATTGCATCTATTGATATGATCATGTCATTTTTTTGATTTTGTTTATGTGATGTATTACGTTTATTGATTTGTGAATATTGTACCATTCTTTCACTTGATCATGGTGTATGATCTTTTTAACATGTTGCTGGATGCGGTTTGCCACTATTTTGTTGAGGATTTTAGCACCTATGTTCATCAGTGATATTGGCCTGAAGTTTTCTTTCTTTGTTGTGTCTTTATCTGGTTTTGGGATTAGGATGACGCTGGCTTCATAAAAAGACTTTGGGAGTTTTCCATCTTCTTGGATTTTTTGGAATAGTCTGTGAAGGATAGAATTTAGCTCTTCCTTAAATGCTTTGTAGAATTCTCATGTGAAACTTTGTGGTCCAGGGCTTTTGTGTGTCAGAAGCCTTTTGATTACTGCTTCAATTTTATCAGCTGTTATTGGTCTGTTCAGGCTTTCTGCTTCTTCTTCATTCAGTTTGGAAGATTATATTTTTCTAGAAATTTGTCCATTTCACCTAGGTTTTCAAATTTCTTGGCATATAGTTCTTTGTAGTAATTTCTTAGAATCCTTTGTATTTCTGTGGTATCAGTTGTAATCTCTCCTCTTTCATTTCTGGTTGTGTTTATTTGGGTCCTTTCTCTTTTTTTCTTGATGAGTCTGCTTCAAGGCTTGTCAATTTTATTTATCTTCTCAAAGAACCAGCTCTTGGATTTATTGATCCTTAGAACTGTGCTTTTAGTCTCTGTGTCATTTAATTCTGCTCTGATCTTGGTTATTTCCTTCCTTCTACTTGCTCTGGGCTGTCTTTATTGTTCTTCTATTTCTTGTAGGTATAGGGTTAGGTTGTTTATTTGAAATGTTTCTATATTTTTTAGGTAGGCCTCTATTATCATGAACTTCCCTCTCAGGACTGCCTTTGCTGTGTCCCATAAGTTTTGGATTGTTGTGAGTTCATTTTTTTCCAGAAACTTTTTGATTTCTTCCTTGATTTCATTCTTGACCAATACATTGTTTAATAGCATGCTATTCAATTTCTATGAGTTTGAGTGTCTTGGTTTTTTTTTCCTTGAGGTTGGTTTCTAGTTTCAGTCCCTTGTAGTTAGAGAAAATGCTTGATATGATTTCAGTTGTCCTGAATTTGTTGAGGCTTTTTTTGTGTCCTATCATGTGGTCTATCTTTGAAAATGTTCCATGTGCATTTGAAAAGAATGTGTATTTTGCTTCTTTGGGATGAAAAGCTCTCTATATATCAGTTAAGTTCATTTGGTCTGGGGCATTGTTCAATGCCACAATATCTTTGTTGATATTTTGTTTGGAAGATCTGCACATTTTTGACAGTGGGGTGTTAAGATCTCCTACTATTATTATGTTGCTGTCAATATCTTCTTGAAGCCCTCAAGATTTTCTTTATGTATTTGGGTGCTTCTGTGTTGGGTGCCTCTGTATTTACAATGTTTATATCTTCTTGATGTGTTCTTCCCTTGAGCATTATGGAGTGACTTTCTGGGTCTTTCTTTATGGCCCTTTTTTGAAATCTATTTTGTCTGATATGAGTATTTCTACCCTGTTTTTTTCCCCTCTCCATTTGTTTGGAATATTTGTTTCCAGCCCTTCACTTTCAGTCTGTGTAGGGCTTTTGTTCTGAGGTGGATCTCTTGGAGGCAGCATATGTGTGGGTCATATTTTCATATCTATTCAGCTATTCTATGTCTTTTGATTGGGGCATTTAATCCATTTACGTTCAAGGTTATTATTAATAGGTACTTATTCATTGCCATTTTTTCATACCTGTGTTCCTCTCTCTCTCACTGTTTTTCTTCCTGTTCTTATGGCACACCCTTTAGCATCTCTTGCAGAGCTGGTTTGGAGGAGGTATATTCTTTGAGGTTTATGTCTGGGAAGCTCCTTATTTGGTCTTTCATTTTAATTGAGAGCTTTGCTGGATAAAATAGTCTTGGTTGCAGGCCTTTGGTTTTCATTACTTGAAATATTTCTTGCCATTCCCTTCTTGCTTGGAGAGTTTCCACGGAGAAGTCAGCTGCTAGCCTTATCAGGGCTCCCTTGTACATTGCTTCCCATTTCTTCCTTGCTGCCTTTAAGATTCTCTCTTTGTCTTGGAATTTTGCCATTTTAATTTAATGTGTCTTGAAGTGGGCCCCCTTGGGTTCCTCTTGATTGGGACTCTGTGTTTCCTGGATTTGTGTGACTTTTTCTCTCATCAAATTAGGGAAGTTTTCCATCATTACTTTTCATACAGGTTTTCTATCCCTTGCTCTTCTTCTCCTTCTGGTGTCCCTATTGTATGGATATTATTACATTGCATGTGGTCCTGCATTTCCTTTAACCCCTCTTCATTCTTTCTGAGTCTCTTTTCCTCTTCTTGCTCTTTCTGGGTGTTTCTTTCTACATTGTCCTCCAGCTCGCTGATCCAATCCTCTGCTTCATCTAGCCTGTTTTTGATTCCTTCTACTATGTTCTTTGGCTCAGAATTTGTATTCTTCATTTCCACTTAGCCCTTGTTGATAGTTTCTATTTCCTTTTTCATGTTGATATAGTTTGCAGTGAGTTCATCATAGTTTCCATGTAGTGTTTGGTAATTCTCAGTGAGCTCATTGAGCTTCCTTATAACTATTGCTTTGAATTCAATATCTGATAGTTGACTTGCCTCTATTTCATTTAGCATTCTTTCTGAGGCCTTCTCCTTTCCTTTCATTTGGGGATTATTTCTTTGTCTTCCCATTGTTTGTGAGACTCTTCTTGTTAACCTCTGCTTCTTAAATTGATCTATTCTGGGTTTATGGTGTAAACTTCTATGGTGGAAGACCTATGACATTCAGTGCACAGTCTCTTCAATCTCCTGAGCTCACTGGTCTTGGGCTGTCATTTATGTTGGCTCTCTGTATGTCTTTGGGTTTTGATTGTTGTTGAGTCTTTCTTTGGTGGGTCCTTCCCTCCAGCTGGTTAACTGAGGGTCACTCCATCCACCATGTCTTGTATTTTGTTGTGCATGTGTGGACAGGCTGTGTTGAAGCTGGTTACTCTGTGTGTACAGGGTTTTGAGGCTTCTCTCTCACTCTTGTTCAGTTGTTTGTTCTGGGTAATTTCTCCACCATTTAGTTCTATTTCCAAATTGGTCCTGGGATGAGGTTAGTGTGGCTTCCACTCCCTCCTTCACTTTCTTCTGTTGCTATCTGTTGGCAGTTCCATTGTTGATGGGTTTCCTCTTCCAGCAGGTATTCTGGTGTTCACAGCTCCCACCTACTCCTTTTTGTGATCAGTTGGAGGGGGAAGGCAAAATGGTTTAAGACAGCAGGAGTGTATTCTGTGGTATTTAAAGTACTAACCTGTAGACAAGAGATAGCAGATCCTTTGGATATGTATAGTGTCAACCATGATATTTCACCCAACTGGCCACTTTTTAGAAAGGGTGACAAAAGATAAGACTCTTGTTAGCAGGGGAAGAATTGTGAGTTGGATCTGGAAAGCAGTGAGCTTATGGGAGGTCAGATTATGAAGTAAAATGAGAGTAAAGGATAGGAAATAGGTGTAGTGTGTGAGAGAATAGAGTTAACCACAACAGTAATCAAGTTCCAGAAATAATGAAGGGGTCTAACATCCAGGAGGGGTGCTGTAGTATTTACAATTGTATGGAACAGCAATTGTTTATAATAGTAATGGAGCAACAGTCATATGACAGAATCTATGTGATCTGAATAACAAGAATAGGACGTATAGGGCCTAGAGTAGTGTGCTAATGGAACTCAAGTGAGGTGAAAGATGGTGAACTAAAAATACACTATGAACAATTATTAAAATAAAATTTAAAAAAATTTTATAGTAATAATAAAAAAAATGGAGACAGAAAAGAAAAAAAGTACACTATGAAGGAGAGAACAAAGGGAACCAATCAAACAATGCAACTTAACAAACCAAGCAAAGAAGACTAAACAGAAAGAAGAGAAATAAAAAAATACTAATAAAATAAAAGATGTAAAAATAATGAAAAAATAATGGTAATACAAATATATAATAACTTGGAAGTTCTCTGGAGTAGCAAAGTGAAATTTGTGTCACTGTCTCAGTTGTTGGGATGACCCCTCTTTGGGTTTAACTCTGGGCTTTTCACAGCTCCAGGTTTTATTGTCTCACTTGTGGGGATAAAAAAAAATAAAATTTAAAAAAAGGAAGGAAGCAGGAACAAAAAAATAGAGAAAGGAAGAAAGAAGGAATGAAAAAAAAGAAAGAAGGAAAAGAAGAAGGAATTTTTTAAAAAGAGAAGAAGAAGCCTCCTGCTGGCTATAACTGGTCAAGCCAGTTCTGCTGCACTTCCTGGCTGCAGCAGGCTGAGGGGGGATTGGTTTCACTTTTCTCCCTTCCTGAGCCCCAGTCTTCGTAGTTTCCCAGCCTCCAGCCTAGTTCCTCAGTTTGCTGCCAGGCCCCCAGTGCCCTTCTGTGCCCAGCCTATGCCTTTAGTCCACCAGTTGTGCTGTCCTTGAGGAGCACCAGTTAGGGGCAACTCACACACCACCTTCTCCCTCTTTGCTGTCCTTGATGCTAGGGACTCTTAGTGCCCCTTCAGTGTAGTTCAGCAGCTCCACTGAGTTAAGTCTTTCTGGGGATTGCTGACTGCTTAAGCCTTATGGCTCTCCTCTGTGGGGGTGTATCTGCCTACCTCTTAGAGAGCCAGTTGGCCCTGTGGGATGGGGGTGCCACGGTGGCTGTGGCTGCTGCTGGTGGATTTGGGTGTGGTGACTCCTCTGCTACTGCTCCCAGGGCCATAGGGCTGGGTGCCAGCTGCCTCTGGGCAGTGGGGTCAGGCGTGCTCTGTCCCTGGGGCAGGCTGCAGGTGTGAGCACTCAGCCTCCACAGTGCTTTTCTTTATTAAGCATCTGTTAAGCAGTTGAGGCAAGCATAAGTGTTACAAATATATAAATACAATCAATGTGGGGAGCATATTAGAAATGACATGGACAGATGGAAGGACCATATGCAGATTAAGTTGCATCTTGGAGGCCATCAGTCTCACAATTCAATAAGGATAATGTGGGGAATCTACCTAGTCCTTAGAGAAGCTTTTCCTGGCACTAACTTCTGAAGGAATGTCTTGTATCTCAGAAGGATGCAGAGGAGACTAACCATGGCAGCGGGGAAGCATCCTGCATGCCTATCTGGCAGTACATGTGGTGGTGTGTTTTCTAGGACTGCTTATAGTTGTAGTTTTCCTCACTCTATGTGTTATGAAAAATACTTGTTGGATGCTATGTGTTATGAAAAATACTTGTTGGATGCTCACACATGCTGCTGTTTAATGGTTTGAGACTTCTTTGGGGATAAATCTAGATTTTGTAGAGGGATAGGTAGACCTCATGTGTTTCAAATTCTCATCAAGTGGGAAAGTTTCTTCTGTGTTGCTCACTGGGGTTATGGGTTATGAGTTATGGTTGAGAAGTTTTACTAAAAATTAATGAACCTGAATGATCATATCCTATAATATATAGGATATATAGGTCTACAGGAAGCTACAATGTATCCCTTAAGAAATAAGTTCCCTGTTTACTCCAGGATGTGATTCAGTAATTGATAAAGTGTCTAGATGACTTTGGCCTCATAGGTTTTTTCAAAGATTTAATTTATTTATTCTGAAAGAGGGAAAATGGAGGGAGAAATAGAGAGACAGAAACATTATACATGAGAGAATTATTGATTAGATCAGTTGCCTCTCTCATATGCCCACCGGCTCCAGCTGGGTGTTGCAGCCCAAGCATGTGCCCAACCTGGAATTGAACTGGCAACCTTTTGTCTCTTGGGATGATGCCCAACCAACTGAGCCACACTGGTCAGGGCTGCCTCAGTTTTTTAGCAACAGTTTTATGAGATGTAATTCAGTAATGATATGAATCACCTACTTAAACTACACAATTTGTTCAACCATCAAATTTTCATCATCTTTCCCTTTAGAAATCCATTAGCAGGCCCTGCTGGGTAGCTCAGTTGGTTGGAGCATTGTTCCCTATACCAAAAGGTCTCAGGTTCCATTCCTGATCAGGGCACACACTTAGGTTGTTGGTTGGATCCCTGGTAGGGATGCTTAGAAGAGGCAAACAACTGTTGTTTCTGTCTCTCTCTGTCTCTCCCTTCCTTTCTCTCTAAAATCAATAAACATATCATCAAGTGAGGATTTTAAAATATAATAAAGAAATAAAAAATAAAGAAAAATAAATATTCATTAGCAGTAACTCTTCCTCCTCTTGATTGTTCACTCTACCCCATCATGTCTTTTTTTCCCTAAATATTCACCTGAAAATATGTTTTTTTTTTAATGTTAGAGAAAGAAAAACATTGATTGGTTGCCTCTCATATGCTCCTGAACAGGGGATCAAACCCACAACCTATGTATGTGCCCTGAGTGCGTATGGAACCTGTAACCTCTTGGTGTACTGGAGGATGCTCCAACTAACTGGGTCACCTGGCCAGGGCTGCACCCCATCATTTTTTGAAGCAGGTATTCTCTTTCACTGGGAGAATGTTTAAAAGTGGATCTGTATCCCTGGCTGTTGTGGCCCAGTGGATTGAGTGCCTGCCTGTGAACCAAAGGGTCACTGGTTTGATTCCCCGTCAGGGCACATGACTGGGTTGCAGGCCAGGTCCCTGGTAGGGGGTACGTGAGAGACAGCCACATATTGATGTTTCTCTCCCTCTCTTTCTCCCCCCTTCCCTTCTCTCTAAAAATAAATAAATAAAACCTTTTTTAAAAAGCAGATATCTAATTTTTGAGTCACATAGTTTATATATAGAGATAAATAAAATATTCAGAGAATTGTGGCTTTGAAAGTTAGTAGTTTAAACCAGGGGTGGCTAGGTGAATTTAAAGCAAAATTGCTGCTCCCATGTTGATTTCAATAAAGAAGTTATGTTTTTGGTGAGAAGGTAGAATAAAATGTTAGCAAGGTAGAAACCTCTTTGAATAGAGTTTCTTGTACTTTTCTGGTATGTGTGAGGAAAAAACTTTACCCTCAAGATTCTTTCATTTGGTCTAATCAAATTGACCTGAAACAGATTAGCAAGAGAAAATAACCAAATTTAATACATACATATGTATGGGAACCTCATATACAGAAGATAGTCAAAGATAGAAAGTTAACATGGATATATTAGTATAAGACATTCTGAGCCCTGGCTGGAGTGGCTCAGTGGATTGAGTGCCAGCGTGCAAACAGAAGGGTTGCTGGGTTGATTCCCGGTCAGGTCACATGTGTGGGTTGAGGGCCAGGTCCCCAGTAGGGGCCACATGAGAGGCAACAATGCATTGATGTTTCTCTCCCTCTCTTTCTCCTTCCCTTCTCCTCTCTCTAAAAATAAATAAATAAAATATTTTTAAAAAGACATTCTGAGATAGATCCTAGAGTTAAGGAGCCTTGGGATCTTTAAACGGTCATTGTAGGAAGAGTGGATATTTAGTAAATATAAATTTGTCTTACCCTATAGACAGGTCAAAAAGAGGTTACCTTTGATAATCTATTATTAAGTGTGGGCAATGCCCCTAACTATTCAAGTTCCTTTTTTAAAAAAACTTTAAATTAAAAGAAAAATTTTATTGTTGTTCTACTACAGTTGTCCCAATTTTTCTCCCTTTGCCCTCCCCCACCCAGCCCACCCCTGGCTCCCACAGTCAATCCCCAGCTGTTATCCATGTCCAAGGGTCATTCAAGTTCTTGTAGGTAGTTCATGAAAGGGCAGAACTTTCTCTTCAGCCTAAGGTTAAAGTTCCTTTTAGATCAAAACAAACCACACAGAGATACATCTTGGTGTGACTTGTTCTGAACTTTTCTACTGATCATTAGCCCAATCCCTTCGGACTACTTAAGGAGCACTAGGTAGCTGTCTTTTCACCGGCATTAAGTCCTTTATTATCTGGAAGGGAAAAAATGTAAGTCTCTAAAAAGCAACAAGTCCTATGATCTCTCTCTGAAGCCACTTGAGCCTGCTTGAGAAGCATCACACTTTGTATACTTCACACAGAAGGTCTGCCCTTTTAGCCTTCTGTCCTTACCTCACCTTGACTCTGGGATTGGGGAGAAAAGTGTGTCAATGGAAGAAAGGGCCAAACTTGTAGAGAATTTTTACAAGAGTTTATTTGTGCTAAACAAAGGACATAGGCCCAGGAACAAAATCTCAAATGCTCCAGAGAATAACAGTTTTGCAGCTTCTTTAATGCATTTGAAATCAGGAGAGGACATAAGAATAATTGGAGAAAGCAAGGTGGGGATTGGATGACAGTTACCAAGATTGTGTGCTCCCTTGAGGGTTAATATCATTTTGACAGGCATTACTTCTGGCATTTCAAAGATATATTAACCTGTATGCACAAGAACAATGGACAAGGCTGGTTTAAAAACTCACTAAAGTCATATGCCTTCGATGTGACTACCCACCATGAACTGCCCAGTTAGGAAGTTCTGATCAGAACATCCTGTGAGGTTGCTTTTCATAGAACCTCCTTTTTCAACTTCAAGGGATAGAAACTATAGGGCTAACAGAATACTTAGGAAGAAGGGCAAAACATTCATTTTACTCCTTTTCCTTGACCATCCCATAATAGTTTGGAATGCCTTAAGACAGCGATTTTTCAACTGGTGTGCCACAAGAATTTTTATAACATGCAACACCTGACTATTTAATCAAGGACACTGATCTCTCTTTCCTTAGACTGTCAAAAAAAATGACAGCAGGCAAGACAACAATAGCTGCCCAATGTGAATGAATCAAAATTATACCTATTTTTTGTCAGATTGGCAAAAAATGGAATTTTTTTGGTGTCCTACAAAATTTGAGAAATTTTGGTTTAGGTGTGTCACGAAATGAGAAAGGTTGAAAACCACTGCCTTAAGACAAGATCAGTATGTCCTCAGAATAATAAAAGAAAGTGGCCAATAAGAAGGGGGGTTGGGAGAGTGGGTTGAGTGCTTACTGCATGCATGTATTTATTACATTCATTCTTATTTTAAGCTCACATGACTACACGTTCAAGGAATATTTTGTTTTGTTTACTTTACTTTTATTGTTTACACTATTACAGATGTCTCCATCTCTCCCCTCACCTGGCTCCCCTCAGGCCATCACCACACTGTTGTCTGTGTCTGTGGTTTACTCACATAAATTCTTTGGTTAATTCCTTTACCTTCTTTCATCCAGTCCCCCCACCCCCCGCCAGCTGTCAGTCTGTTCCATGTATCCATGCCTCCGTTTCTATTTTGTCTGCCATTTTGTTTTGCTCATTATATTCCATATATAAGTAAAATCGTATGGTATTTTTCTTTCTCTGACTGGCTTATTTTACTGAGCATAATACTCTCCAAGTCCATCCATACTGTCACAAAAGGTAGAGTTCTTTATTTTTTACAACTGCTAGTATTCCATTGTGTAAATGTACCACAGCTCCAGGGAGGTATTTTAGTCTTTTATTTAGAGAGGAGGTGACTGATAGTTCACAGGATTACTCAGAGCTGGGACAAAAAGATCATATTGTACTTTACTAAAGTTCACCATGCTTTTCTTTCCTTCCTTCTTTCTTTCTTTCTTTCTTTCTTTCTTTCTTTCTTTCTTTCTTTCTTTCTTTCTTTCTTTCTTTCTTTTATCTAGCCTGGTAATTTGTTTCATATTTTCTTACATGTTCATACAGCAGCACCTTGTGAAGGCTTGCAGGGAGAAGAAAAGAATGTATGAGTTGCTAGGGAGTAGGGAGGCCCAGACATAACTTGGATCTAATAAACTGTCATTGCTTTGTTTTCTACCTTTTGAGGAGTCCACTTCATCTATGGATTGCAATTTCTTCATGGAACAAGTGAACATAAGTTTGGATGGAAGGGATTGTATTTTATTTAAGAATCTGTATTTTATTTAATTGAAAGTGCTAGAATAGCAGTACAGAATGTTAAGTGTGTTGAGAATACTCAGTATTCTTATCTGACCCATCACTGGGGATGTGAAAGGTATTCAATTATTATCCTATTATTAATAAACAGTGTTCAAGTGATATTATTATGTAAGTGTTCAGCCAGTGGAGTCATTATCAGGTAAAAGTCTATGGACTTAGGATCTGGTCCTGAATTGTAAATACAAGCTGCTTAGTAGAAGCAATGACTCAGCATGAGTTGTGAGGATCAAAAGAGACCAAATAGCATAGTATTGTTTGGAAACTACAAAAATTACCTATATTTATCTCTTCTACACAAATAATATATTAAGGATACTATTTCAATATACAACCAATACAAAATTATTAATGAGATATTTTGTCTTCTTATATTCATGCTAATTCTTCAAAATCTGGACTGCACATCTTAATTAGGTCTGTCTGCATTTCAAGTGCTCAACAGGCACATGTGGCTAATGGCTACAGCATTGCACAGCACAGGTCTGGGTGCATTAATTGTGTGATAGAAGTTGGTTTAGATGATGTCTTTTTTATCCTGAAGATAATGTATTTATATATGTGTCATGTGCCTTTTAAAAAAAAAATTTTAAGATTTTATTTATATATTTTTAGAGAGGGAAGGGAGGGTGATAGACAAGAGAGAGAGAAACATCAATGTGCGGTTGCTGGGGGTCATGGCCTGCAACCCAGGCATGTACCCTGACTGGGAATCGAACCTGCGACACTTTGGTTCACAGCCTGTGCTCAATCCACTGAGCTACACCAGCCAGGGCCATGTCACGTGCTTTTAATAACTTACAACTTGTTTCTAATTTCTAACTGTTCTTAATCAATGGAGAAGAAATAAAATTACAGAAAATGCAAGAATCTAGGAAATAATATTTGTCCATTATTTTAGTACCTACTTACTGTGGACAAAGAAGTCTACAGAATTAATTCTTATTTCTGCAAACCTGCCATCTGACTTGAATTTACAAACTTTCTGATTTATTTCCCCTGTTTTACAACATGGGGAGACTGTTAAATGTCTTTCCAGTATACCTCATATGATAGTTACCTCAAATAAAATGTGTACTTCAGAAGCCATTCAGCAGTAGGCCAATTTTACTTTAAAACCTAATGGTATTGATGAGATCCAAGATGACAGAGGAGTGAGTGGAAGCTACATTAACCTCCTCTAAGGACCAATTTGGAATTACAACGAAATTGTGGAGAAATCATCTGGAATAACCAACTGAACACTAGCTGGAGAGAAGCCTTATAACCAAGGACAGGCAGAAGAAACCACCATGACAAGACTAGCAGGGAGTACGGAGGAGGTGCAAGAGGGCTGGCTGAGCTCCCAAGGACAGAGCAGCTGAAGCTCTGGAGGTATATTTCAGCAGCTGGGGGCTTCTCCTGAGAAGTGTGGGGTCTAATTCCCAAGCTAGCTCCCCAGCCTACAGCACCAGAGCTAGAAAGGAAACCAGATAACAACCATTTGTGAAAAGCAGCAGGGTACTACCATTTATGCTTCTTATTCCCTGTACCCTTTCCCCAATTCTCTCCCCTCACTCCCCACTGATAACCCTCCATGTGATCTCCATTTCGGTGATTCTGTTCTGTTCCAGTTGTTTGCTTAGTTTGTTTTTGTTTTTAGGTTTGTTGTTGATAGTTGTGAGTTTGTTGTCATTTTACTGTTCATATTTTTGATCATCTTCTTTTTCTTAGATAAGTCCCTTTGACATTCATATAATAAGGGTTTGATGATGATGAACTCCTTTAACTTGACCTTATCTGGGAAGCACTTTATCTGCCCTCCCATTCTAAATGATAGCTTTGCAGTTTAGAGTAATCTTGGATGTAGGTCCTTGGTTTCATGACTTTGAATACTTCTTTTCAGCTCCTCTTGCCTGTAAGATTTCTTTTGAGAAATCAGCTGATAGTCTTATGGGAACTCCTTTGTAGGTAACTGTCTCCTTTTCTCTTGCTGCTTTTAAGATTCTCTCCTTATTGGTAAGTAGGAAATAGACAGGGGAGGTTAAGAATAGTATGGGAAATGGACAAAGAACTTATATGTATGAGCCCATGGACATAAATTAAGGTGGGGGGATGCTGGTGGGAGGGATGATGCAGAGTAAAGGGGAATAAAGGGAAGAAAACAAATGGGATGACTGTAACAGCATAATCAATAAAATATAATAATAATAATAATAATAAAGAAAAGCAGCAGGGTTTCTCTCTGCCAGAGAGAGACACCTAGAGACACAGAGAGCCTCTTAGAAGGCCAATGCTCCAACAGATGGAGGGCAGAGTAGACTAGTGACAGTTGAGGAGAGTCTGGAGTTGGTGGCTCTGGGGAGAGAACTCAAGTAACAGTAGCCAGCATCCCTGTGCTGAGTCATTTCCTATACTGCAGAAGCCATCTTTCTCAGGCAGAGCACTCCTCTCCAGGTGGCATCAGCCTGAGGGGAAGCAATAGCCATGCCCACAGAAATTACCCTGCTCCACTCTGTGGAGCTCAAGCCAGGCTGCTGATTACAGCTTGCTTAGTTTAACAACTAAGGCTGAAAATACAAAGAAGCAGCCAAAATGGGAAGAGAAAGAAACAGACATCAAATAAAAGAACAAGAGAATACCTCAGAAGAACTAGATGAAATGGAGGCAAGCAGTTTATCAAATGGAGAGTTTAGAGTAATGATAATAAGGATACTCAACAGTGTAAAAAAAAAAAGATATAGAAACCATAACAAAGAACCGGTCAAAAATAAAGAATGCAATTTCCGAAATAAGCAATACACTTGAAGCAATAAATGGTAGGTTAAATGAAGCAGAGGATTGAATCGGTGATTTGGAAGACAAGGAAGAAAAAATATACTCAGGCAGAGCATCAAATAAAAAAAAGAATTAAAAAAAATGAGGGGAGCTGAAGAAACATTTTGGAAAACATGAAGCATAACAACATCCATATTATGGAAATACTAAAAGGAGAAGAGAGCGAGCAAGGGATCGAGAACCTATTTGAAGAAATATTGATGAAAATTTCTCTAATCTGGTGAAGGAGAGGTGCACAAGTCCAGGAAACTCAGAGAGTCCCAAACAAGTTGAACCTTCAGAGGCCTACAATGAAACATATAATTAAAATGACAAGGCTAAAAGACAAGGAGGGAATCCTAAAGGCTGCAAGAGAAAAGCAGGTAGTTATGTTCAAGGGAGCACCAGTTAGACTGCTGATTACTCGTCAGAAACGTTTCAGGCCAGAAAGGAGTCGTGTGCAATATTCAAGGTGATGAAAGGCAATGATTTACACCCAAGGCTAATTTACTTAAAATTGAAGGAGTTAGGAAGAGCTACCCAGGCAAGAAAAAACTGAAAGATTTTGTTAACACCAAACCAGTATTGCAACACACGTTAAAAGGCTTGCTTTAAGAAGAAGAAGAAGAAAAAGAGATAGAAGAAAAAGGGGTGGGGAACAGTGTAACAATAAAATGGCACTACACCTGAATCTATTAATAATCCCCTTAAAGGTAAATGGCTTTAATGCTCCAACCAAAAGACATGGGGTAGCTGAATAGATAAATAAACAAGACCCATATATATGCTGCCTCCGAGACACATCTTAGGTTGAAAGATACACAGACACTAAAAGTGAAAGAATGGAAAAAGGTATTTCATGCAAATGGAAAAGAGAGAAAAGTGGGAGTAGCAGTACGTATACCTGACAAAATAGACTTTAAAACCAAGGATGTAGAATGAGACAAAGGTCACTACATAATGATAAAGGAAACAATCCAACAAGAGGATATAACCATAGTAAACATTTACTCTCCCAACATAGGAGCACTTAAATTTGTAAAGCAAATCTTGATGGACATAAAAGGAGAGATTGACAGAAACACAATCATACCCAGGGATTTTAACACCCAATGACTTCAATGGTTAGATCTTCCAGGAAGAAAATCAACAATGAGACAGTGGCCTTAAGCGACAGACTAGATCAAATGGATTTAATTGATATTTTCAGAGCATTTTACCCTAAAGCAGCAGAATATACATACTTTTCAAGTGCACATGGAGTGTTTTGTAGGATAGACTACATGCTAGACATAAAACAAATCTCAGTAAATCTAAGAAGATTGAAATCATATCAAGCATCTTCTTTGACCACAATGCTATGAAACTAGAAATCAATCATAAGAAGAACACTGAAAGATATGCAAAGACATGGACTAAATAATGTGTTATTAAACAGTGAATGGGTCAACAACAAGATCAATGAAGAAAGATAGCTTGATACAAATGAAAATGAGGACATAACAATCCAAAATCTGTGGGACACTGGGGAAGCATTCCTAGGAGGGAAATTAATAGCATTACAGGCCTATCTAAAAAAAAACAACAAAAAAAACAAGAAAAAGCTCAAATAAACAATCTAACTTTACACTTAAAGGGACTTGAAAAAGAATAACACAGCCCAAAGTGAGTATAAGGAAGGAAATAATAAAGGTTAGGGAAAAAATAAATGAAATAGAGTCTAAAAAACCAATACAAAAGATCAATGAATCCAAGAGCTGGTTATTTGAAAAGATAAACAAGATCGACAAACCTTGAAACAGACTGATCAAGAAAAAGAGAGAAAGGACCCAAATAAACAAAATCATAAATGAAAGAGGAGAAATAACATCTAACTCCAAAGAAACACAAAGCATTGTAAGAAAATATTATGAACAGCAATATGCCAATAAACTGGACAACCTGGATGAAATGGATAAATTCCTAGAAATGTATCATCTTCCAAAATTAACATAGGAAGAATCAGAGAATCTGAATAGACAGATTACACCTAGTGAAATTGAAGCAGTAATAAAAAACTCCCAACAAATGAAAGCCCTGGACCAAATGGCTCACACAGTTAAATTTTACCAAACATTCCTAGAAGAATTAACACCTCTCCTCAAACTATTTCATAAAATTCAAGAGGAGGGAAGGCTCCCAAACTCATTTTTATGAGGCCAGCATTATCCTAATCCCAAAACCAGATAAAAACACTACAACAAAATAAAATTATAGGCCAATATCCCTGATAAATGTAGATGCTCAAATCCACAACCAAATATTAGCAAACCAAATACAGCAACGCATCAAAACAATCATATACCATGATCAAGAGGGATTTATTGTGGGAATGAATGCAAGATTGGTACAACATTCCCAAATCAAAAAGTGTGATTCATCACATAAACAAAATGAAGGATAAAAACCGCACAATCATATCAATACATGCAGAAAATGAATTTGATAAAATCCAGCACCTGTTTATGATCAAAACTCTCAGCAAAGTGGGAATAGAGGGAACATACCTAAAATAATAAAGGTCATACATGATGAACTCACTGTCAGCATCATACTACAAGCATTTCCCTTAAGACTGGGAATGAGACAGGGATGTCTGCTTCCACCTCTCTTATTTAGCACAGTACTGGAAGTCCTAACCGTAGCAACCAGAAAAAAGAAGAAATAAGAGGCATCCAAATTGGAAATGAAGTAGTAAAACATCAGAAAGGCAAATAGTAGAACTAATAGAAAGGCAGATTAAGAAAACAATCCCATTCACAATTGCTTTAAAAAGAATAAAATACCTAGGAATAAACCTAACCAAGGAGGTAAAAGACCTGCACTTGGAAACTTATAACACACTGAAGAAAGAAACTAAAAAAGACACAAATTAGTGAAAGCACATACTGTGTTCATGGATAGGAAGATTTAAAATCATTAAAATGTGCATACTACCCAAAGTAATCAATAGACGCAATGCAATTCCTATTAAATTTCCAACGATGTATCTCACAGAACTAGAACATACATTTCAAAAAAATTAAATTTATTTTATTGATTTTGCTATTACAGTTGTCCCAATTTCTTTCCCTTTCTGCCCCTCTGTCTGGCACCCCCATTGCCTCCAGCCATACACTCCCTTAGTTAACGTCCATTGGTCATGTATATCAGTTCTTTGGATTCTCCATTTCCTATACTATTCTTAACATCCCCTGTCTATTTTGTACCTACCAATTTGTACTTCTTAATCCTTGCATCTTTTCCCCCATTCTTCCCTTTCCCCCTCCCAGCTGATAACCCTCTAAATTATCTCTGTATCTATGATTCTATTCCTGTTCTGCTCATTTGCTTAGTTTGCTTTTTTAGATTCAGTTGTTGATAGTTGTGCATTTTTTGCCTTTTTGATGTTCATAGTTTTGATCTTTTTCTTATATAGTTCCCCTTAACGTTTCATATAATATTGGCTTGGTGATGATGAACTCCTTTAGTTTTACCTTGTCTGGGAAGCACTTTGTCTGCTCTTCAATTCTAAAGGACAGCTTTGCTGGATAGAGTAATCTAGGTGGTAGGTCCTTGCTTTTCATCATTTTGAATAATTTTTGCTAGTCCCTTCTAGCCTGCAAAGTTTCTCTTGAGAAATCAGCTGACAGTCTTATAGGAACTCCTTTTAGGTAACACTCTGCTTTTCTCTTGCTGCATTTAAGATTCTCTCTTTATCTTTAGCCTTTGGCATTTAAAAAATATTTTGTTTTCAGAGCGAATATTTCAAATATCAAAAATATTTGGTTTTCAGGTTGGTGCTCAATCCACTGACCCACACCAGCCAGGGCAACCTTTGGCATTTTATTTATGATGTATCTTGTTGTGGTCCTCTTTGGGTCTATCTTGTTTAGGACCCTCTGTGCTTCCTGGACTTGCATGTCTATTTCCTTCACCCAGTTAGGGAAGTTTCCTTTCATTATTTTTTCAAACAAATTTCCAATTTCTTGTTCTTTCTCTTCACCTTCTGGCACCCTATGGTGCGAATGCTAGAATACTTGAAGTTGTCCCACAGACTGCTTACACTATCTTCATTTTTTTGGATTTTTTGTTTCTTCTTGTTCTGATTGTTTGATTTTTGCTTCCTTATGTTCTAAATCATTGATTTGATTCTCGGCTTCATCCACTCTACTGCTGTTTCCCTGTAAATTGTTTGTTATTTCAATTAGTGTATCCTTTGTTTCTGATTGGATCTTTTTTATGTAGCTGAGGTCCTCACTAAATTCCTTGAGCATCCTTATAACCAGTGCTTTGATCTCTGGATCTGATAGATTGCTTATCTCCATTTTGTTTAGTTCTTTTTTCTGGAGTTTTGATCTGGTTTATCATTTGAGCCCTGTTTCTTTGCTCATTTTGGCAGCCTCCCTGTGTTTGTTTCTATGTACTAGGTAGAGCTGCTATGACTCCCCCTCTTGGTAGCATGGCCTAATATACTACTTGTCCTGTAAGGTCCAGTGGGACAGCCTCTCCCGTCACCCAACCTGGGTACTCGAGGTGCACCATCCTTGTGGGCTGAGTGTATCCTCCTCTTATAGTTGTGTTACTTACTAGCAGTTGGGGTCCTGCTGCCTGCCGCCGCTCACTTAGCAAAATTCCAGAGGCAAAGGTTTTGTGATAAAGAAAGGAGTCTTTATTCAAAAGCAGTCACTTAAGCCTATCATGTCACAACTTAAAGGTTATCACTTAGGTTATCACTTAAACCTATCAATTAAGGCTAAACTATAACACCTGAGTTCTCCTATTCCCCCCATAGTTTTAATTATTTTACTTCTATAGGGTAAAGTAAAACAACATGAGATACAAAAGCTACACAATTTTGGAAGAATGGCAGGCTTGTGCTTTAGAGCTTGTCCCCTTTAGAACACCCAAAGAATAACCCTGCCACCCTCTGCCAGGCCAGCCAGATCATAGGCTGTGCTTGGAGTTCCTTCCCATCCAAAATACTGTCTATTGGGAAATGCAGGCAGCTGCAGCACAATCATCCAAGTGTCCTTGAGGAACAAGAGCTCCAAAGCTAGAGAGCCCTTGAGCTAGAGAGACAGCTCTCTTTTTATTTCCATGTACTCAGGAGGCATTCAACTCTTTGCCAATCCTGTGCCAGACTGCTTACCATTGCCTTGGCAAACTCCTCCTATGGCTCCTCCCCACTTCTTGCAGTGATCTGATCAGATTTCTATGTATCAGTTGAGCCTTGATTGCTGTTGGTAGGTCAATGGGAGGAATTTACCCAGGCCAGTCAGCTGCAAGGACTGGTTGTGACCACTGACCATGAACTTCTGCTCTCCGGGGAGGATCAGCTGTGTAGGGGCAGGGTGCTGGTGGTCTGACATGGTTTGTGGCTGTCCACTGGGTGTGTAGGCTCTGAGGTTTCCCAGGTGGTACAGGCTAAGGTCTGCCTCAGTCTGTGTTCTGCCCAGGGCCTGATGCCTGCCTGAGCTGTAAAGCTGTCTGAGATGTCTGCTACTTGTGCTGGGCTCGGAGGTTTCCAGGCAAAGCCAAATTGTGAATCTAGGCTGGTTGCTGCTAGTGCTGTGCCTGGGGCCACTTAGCAAGTGGTAGGAGGCTGAGGGCTCGCTGAGGCTTGCTGTTTCTTGTTTAATAGGATTTAGGAAGTTGTGAAGCATAAGCCAAGATCAGCCATTAATATGGAAAAGTCTCATTTAAGAGTTTGGGTGGGCCTATAAGTTGGGGGGGGGTGTTGTGTGTGGGTCACCGGCCAGCAGTGACCACGGAACGCTGTGGATGGCTCGCCGAAAAACACGCGAGAAAAAACACATGCACAGAGACAAACTAGTTTCTGTGGGGAAGTAGGGACGAAATGGCCACCCCCCCTAGTGGGGAGCGCACTGATTTACCATCCATACCTGCTTTTATTGGGCTCATTTTGCATAATAATTCAGGTAAAGTACAGTACTTATCAGGGGGAAGTAAGGAACTATAGAAAACAAGGAACTCTGCTGGTCTATTGAGTCGGGGTCAAAGAGCTGTAAGACTTTGAGGAACAAACTAACTTCCTCCTTGGACCCTTCTCATTCAACTGAGAGCATTCTAAACAAAGAAGGTATCACAATAATTTACATATTCTTTCTTAGGCCTGATCACCCGGGGAATCCGCCCTTTTCAGCACAGAGCAACACCACCCTGTCATTGTTTCAGGCTTAGGTGGAGCAAGGGAACTAAGGCAATAAGGAGATTTTCTCCCAGACGAAGAGAACTCAGGCTATGTCAAAGCCGAGGAGCGAGGGTCCATCACCCCCTTTTGCTGCAGCCCCCAAAGTCCTTCTTCTGGGGGGCCTCCCAAAGTGATTGTGCCTGTCTTAGGTCGTTCCCCCTGTGGGGAATCTTACCCGTCTTTGGCTAACCGACCAAGCTTTTTGGGGTTCAGCAGCAGAAGCAGCATTCCTGCCAGGGAGATAAGCTTTTGTCTCCTTGCTGGCTTACGGTTCCAAGGGCGTTCCCTTAGCCTTAGCCTAGGCGGGGGTTTCAGCTTCTGATACCAGTCAGGGCGGTTCCCAACAGGGGGGACAGAGTCTCAGGGGATCTTCAGGTGGGGCAAACAGTGTTAGCCAGGTTGATGGAGTCTCAGATATGGTACCAGTCTGCCAGCATGCCAGCTCTGTGGCTGTGTGGGAGGAGGGCTCAGAAAGGGACAATGACCTCTGTCTGCCTTTCTGTCTAAGAGAAAACTGTCTCCCAGCTCTCATCTTGATGCCAGACATTTCTCTTCCTCCCTATATATCACTGGTGCCTTTCAAGCTGCTACCCTGGTGCTGGACGCCAGAGAGAGTGAGTCTGAGTAAGTCCATGTGTGGGTTCTTTAATGGGAACTGCTTGGGGCTGCAGAAGTTTCTTCCATTGACTCAAACCCTGCTGGTTTTTGCAGCCAGAAGTTATGGGGGCTTATTTTCCTGGCACTGGAACCCTGGGGCTGGGACTCCTCGTTCCTGAGATATCCCTCCTGAATTTTTGTATAACACATATGGATGTGAGACCAGCCTGTTCTGTGTCTTCACCCCTCCTACCAGTCTGGATGAATGTAGTTTCCTTAAATCCATAGTTGTCATACTTCCATTCAACTTTATTTCTAATGGTTCTGAGTGATGGTTGTCCTATATTTTAGTTGTAATTTTGATAGGAACATGCTATTTTTAGTAGTACAGTTTTTAAACATGACACAATGTTTACCAACAAACTCAAATTTATGTTGTAGTTTTTCTGTAGTAAGAAGCCAAAATTATATAAGTTTAGACTTATAATGTTCCTGTATTTTCTTATTTGGAAATGATCTAAGTATTCAGTAAATTTCCATAATTTAATTTAGTTAGCAAAACTCTAAGTTTCTATTTACCAAAAGATTTTAGGAAACTTTTTTTTGAGGGGCAGCAGCCTTTATTGAGATCAATAAGAACAGCTATTTGGGAAGCAGTGAAGGGCAGAAGCCCACATAGTGTCCTGGTGAGGAGATAAAGGGATGGGTATTTATGAAAAAGGAAAGGGGGAATGACATCCACAGCCTTATGGGAAGGCATTAATATGACATAGCAGGAAGCATTAATACGAGAGAGTGACACTGATTCTAAACAATGTTTTTAATATTCAGTCCTCTATCTATTCAGTCCTCTATCTATAGTCATCTATCTATTAGTCATCGTATCTGCTTTCTTTTCATCTTTGCAAACAGCTCTTTGTGACTCAAGGTTGCTGCAGGCCCGGAGCAAAGGTTATTTTGTCCTGGTTTAACATTCTAGAGGTTTGAGGCACAAGACGTGCAAGGCAGTTCCTCAGGGAGGAGATCTCCTGCTCCATTTTGAAATGCTTCATTTATTTTATTGTTTATAATTCCTTCATGTTCATTTATTTTGCTGTTTAGATTCCTTCTTTCTCATGGATGAATCATATTCTATTGCATACATAACTAGAATATATATAAATAACATCTCTATCCATTCATCCATTGGTGGACCCTTAGGTCGTTTCCATGGCTTAGCTGTTGTAAATAATCCTGCAATGAACATGGGGTGCAGACATCTTTTTGAGATCCTGTTTTCTTCCTTTGCATATGGAATAAATTCCCAGTGGTGGAATTGCTGGGTCATAATGCAGTTCCATTTTTAATTTTTTGAGGACACCCTATACTTTTTTCCACAGTGGCTGTAGCAATCTTTGTTGCCACTTACAGTGCCTGAGGGTTCCCTTTTCCCCACATCCTTGCTAACCTGTGTTATGTGCTATGTGTTTCAGACAGTAGCTATCCTGACCACATGAGGTCATGTCCCATGGTGTGCTCTGTCCTAGTTGTAGGAGTAGAAAGGGAAATTCCCACAGCAGGGTTGCAGCCATGGCTTTCACAGGATGTGGCTGAGGGAGAACTGTAGGCACAGGACTCAGGGTCTCCCTGTTCCTTTCTAACCCCTTTGCCCACCCAGGTGATTCCAGTATGGTAAAGGGTCTGAGAGCTGGAAGACAGGGGCTATGCCTCAGAAGGGTCCACTGAATGTGGGTCTGTAGCATTTTTTAAAAAATCAAAGAGCAACACATCTTTGCACAATGAAGACCCCAAGACGGTGGGATGGTTTGTCATTCATGAGAGTCTTATTTATGGTTCTCAGTTTTTAAGGAGAGCTATCCCTCCTTAGGATGTCTCAGATGTCTAAAACTTACCATGTTGGAGCTGAGTCCTTGAACCAGTTTTGGTTTTGTGTGTTTATCCTGCTTTGGTGGTCCTAGAACTTCTTTTGTCTTTGGCTTGATACCATTCTCAATTTTGAAAAATGGTTGGCCAGTTTCTTCAAATATTGATTCTGCCCTATTTTCCCCTCTCTTTTTGGTCTTCTGTTACATCTGTGCCAGGCTTTTTCTATCATGCCCCATATGTTTCTTAAGCTTTCTAAATATAGTTTTCATCCTTTTCAGTCTGCAATTTTTTTCTTTTTCATAGTAATAATTTTCATTTATGCTTCAATCTGGATTTTTTTTTACATACTAGTTTAGCTACCACTAATTCTCTTTGCTCATCTTAATCTAACCTGCTGTTGAAATCATGTTTGATTTTTAAAAAAACCAGTTCTTGTTCTTTGGCAATAATTTGTCTTTTTATTTATTTTCTTAAACATATTAGTCACATTTTAAAAATGTCAATGCCTGAAGATTTCAATCATTATTACCTGTGGGTCTATTATTTCTTCTTGTTCGTGGAATATTAGGTTCTGTTTTCTGGAATGACTCATAATTTAGATGGGAAAGTTTGGATGATTATGTTTTCTTTAAGTGTGGCCTTAACTTTCTTCTAGTAGACAAAGTGTGAGAGGATTACTTTGATTGAGGATGAGTTGGTCTTTTTCTGGGTTTCCCATATTACTGGGACATAGCCCTTCTGGGATCTCAAAAGCTGGATTTCTAGAGCCCCTCCTTTCTGGTAGGCTTGCAACTACAATTTTTGTTTGACTAGTACTGAGAGACTGTTGAAATATTCACTTAGATTTGTAGCCTCCAGCAGCTTCTTTCTACCTAGTTTTTCTGAGTTTTGCTGTGTGTGCAATTTACTTTGAGAGGAAGGAGCACAGAATGCTGAGATTCCTTTTGTGTAGTTTCCTTGTCTCTAGGATTCTGACTCCTCAAGTCCTGGATGCTTTGGATGCTCTCATCAGAGATAACTCTTCAGTTGCTTTTTATGTTTTATCTACTTTTATAGTTGTCCTTACAAGGATGACTTTTTAAAAATCCTCACCTAAGTATATGTTTGATTTTACAGAGAGAGGAAAGGGGGAGGAGAGAAAGAAAGAGAAAAAACATCAATATGAGAGAGAAACATCATTTGGTTACTTCCTGTACATGGTCCGATGGGGAATTGAACCCCAAACCTTGATATATGCCCTGACCAGGAATCAAACCTGCAGCCTTTTGGTGCATGGGATGAGACTCTAACTGAGCAACTCAGCCAGGGCAGGGTGATTGTTTTTAAACAGCAACTCTATTGTAGCCAGAGAAAAAGTTTTCACAGATGACTTTGATTTCTATAATTATTATTATTTACATTTTTAAAATTGAATTTATTGGGGTGACATTGGTTAACAAGATTATATAGGTATCAAGTGTACATTTCCATGAATCATGATCTGTATGTTGCATTCTGTGCCCACCACCCAATGTCAAGTCATCTTCTATCACTATATATATGTCCCCCTTTACCTTTTACTACTCCCCTCTTCCCCTTCTCTCTGGACCACCGACATACTATTGTCTGTGTCTATGAGTTTGTTTTATATTCCACATATGAGTGAAATCATATGGTTCTTAACTTTTTCTATCTGACTTCCTTTGTTTAGCATGATAATCTCAAGGTTTATCCATGTTGTCACACATGGCAGTGTTTCATCTTTTGTTATGGCTGAGTAGTATTCTATTGCACTGCATATTCTTTATCCGATCTGTTGAAGGACATTTCAGTCGTTTCCATGTCCTGGCCACTGTGAACAATGCTGCAGTCTACACAGGGGTGCATATATCTTTTCAAATAAATGTTTTCAATCTCTTCAGGTAGTTACCCAGAAGAGGGATTGCTAGGTCATATGGTAACTCTATTCTTAATTTTTGAGGAACTACCATACTGTTTTCCATAGTGGCTATCCAGTTTACATGCCCACCAGCAGTGCATGCAAGTTCCTTTTTCTCAACAACTTCTCCGACACTTGTTATTACTTGTCTTGTGGATAATAGCCTTTCTAACAGGTGTGAGGTGGTATCTCATAGCTTTGGTTTGTATTTCCCTAACAGCTAGTGAAACTGAGCATCTTTTCATATATCTTTTGGCCATTTGTATGTCTTGGGAGAAATGTCTGTTTAGGTTCTTTGTACATTTTTTAAAACACTTTTTTATTGTTTTTCAAGTACAGTTTTCTGCCTTTTCACTCCATCCCTCCCCAGCCCCCCCCCCCACCTCCCTCCCCTGTTTCTACCCCCACCTTGTTATTGTCCATGTGTCCTTTATAATTGTTCCTGTAAACCCTTCACCCTTTTCCCCTATAATCCCCTCCCCTCACCCTTCTCGTCACTGTCAGCCTATTCTCAATTTCATTGTCTTTGGTTATATTTTGCCTGCTTGTTTGTTTTGTTGATTAGGTTCCTGTTACAGGTGAAATCATATGGTATTTGTCTTTTACCACCTGGCTTATAGTTTGTTTGGTGTTGGGTTGTATGAGTTCTTTATATATTTTGTATATTAACCCCTTATCAGATGTATCAGTGAATATGTTCTCCCATTTTGTTGATTGCCTTTTTGTTTTGTTGTCAGTTTGTTTTGCTCTGCAGAAGTCTTTTAGTTCCATGTACTCCAGTTTATTTATTTTTGCCTTTACTTCCCATGCCTTTGGGGTCAAATTCATAAAATCTTCTCTAAGACCAAGGTCCATTGGTTTAGAACCTATGTTTTCTTCTATGTAATTTATTGTTTCAGGTCTTATGTTTAAGTCTTTGATACATTTTGAATTAATTTTTGTACATGGGGACAAAATGTAGTCTAGTTTTATTCTTTTGCACATGGCTTTCCAATGTTTCCAGAACCATTTATTGAAGAGGATTTCTTTTTTCCATTGTATTTTCTTGGATCCTTTGTCAAAAATTATTTTCCAATATACATGTTTTTTTCCTGGTCTCCCAATTCTGTTGAATTGATCTGTGTGTTTTCCTACCAATACCATGCTGTTTTGATTATCTTTGCTCTGTAGTAAAATTTGAATTTATGTAGTGTGATACCTCCGGATTTGTTCTTTTTTCTAAAGATTGCTTTAGTTATTCAGGGTCTTTGTGGTTTCATATAAATCTAATGGTTTTTTTCTATTTCTTTAAAAAATATCATTGGGGCTTTGATGAGGATTACACTACATCTGTATAGTCCATTGAATAATATGATTTCTTTGATTTTTAAAAATTAAATTAAACTATGTTTGACTTCCGGCCAAGATGGAGGCATAGGTAGATACATGTTGCCTCCTCACACAACCAAAAGAAGGATAACAAATTTAAAAATAAAAAATAACCAGAACTGCCAGAAAATTGAACAGTATGAAAGTCAGACAACCAAGGAGTCAAAGAAGAAATATTCTTTCAGACTGGTAGGAGGGGAGGAGACTGGCAGCTGGATGGAGAGGTTGTGTGGCAAAGGTGGTAGTTGGCAGACTGGGCGGTCCCACATTTGCGTGTGGATAAACCAGGAGGGCCAACTAGGGGGCAAGACAGACTGCACAACCCAGGGTTCTAACCTTGGAAAACAAAGCCTTAAAAACTCTGGCTGTAAAAACCCATGGTGGTTGTGGTGGTGGGAGAAACTCCCAGCCTCACAGGAGAGTTCATTGGAGAGACCCACACAGTCCTAGAATGTACACAAACCCACCAACCCCAGAATCAGCACCAGAAGGGCCCAATTTGCTTGTAGGCAGTGGGGGAGGTGACTGAAAGCTGGCCCAGAGCCAAGCAATTGGCATTGTTCCTCTCATACCCATTCCCCACAGACAGCACCACAGTGCAGTGACCTGGGTTGCCCTGCCCTGGTGAATACCTAAGGTTCCTCCCCTTACAATGTAACAGGTGCACAGAGACAAAGAAACATGGCCCAAGTGAAACAACAGGTCAAAACTCCAGAAAAAGAACTAAGCAATGAGCAGATAGCCAACCTATCAGATGCAAAATTCAAAATACAGGTAATCAGGATGCTTACAGAGATGGTTGGTGTGGTCATAAAATAGAGGAAAAAGTGAAGGCTATACATAGTGAAATAAAGAAAAATATACTGGGAACCAACAGTGAAGGGAAGGAAACCAGGACTCAAATCAACAATTTGGAACAAAAGGAAGAAATAAACATTCAACCAGAACAGAATGAAGAAACAAGAATTCAAAAAAAATGAGGAGAGACTTAGGTACCTGTGGGACAACTTTAAATGTTTCAACGTGAGAATCATAGGGGTACCCTGAGGAGAAAAGGAAGAGCAATAAATTGAAAACTTATTTGAAAACATAATGGAGACCTTCCCCAGCCTGGCAAAGGAAATAGAGTTCCAGGAAGTCCAGGAAAAGGAGAAAGTTACCTACAAAGGAGTTCCCATAAGACTATCAGCTGATTTCTCAAAAGAAATCTTGAAGGCAAGAAGGGGCTGGGAAGAAGTATTCCAAGTTATGAAAGGCAAGAACCTGCATCCAAGATTACTATCCCGAAAAGCTATCATTTAGAATGGAAGGGCAGTTAAAGTGCTTCCCAGATAAGGTCAAATTAAAGGAGTTAATCATCACCAAGCCCTTATTGTATGAAATGTTAAAGGGACTTATCTAAGAAAAAGAAGATGATCAAAACTATGAACAGTAAAATGACAACAAACTCACAACTATCAGCAACTGAACCTAAAACAAAACCAAAAACAAACAAGGCAAACAAGCAGAAGAGAAACAGAATCAGAGAAATGGAGATCACATGGAGGGTTGTCATTGGGGAGGGGGTGGGGGTAGAATGGGAAAAAAGGTACAGGGTATAAGAAGCATAAATGGTAGGTGAAAAATAGACAGGAGGAAGTTAAGAATAGTATAGAAAATGGAGAAGCTAAAGAACTTACATGTATGACCCATGGACATGAACTAAGGAGGGGGGATGTTGGTAGGAGGGGGTTCAGGGTGGAGGGGAATAAAGGAGAAAAGATATGGGACAACTATAATAGCAAAATCAAGAATATATACTTAAAAATAAAACTATGTTGATTGAATTTTTACATGTCAAACTTATTCAAAAGCTGTTAAACTCACCTTAATTTTTTACCCTAATTAATGTTTTAAAGGGGCTTTTCGGACCCAGCTGGTGTGGCTCAGTGGACTGAGTGCCAGTCTGTGAATCAAAGAGTTGCTAGTTTGATTCCCAGTCGGGGTACATGCCTGGGTTGTAGGCTATGTCCCCAGCAGGGGACACAAGAGAGGCCACCACATATTGATGTTTCTCTTTCTCTGTCCCTTCCCTTCTCTCTAAAAATAAATAAATAAATAAAATAAAGAGCTTTTTGTAACCCCTTCAATGAAACATTTTAAACTTTACTCAGTTTTTGTTTTAAACTCTTTAACTGCTTAACTATTTGTTTCATTTTCTCAATTAGTTATTTTTATAACTAATTCTGCATCTTTCTGGAATTTAAATATGTTCACCTATTAAGGAAATTACTTTGTTATCCCAAACAGGTTTGGAGTTCTTCTTCTTAGCTGATTGAAGGAGCATAAGGACCAGGGACATAAAGCCTAGAGCTGTAAACTTGGGACATTTCTCTAGTCCCTGACTGCCTGTAATAACTAGGATATGAACTCTAAAATTAAAAAAAAAGCAAAAACAAGAAAATGGGGGGAAGGCGATCACATAGTCTATCCCTGATTTTGAGTCATTTCATGTTATGCTTTTCAAACAGACAAGTTTAACTCCTGCTTCATGAGTTTCGAGTAATTTTCATGCTCTTCCTATTTACTTGTTAGATATTTAATTGAATCTAACTGCAGTTTATGCATTCATAGTTGTGTTTGCCTCCCTAAATGGGCTCCAAGATTGTTCTTATTACAATGACATAGGCTGTTCATTGGAAATGGATCTATTTATTGCAGTGAAGTTTAAAATGGACATTTTTATGTTAATAATATATCTTATTGAACTCAATGCATTCAAAATAATTTTACTTATACATGTAATCACTATAAAAATGAGTAATGAAGTACTTTGCATTTAAAAAAAAATTGGATCGCTATTCTTTGTATTATTTTTAAATTGGGGCATGATTGTCATGTAACAGTGGTTTCAGGTGTACAACATAATGAATCTATAATTGTATACACTGGAATGATCACCACCATAAACCTAGTTAACATCCCCTACCACACAGTTACAGGTTTTTCTTTTCTCATGCTGAGAACTTTAAAACATCTACTCTTAACGACTTTAAAATATATGATACAGTATTGCTAACTACAATTACCATGCTGCACATTACATTTCAGGACTTGCTTATTGTATGACTGGAGGTCTGCAACAAAACATTCTTAAGTGTTCTGCTAGCTCGTGTATACAATCTCATTTTCTGGACGATCAACTTACCGTTGCTTTTCCCTCTACAGAAGGGCAGAAGCTTTCCAGATGTCTTCCGGGAATGACCAAGTTTTTATCCCGATGTCACAAGCAAACACCAGCGGCCACCCCGGGACGGCCCCCAATGACCTGAAGATGTTCACTGACGGGGCTGTGCTAAGTTTTCATAACATCTGCTATCGAGTAAAAGTGAAGAGTGGCTTTCTGCTTGGAAGGAAAACAACTGAGAAAGAAATACTGACGAATGTCAAGTACGTGCATGAATTTTGTTTAAACAGCTCTAATGATATACAGTGAACTTAACAGGTTTTGCCTATTTTACAAGTGAAGGTGCTGAGAACATTTGTGTACATGTCTGTTCAGACACATACTTTCATTTCTTTTGTCTCAGCTGGGAGTGAAATGGTTGGATCACATGTTAGGTATAAGCTTAATTTGTAAAAGGATGGCCAGACTGTTTTTAAAGTGGTTGTACCAAGTGCATCACCTTTTGTTTGAGAATCTGAATCACTGATGTGTCATTTAGCCTTTGCTGGGTAAGCCCTGTGGTTTAGTGGAGAGGCCTGGCTGTGTGATTTACAACTTCCTGATTTTACAAGTGAAGATTACAGAGATTACAGTTGTAATTTCTGAGCTTCAGTTTTCTAATCTGTGAAATAAAACATCTGTCCTGTGTGTTATGAGCCAGACACTTTAGGTACTTCTGCACTTTATGTTGTAGAAGCAAGAGTCAGGAGGTTGAAATGATAATATACTGTGAGAGTACTTTGGTTTTCAAATAGACTTGTTTCAAATGAGTGGTGAGTTTATATACTCGTTTATCACCTATAACAATTTATCTAATGCTTTTCCTCACATACAGGCAGACAGAAACACATTAAATACAAGAAAACTTTAGTGTAAGCTTAAGTTTATGCACTGAAAACCCAATGATAGAATTTAGGACCCAAATGAATGCAAAACTGTGATTATCATTTTCTTTCTTGAACAACAAATTCATCATGTGGTGGTGGAGTGGGCCATAGAGTGAGGAAGGAAATGAGAACAGAACCTACTTGGGAACCACGTCTCTATTCGTTCACAGATGCTGATCATTAGGACTGTTCATGTTTTCCTGGTATCTAGAAAACTGAGCGTGATTCTCCCTCACTGTGGAGGGGGGAGTGCATCTAGGTTTGCTCAGGCACTATGGCCTATGTGTTTTGTCTGGTTATTTTGTTTGATAGGAGAAGTAGCTATTCCTAGATAAAACAAGCACTTTTTCTAACTCTCTGAGACTGGAGGGGTAGTTATAAAAGTTTTCACCAGGTATTGCCTCTAACCTATATTGAGTCAGATGTTTCTCATGTTTTCTTGGTACATTCTGTGGGACTGTGATCTTTTATGTTACCAGCAGCCAACTGCTCCCAGAAGGCTAGGAAGTGACAAATAGTGGAGAAATTTTTTGCATGTGGGTGGGGAAGGAAAAACGGAGCTTTGAGATTGTTTGAGTGGTGGTGAGGTCAGGAACTGTGTGGAATTAGATAGAATTTGCTTTCTGTAACAACACCTTTTGTCATACCTACTTTCTTCTTGCTGTCTTGGACTGGTTAAGATACCCTGACAGGGAAAAGAAGAAGAGAGTTGGTAGATACAAAGCTTTTATGTCTTGCTAAATCCCTAGATAGAAGTTATCCATTTCTGGTTTAGGCATCCATTTTGAAAGCTGACAAGGTTTTTTGTGGAAAGTAATAGTCAGGAAAATGTTGGTTACGTCAGATCTTGTGCTAAGTGGAAGTAATAACTATTTGAATATGGGTAGGTACAGATTTAAAATGCATAGTGGGCAAGTGTATTTTGCTTACATTTTAAAGCTAGTTGGTTAGTAATTCAGTACACTAACATTGTCATATGCTCAAGGCTTCATAATGTTTTTAGGGTTCAATGGTATCCATTGCAGCAATAGATGAGTTAGCTTTATGTGCATTCCTGCATCCATAAAAACTCAGTCAACGTATTTATATAATCTCTTTATTTTTTAATTACTGTTGCTATACGATATTCTGTTAGGTCAAAGTTTACAACATAGCAATTAGACATTTATATACCTTAAGAAGTCATCGCCCAGTAAGTCTTGGAGGAGACTTTCCAGTGCTGTCTTATTACTCACATTTCTGGTTTAGGCATCTGTGACAAAGGTTGCCCCTTTTATTCGATGTAGCATTTCTAATTTTTCTTCTATTTGCTAGCTTCAACTAAAGGAAGGTACTGAGATGAGAGAAAGGTTGTTTTCATTCATCTCTCTTTAGACTTGCTTTTGATAGCACTGCCACCATTCACAATAGTCACTGTATTTAAAGAAAGCAGATGAGCAGCTCAATTTTGTTTTTCCTGTGGACATTTTGTAATTTCATTTTTATAACTAAGTAGCTAGAACATGATGTGCTGTGTGGGGGCAAGAAGATAAAATCTGACAATGAGAACTGAAAAAGGTGAGATTATACTATCTTATCGAAAATTATGCTATTATGCTTAGTTTGTGCCCAAACCTAGCATATCAGTATTTCCTCATTAACCCTAAAGATCTATGGACAAAATGGTCCATTCCAGTAGGTATGTATATCATATAATTCTCAGGGAAAGTGATTGTACTATTCAGAGATTTTTTGAATTAATAATTTATTTGAAATAATTTCAAACTTACCCCTTGTGGGAACATAACCCTTTTACCCAGATTCCCCAACTGTTTACATTTCACTGTAACTGCCAGTCATTTTATCTCTTTAGTGAATCCATTATCATTAGTATTTTTCTGCACCATTTGAGAGTAAGCTATTCATATGGTACTCTAATGTTCCTAAGTTTTCCAGTGTGTATTTTCCAGAAACAAGGCCCTTCTCCTCTATAACCACTCAGTCATTGTCTGGAAGCAGCCCAGGGGATGCAAAGTCTCATAACAGGTGCAGTGGTGGGTGCTAAGGGGCCGTTGGTCACCATACTCTTCACGTAATAGACTGACCATCACATCGTGTCTCCTGTCTCATTCAACCAGGTCCTTTCCCGTCTCACCCTAGGTGATGTTCATCTTCATTACCCTGTCATGCTGGTGTCTGCCAGCCTTCACCACAGTGTCACCATTTTCCCCTTTGTAATTAATAAGTATTATGAGGGGAGTTACCCTGAAATCACTCTAAACCTTATTCTTCATAACACAGGAACCCACCTACTTCAGCCCCCATTGAGGTCTCCTGCCTGAATCAGGAATAAATGTCATTGTGATCGTTACCAAAATGTGATTTCTGTTTTCATTGCTCTTTTTTGTATAGACTGGTTTGCATTCTACTAAGAGGAAAAAGCTTCATTTGTCACTTTCATTCATTTATTTATATCAGCATAGACTCATATTCACATTTTATCCAGTAGCACTCAATACTAATGCATTATTATCATTATTTATTTTGATACTCCTATTGTTCCTGATTTGGTCACTGGAAGACCTTTCAAGGGAGGTTTGTTATTTTATTCAACTCATTCTTTCATTTCTTGGGTATTTTTTTGGCACAGCAGGGGATCCAGACTCACTGTGTGCTCACCCCGCCTCAGACCTGGAATGAGCTGATGTTCCTTTTTGTGGGGTGTTGTGTTTACAAAGCAAGATCTGTGTGTTTGGAATGTTCTGGCTGTTGGGATGTCAGAGCTCCTAGGCCTGCTCAGGGGACAGACACAGGGAACATACACATATACACATACACATATACACCTTTTCATGTCTAAACCTTTTTATGTCTGTGTACGGAGATTAAAACCCATGAGTTCCAATTTTGATCTGATACTCCAGGATTATTTCTACATTTCCATGTTTGTAAAACACCTCAAAAAGTGAAAAACCTGGCTCTCATTATTCTAACATTATTACTGATTTGCCCAATCAATTTTCTTATTCTTTAATATAAACAGCCTGCCCACCCTCCAGCTGTATCCTCTCTTCCCCCACCTCCCTGGCAGCCTGTGACCTTGTGTGCTGGCCATCACCGCACCTCTACCCAACATGTCCACCACCCTCACACAAAGAAGGAAAGGAAAGTCTAATAGAAATGACTGATGTATTATTATCCGAACATGATTTATGTAGGAGTGTAACTAAGTGTTCTTTCCAGTCAGGCTATGCTTATGGAAAAACTTTTCCATAAGTTTTTTTGTACTTCTTGATACTTGTTTTTATTGAAAACATTTGACTTTCCTGTAAGTAGTTGTCATTTATTAAGATGGAGGGACTCATTTATTCACCAAATTTGAATGTCTACTAAGAGCCTGACATTGTGCCTGGTTCTAGTGACAGAGGTTCTCAGCGATCTCCTAGTCCAATGGAGGATTCAGACAACGCAAAGACTCCACTGTGTTGTTCTACTGTGACTGAGGGGCTGGAAGACATGGACCACCTTAACCCTAAACTGGAGTGCCAGGAGTGGGGGAGGGAGAAAGGAAAGCCAGTGTGTGTGCTCAGGACAGGGCAGGGAAAGACAATGCTCCAGGCTCTGGGGATGACATTGCCTTCTCACTATTACATGAGGTTTACCATTGTTCATGAGAATGTAATAGACAAGAGAAGAATCCTATAGCTAGTTTTCATTTCGTGTATTTAGTTTTCATTATAGAGCATGTGCTGCATGCTCCAGGGGGTGGGGTTGAAGAAGATGGCATTGTTCTTGTTGGTAAGGTTTGACAATAGTGTGAGGGAGACTTTCATGCATGTAAATGCTATAAAGCAATAAATAGAGGTGTGGACTGTGTTTTGAGCGAGGGGCGGGTGGGGCAACAAGGGGATTGTAGACTTTGGATTATGACAGAAGTCAGCAAAGGCCCTGATAATAAATATTTTCATTTGTGTATTAACTACTTATCTCTGTCATGTAGCGTGAAAGTACTTTTCAAAACAGAAAACTTGACCCCTGTGGTTTGCCGATCCCTGGACTTGAATGCAAAGTCCACAAGGGCTACCACTTCAATTCTCAGCTCTGACCCATGTACACACACAGTAGACACTGAATAACTGTGTTGAGTGAATGGAGGGGGAATTAGCCACGGCTCCACACTGGAACTCTTGCAGTTATGATTATCCATAACTGTTTTCTGTAATGCTAGAGTTCAGCGCCAAAGGAAGCCCAGCTCAGGGACCTGTAAAATTCTTTGTCTTAGAATTCTTTTCCTTGCACCAGCTTTTCACATTCACTTTTGGGTTAATCTTTTAGGGATGGTGACTCTTTTTCTGAGTAGGTATTTAAAAAAACCTGGAAAGGTTTTCTGGCAACGAAGTCTCAGTGAACAACAAGCTTATCTCTGGTTATTTTAGAAACAGTTACTAGGTAGCTATTACTGCGGAAGGTACATTAAGAACTATAGATAAATGCACCTTGAAAGTTCACCCAACCATTAGCATGTCTTATTGCATCAGGGGAAAAGGCCAGTGAAAGAATAAGATACTTCTCTCTTTTATAGCTCATGCCTGATTCACGTAACTCATTGTATTTGTCGAGTGTTTCAGTGAGAGATGCCTCAGTTAGTGAGCAAAGTAGAAGTTGCCTTTCCCCATGGCCACTGAGTGGCATTTTACACTGTGCCAGCTGCAGCACAATAGGCAGTAAATGCTGTGTCCTGCCAGATGGAAGTGCTGTGCACAGCCACACTGTGAGGTTGATCACTCATGACTGTTGTGTATCATAGAATTTGCCTCAGTGATAGTCATTATCTGGGAATGAAATAGCCTTCTGCTTTGCACCTTCCACTAGAATAGATACTGTGTTCCCTGGGGAATAAATTGGATTTACCTACCAATTCCCCAGAGTTTGGCTTAGGCACCAGGGTCCCAAGAGGGCTCCGTCAGCCCTCCATTCCGTCATCAAGCCTGTGCAACTGCGGTGGACCTGACATTCATTCCCCTTACTCCAGTGTGCTCTCCTTACCATTCTTCTGGTTGTCTTCATGGTAAAACTCACACTACTTTTTTTTTGTGTTCTTCTTCAGTCTCAACACAGTCAACTCTGACTTATTTTTTATACCTTCTTGCTCTGTGTCTGAATACCCTCTACCCTCAAACATCCACATAATTTCTTTGGAATATCCAGTGTCTACATCACATGTGTACGTCTTTAAATGTCTTCCCCAATGGAACATGGTGTCTCCCACTTCTAAACCAACAATTTTCCAGTCTATCCGAACCTTTAGAAGAAAGAGTGTGATGTATTTTAGGGAATGTGTTTTACTTTTACAGGTGAATTAAGAATTTTGTCAGGGTTTAAGAACTAGTGAGGGTTTCTTTTTAGTATCTGAGGTACTTTTTTCTAGCCACTAAATTTCACTTCAGTTACATTGTTTTTTGGTCTGACTGGGTTTGAGCAGTGAGAGCATTAATGCTGATGATTCTAGAACTCCTTTGACTACTTAATTATGTAGGACCTGAGTAGGTAGCAAAAGAGGTGACTAGTTATCAAGAAGCTCTACTCAAGACCTGTTGTGCACTCTACATCGTGAAAGGAGAAATAAGTGTAACAGATGTTTTACCAGAATCTTTTACTTCCCATAAACTCTCAAGTTTGTGTGTCCTTTCCCAAAAAGTGTAAGTGGCTTAGAGAATAGCTGAAAGGAATGTAGAGGGACCTGAGCCATTTTTCAAATGGGGTCTAAAGAGTGATGACATTTGTACACTAGACATTTATTGTCAAGTTGGTTCCTTTTTTCCTTTAGAAGTTAGTTTGTGCTGGTTTTCTGTCTCATTTCATCAACTTTCATTGAGTGTCTTAAATGCAGACCCTACATTTTTAGAAGCAGTTTTCAGCTGAACCAGTGAACTGGCTGTTTTCTGCATTGACAGTGGGATCATGAGACCGGGCCTGAACGCCATCCTGGGACCCACAGGTGGAGGCAAATCTTCGTGAGTATCACAGAGAGGATCAGGGAGCTTTCCCTTGCAGTTTTCATGTGCTTTAAAAGATCGCTTTCACGAGGGCAGGTGTTAGTTGAATGTTTGCTGCATGTCTAGTCTTGTTCTAGGTGCCATGGCCACGTGCACTTAGGCCAGCTGTGGTTCTGTCCTCAGAACTAGGAAGTCTTATCAGGTCAGCTTTACTGACAGTGGCCATGATAGATGATTGCCATACACCTGTCAGCATTGATTTCAGCTAATGGTGGAAAAGGATGGGGATGACATTGAAAGTGGGGAGAAGGAGCCAAAGGAATAAGGGAAGTCTTGAGTCTCAGCTAAAGCAGCACATTAGCTGTTGGGAGCCCAGAGGCCAGAGGGCTTCAGGAGCTGGTTGGGAGGCCAGTGCTGGCTCTGCCGACAGAGCTTTGTTTTCACTCTTTGGAGCTTTATTATAGTGTAGAGTTAACAAAAGGAAGTTGAGAATTAAAGTATGTCATTGTGGTTGAGGCATGGAATTTCATGATCAGTTAATTTTTTACTTGAGCTGAGTTTGGATTCAGAGTAGCTTAGAGATATAGTCTCAGCTGGAGAAAAAACCCAAACATATTTGTTTTGTTATAGGTTGTTAGATATCTTAGCTGCAAGGAAAGATCCACAGGGGTTATCTGGGGATGTTTTGATAAATGGAGAGCCTCGACCCGCCAACTTCAAGTGTAACTCAGGTTATGTGGTGCAGGTAAGTGTTCCTGATTTCCGTTTTAGATTTTTCCTCTTCTGTCTGGGAACGTGCCTTGGGCAGTTCTCCAACCCTACTGTTCAGTGTTCTCTCCACTGATTACACAATATGAGCTTTGAACCAACTTAATTTACTCTAGCTTTTTCTAATCTCACATAAGATATAGAATAGTGTTAAATGAAAAGGAAGGAAGATACTAAATATGACCCTTGTAAAGACAAAGGTATCAAATCTACTTATCATACTTCTGAAAGATACTGTTTCCTACCTTAACATTCCCTTCATTCAGCTTAACAAAGTATTTGGCAAATCTTTGTGTACATGAGTTTGGTGATGTCTGCTAATAGCAAGTGTAACTCTCAGTGTTTCATCAGGTGTATAGATAGGGAATGAGAATTCTTTTATCAGGCTTTGTAGCTGTCCAAATTGGAGTTTTTTGTATAATGCATATAATTATACAACATTAGCCAGACTGTTCCCTTGGCTATGTTATTTTTGTGGATTAAGTTATATATTCTAAAGAGTGATATTACTGCAAAAGACCTGATATGTCTTGTTAAAATCCATTTGCCTTAAGGATGATGTTGTGATGGGAACTCTGACAGTGAGAGAAAATCTACAGTTCTCAGCAGCTCTTCGCCTTCCATCAACTATGTCCAATCATGAAAAAAATGAACGGATAAACGTGGTCATTCAGGAGTTGGGTCTGGCCAAAGTGGCAGATTCTAAGGTAATGTGGAAAGAACAGGCGGTACCATTGCCAGCCGACAGGACCTCCCCTGTGAGGCCAGAGTTACTCTTATTCAGAAGTTTTCCATAATGTGTGTGGTCAAAAGTGGCTGCTTTCTGTAATGATGAAAACAGTGACTAGTTACATAATAGAAAGGTGAACGCCAACCAGGAAAAGGAAATGAAAAAACGATTGAATCCTGGAAGTGAAGAATGACAGTGTGGGCTCCCATAAACACGTGTTCTCTGCAAAGGCCAGGTGCCCCTTCCATGTGGTTGCAGCTCTTGCCCCTCCCCCACACTAGGTGTCTCATTCAAATCTGTTCACTAACTTTCTTGCTTTCTGTTTTTCTTCTTTCCCTTTTAGCTTTTCTTCCTGTCTTTCCAGGGGACTTCACTCTGTTGCTTTGGAGGTATATTTCTGGAATTCATAAACAATGAAAATCCCAGGGCTTTTCCTCTATATGCTCATTTTGCTGTACTTTGGCTTCAAAATTATCCTCAGTGAAACTAGTGTTTGTTTTTTAAATTTGTGTAGCATCCACATAGTTTTCCTGTAGTCTTCCTAATGGCACTTTGTCTCCCACCCCTCCCTCCCAGCCTCCCTCCCTCTTTCGTTTCCTCCCTTCCTTCTGCCACTGCTACTTACAGACTGGCTTGTGCTGGGCTGCCTTAGGTTGTATAGATAACAACTGTGGGCAAGAGAGGCAAAGTAGCTCACCAAGTGGGTCGTGCAGGATCAGGAAGAAGAAATGAGACGAGTGAGTGAATGATTTAGAGTTGTGAACAGACATGAAAGATTGGCTGGGAAGACATTTGAAGCTTTGGGTAAAGATGAGCTTTTCAGATGGACACAGCTCTAGTTTAACCCCCCTGTAACATCCCTTACTTAGAGGTAATGAAAATGGGGGTGTTCTGCGGGCTGCTGCTTCATATGATGCTTTCTGACAGTCTTTTATGTAAAGTGTATTTTGCTGCATTTTATTTGGAAGAAGAAGTCTGAGCTGCTATCATTTACCACTTCTTTTTAGATGGGAGAACGTGGGCTTTCTTTGGTGCCAAGGCCCAGCTCTTGAGTTTCCCTTAGGGCTTTTATTGGTCGGGGAGGAAGACGAGGGTGTAGAAGGCAAACATTATAGATGCTTTCACCTATTCCTCTCCTGTCTTTATCCCCTTTTTGGACCACGATTTCAGAGCCATGTCTTTAAGTTGTAACTTCTGACTTCAAACTAAGTATTTGACATGATGAGGAACATACAGAATTATTTAAAGCGTGGGTGTCATATCAGGCTTATCCACATACCAGCTTTAAACTGAGCCTCAGTTTAATTTAAGAGACCCACTTCTTCTCCCAGATACTCACTTCTTTGTTGTTCAGAATAAATGAGGAGGTGAGATAAAATGCCTCTTACAGGGTTAGCACATGTCAGGAGCTCAACAAACAACAGTGACTGTGTTTGTTATTGTTAATAATGTGACCATTTGTGTGTTAGGTTGGAACTCAGTTTACCCGTGGTGTGTCTGGAGGAGAAAGAAAAAGGACGAGTATTGGAATGGAGCTTATTACCAATCCATCCATCTTATTCCTGGATGAGCCCACAACTGGCTTAGACTCAAGCACAGCAAATGCTGTCCTTTCACTCCTGAAGAGGTAAGTGCTATGGGAATATTATTCTTGCATTCATGCAATATCTGGTGGCCTGCTGTGTGCCAGGTATTAATCTTGGCTCAGTGCATTCAGCCATGAGCACTACACACACATTTCTTCTTTCTCATTTTGGAGAGGAACTGTCAATTAACAAGTATAAGTGTTTGAAGAAGAACAAAGGAGGATACGAGTATAGGGAAGACTGATGTGGTGGGGTGGAAGGTGCCGTATTGCATAATAGGATGGTCAGGGAAGACCTCAGTGATGTGCCATTTGAGCTTTGAGTGAGACCCGGGTTCCTGGGGGAAGAGAGTTCCAGTTGGAGGGAACAGCCAGTGGCCCTGAAGCTGACCGTGCCTAATGTGTTTGGAACTGAGGAGGCCAGAGGGACTAGAACCCAGTGACCTAAGGTGAGTGGCGTGTTGGTTAGTGAATTGGTTTGCTCTGGCTGCCATAACAGTGTACCACAAAGTGGGTGACTTAAACAACAGAAATTAGTTTATTCACCATCTTGGAGACTAGATCTTGAAAGTTGAAGATCAAGGATTATTTTTTCTAGGCCTTTATCTTAGGCTTTTGGTTGTCTTCTCCCTGTGTCTTCACTTCATATTCCCTCGGTATGTGTGTCTTAATTACCTATTCTTGTAAAAACTCTAGTTATTATTGGACTAAGGCTCACCCATATGACCTTCTTTAGCCTTAATTACTTCTTTAAAAATTCTACCTGCAAATACATTCACATTTACATTATCACAGAGATAATGGGGCTTAGGAAGTCAACATATGAATTTTTTGGGGGGGTGTGTGTGGCACAAATCAGTTCTTAACAGTTAGAATAGGACATGAGCCCTGTCTAGAGTGGCTCATGGGTTGGGTGTTGTCCCACAAGCTGAAAGGTCACAGGTTCGATTCCTGGTCAGGGTACATGCCTGGGTTGCAGGCCAAGTCTCCCTTTGGGGCTTGCAATAAGCAACCAGTCAATGTTTTTCTCATACATCAGTGTTTCTCTCTCTTTCTTTTCCTTCCCATCTTCCTCTTTCTCTGTCATAAATAAATAAAATCTTTAAAAAAAAGAGTAAGACATGCAGTGGAATTGAGTGGGCATCATATTATATGGGCTTTTGTAGGCCACTGTAAGAACTCTGGCTTTTACTGTCCCTAGGTGACATGGGAACCTTTTAGAGAGTTTTAGAAGGGGGTTGTGGCAGCCGTGTGGAGAAAAGACTGTACATTGCGCAAGGGTGAGTGTAAGGAAACCAGTTAGGAGGCTGTAGTAGCTCAGTTGAGATATTATTATGGCTTTGAGTAGGATGGTAGGGGTTAGTGGTAAGAAGTGGGTGGATTCTCGATTTATTTTGTAGATAGGACCAATAGGATTAGCTTATGAAGTGAACATAGGGTGTGATTATTGAGAATGACTTTAAAGATTTAGGGCCCCAACAATGGAAGAATGGAGTAAAAGGGAAGGCATTTCCTTTTATCAAGAAAGAAGACTGTGGATCATGTTAATAGGAGAAATTTCCATATTTAAGTTGTTAACATTTTTACATTAATTTTTTTATGTTTCTATCTTAGAGAAAAGTTATCAAAATTATACAAAGAAATCTTGTGTGTTCTTAGGTAGATTCCCCAACTCTTAGCATTCAACCACTTTTGCTCTTCCTCTGTACCCCTCCTCCTCCATACCTCTGTCTTTTTTTTTAACACCTGCCACCCCTAAATACTCTGGAGTATACTCCAAAAAACAAGGACAGTCATCCATTACCACCTTGTACCCTTCCCGGCCAGGAAGTCATTTATACCATTGCTGCCACTCAATCCATAGACTACAACCAGACTTCAGCATCTTCCTGAGAAGTGTCTCATCTTCCTTTCTGTCTTAGATTCCTCTGCAGAAATCATCTTTTCAAAGTCTAATTGGTTTCTCAGTTTTCCTTGTGTCTCATGTCCTGACCTAGCATTGAGAGTACATTTTATAGGACACAAGCATCATTCTTCATGCTGGAAAGCTCTGACCCAATCTTTTTCACGTTCCACCATGCATACTAATCACCTGAGGTCTTGTTGAAAATATATATTCTTCTTCTGCAGCTCTGCATAGGAGGCCAAGTTTCTCCATTTCGCTGGGAGATACTGATGCTGATGCCATTGGTGCTCAGTCCAGGCTTAGAGCAGCACGACTCTCACAACAGTCCCCTTCCCTTCTTCTAGTCCTTTACTATTGCCCACTGACTGAAGTTCCAGCTTCTCAATAAAGGGATTCATCATGGGCTTATTTAAAAATTTTTTTCTGAGGTTATATTTATAAAAGCTGGGAACAGCAAAATAAGGAAGGGCTTAAGATAAAAGAAGCAATAGGAGAGAGGCCTAGGCAGGGCCCCTTTGGCTTTCTAGAAACGTTATAGGAAAGAAATGAGCCAAGGTGAGGCTGCTATTGGCTCACCGAAAAATCAGAGAAAAATGGCCTTAGAGACAGGTTCAGGGGTTTTGTTACTCTCTCTTCCCCTGGTTGCATGTCTCTTGGGAGCCCTCAAAGTTAAAAAAAATTAGTACCTGCTGGAGAGAAGGGCACAGGTGCACTCCAAGACAGGCACTCCCACAAGCTGATTTTCTGAGGCAGTCTCTTTTGTTAACTTCTCTTCTTTTCATCCCTCAACCCATCCCTGCAATGAAACTGAGCTACTGCAGCTTCCTGAACACATCTTGTCATCACACACTTTGTTCTCCATGTTCCCTCACCTTGACTAGTCTTTCTCTTTCTTCGAGGCTTATTCCTGTTGGCCCCCTTGCCATACTATTTCATATCTTCTTTAGACTGGGAATATAGTCTCCCATTTTTGCTTACAAAGCATCCTCATTCTATTCCACATTGTATTGGAATGATTGATTTACTGGCCTGATTCCTCTTTGAGGAAGAACAAACTTGTACACACTGCTAGCATATATTCAGTGCTTTAAAAAATGCTTCAATTGAAGTGATTCTATTAATAAAATAGTTTAAATCAAACAGTTTGTCGATAGTGCTTTTGGTCTTTGTTTCTTTGGCCTATAAGGAACAAATCCTGTGTAAAGGTAGTTTAGGAATGTTTTGGCCATGGGCCCTGCTGTCGCAGCCCTGCCCCTTCTGTGACATCTTTGGCCAGCTGTTTACCCTTCTGAGCCTTTTCTTTAAAATGAAAGTTTAGTACTGATGCTACTGTCAGTATTGCCAATATTGTCCAATAACAATATTGTGAAAATTCAGATGCGATTATCTGGAAAGTATTTAACAAAGTCATGGTAAGTATTTAGTAATGTTAATTTTACCGTAAGGACAGAAGAATGAACACCAACTTCTATAGAACCAGGAGACTTCAGTGATCAATGAGAATGGGACGTACAACTGTTGTGTTAATATTTAGTCCATACTAAGTTCTTGAGTGTACTTTCAAGTTATCTAGATGCCTGTTAAAAATATGGATTCCCTAGTCCTGATTGGGTGGCTTAGTTGGAGCATCGTCCCATACTCCAAAAGGCAGTGGGTTTGATTCTTGGTCAGGGCAGATATGAGAGGCAACCAATTGATGATTCTTACATTGATGTTTCTCTCTCTTTCTTTCTCCCTTTCTGTCCTTCTCTCTCTCACACTTCCTCTCTCTCTAAAAGCAATAAACATATACTCAGGTGGGCATTGCAAATAAAGAGGAAAAATATGAATTCCATAAACACAGTAGGTGTGAGAAGACTATCCAAGGATCTGCAGGGTTTTTTTTTTGTTTGTTTGTTTGTTTTGTTTTTTTTTAATATATTTTATTGATTATGCTATTACATTTGTCCCATTTCCCCTTTCTCTCCCCTCCACCCTGTACCCCCTCCCACCCACATTTCCCCCTTTAGTTCATGTCCATGTGTCATACTTATGAGTTCTTTAGTTTCTACATTTCCCGTACTATTCTTGCCCTCCCCCTATCTATTTTCAACCTACATTCTATGCTACTTATTCTCTATACCTTTCCCCCCTCTCTCCTCCTCCCACCCCCCTGCTGCTAACCCCCCATGTGCCCTCCATTTCTGTGGTTCTGTTCCTGTTCTAATTGTTTACTTAGTTTCTTTTGGTTTTGCTTTAGGTGTGGTTGTTAATATTTGTGAGTTTGCTGTCCTTTTACTATACATGTCTTTTCTTTATCTTCTTTTCTTAGATAAGTCCCTTTAGCATTTCATAAAATAAGGGCTTGGTGACGATGAACTCCTTTAACTTGACCTTATCTGAGAAGCACTTTATTTGCCCTTCCATTCTAAATGAGAGCTTTGCTGGATAGAGTAATCTGGGATGTAGGTCCTTGTCTTTCATGACTTGGAATATTTCTTTCCAGCCCCTTCTTGCCTGTAAGGTCTCTTTGGAGAAATCAGCTGACAGTCTGATGGGAACTCCTTTGTAGGTGACTGTCCCCTTACCTCTTGCTGCTTCTAGGATTCTCTCCTTCGTTTTTACCTTGGCTAATGTAATTATGATGTGCCTTGGTGTGTTTCTTCTTGGGTCCAACTTCTTTGGGGCTCTCTGAGCTTCTTGGATTTCTTGGAAGACTGTTTCCTTTGCCAGATTGGGGAAGTTCTCCTTTATTATTTGTTCAAATACGTGCTCAATCTGTTGCTTTTCCCCTTCCGATTCTGGTACCCCTATAATTCGGATATTGGAACGTTTAAAGGTGTCTTGGATGCTCTTAATCTTTTCCTCAATTTTTTGAATTCTTATTTCCTCATGCTTTCCTGCTTGGTTGATTCTATCTTCCTTCTGGTCCACTGTATTGTTTTGAGACTCATATTCCTTCCTTTCACTATTGGCTCTCCTCCGCGTGTCTTCCTGCATCTGTTTTATGGTAATCTGCATTCTTTCATCTAAATTTCGTCCAAAATCAACCAGTTCCGTGAGCTTTCTGATCACCAGTGTTTTGAACTGCGCATCTGATAGATTGGCTAATTCTTGGTCGCTCAAAAGGATGAGTCCTGGGGGACTGATCTGCTCTGTTGAAAACATGTTTTTTTTTTTTTTTCCCCCGTCTCTCCTTTTTTTTTTTTTCCGGTCTGGTTCCTCTTGTTATGGTGGGGGGCGGAGCCTTAGGTGCTCACCAGGGCTGGGCACCCCAGTCACTAGATTGTGACGTTATATGTGGGGGCGGGGCGGGAGCGGGAGCGGGAGAAAACAATGGCGGTAGTTCCGTTCCCCTGGACTCAGACCCTTGTCTGGGCTTCTGGGCCGCGAGTTCTGCCCTGGTCCACAATCGCTACCCCTCTGGGTCTGCCAGCCGCAGCTTGCGTACTCAGGGATCACCGCTGCCTTCTTGCGTGCCGGATGGCTTTTGCGCCGAATTCGCGCCAAACCTTCCCCCGACCTCCGCGCACTGCCAACCTGAGCCAGCCCCGCGCCCGCCCGGCTCGTCTTTTCCTACCAGTCCGGATGAACACGTCTACTTCAACTTCTTGGCTGCCCGACTTCCATTCAGATAAATCCTCTGCCGGATCTGGGTGTTATTCTGATAGTAAATTATTGTTGTAAATTATTGGTTTTCTAATCTTGGTTGTACGAGGAGGTACGGTGCGTCCGCCTATTCCTCCATCTTGCTGGAAGTCCCGGATCTGCAGTTTTTAATTAATGTTCTAGTGGGTTCAGGACCATTCATGGGACACATTTTAAGAAACCTTTGTCTGTTTCTGAGAAGATGGAGGTGTAGGTAGATATGCTTTTCTTCCTCACACAACCAAAAGAAGGATAACAATCAATTTAAAAACAAAAAACAACCAGAACTGCCAGAAAATTGAACTGTATGGGGGTCTTACAAACAAGGAGTTAAAGAAACATTCATCCAGCCTGGTAGGAGGGGTGGAGATAGGAAATGGGGGTGGCAAGGATGTGGGACAAGGTGGTGGCTGGTGGACTGGGGTGGGTGAGGAGGCAGCTGGTGGACCACAGTATCCCAAGTTTGCATGTGGATAAGTGGGAGGAACAACTGGGAGTGACGCGGATCACAACCCAGGGTTCCAGCATGGGAAACTAAAGCCTCAAAATCTCTGGCTGTAAAAACCTGTGGGGGATGTAGTGGTGAGAGAAACTCCCAGTCTCACAGGAGAGTCCACTGAAGGGACCCACAGGATCCTAGAATGTACACAAGCCCACTCACTTGGGAATCAGCACCTGAAAGGTATAATCTGCTTGTGGGAAGAGAGGAAAGTGACTGAAAGTGGAGCTAGAGCCAAGCAAGCGACATTGCTCCCTCTTTCACTGCCGCGGTCCAGCCGCAGCTAGGTCCAGGGTTTCCTGAAAGGTGGGTAAAGTGTCGGCAATGGGAGACAGACGACAACACGCCTTAGAGGACAGTGATGCTCTGTTCCGTTTATTGCAAGTACAAGCAGGTTTTTATACTTTCATTTTTAGCAGTGATTGACATTTGCGATTAGGTAAAGCAGAAAAAAATTAATACAAAGGTAACCAGGAAAAATACAAAAATTCCCATAGATTCAGTTATATTAAACAAAGATTATTGTAACCATGAGAGCCATAAATCAGACAATTAGAAATAGCTGTACGTACAGAGTTTGAATGTCTTATTGTTTATTAAAATTCTCAGAATTTGTCATGGGGCAAAAGGACACGGTAAATTGAACAGAAGTTATAGGAAATTTATTATAAGGCCTTTGTGATGTTTAACTTACCTATTTATCTTTTCTGTCTAAAATATTTCTTTATGTACCATGGACTTTAACTCCCTGGTAACTGTTTCTACGTGCTTAATTTATAATAGTTAACCAGCTTTTCTTATTTCTTTGCCTGTCTAATTCTATTTGATATATATTCCTACTCAAGGTAAATATAACAGCGGGGCTGTTACTCCAGCAACTTTTAGACACTCAGGGGCTATTTCATTAGAGGGGATTTTATTCTCTGGTCAGGGAATTATTTTATACAACTTCATTGGAATTATGCAAATCAATAAACCTGAGATACAGATATTTAACAATCCCACCACCTTTTAATCTCCAAAACAAACAGGTAAGGAGAGATAAACAGGAAATTCAGCTACAATAAACTCTTTTTATTTCTTAGTTAATAAACACCAGGGAGGTCTGCTTCGAGCTAGCCTTTCCATGAAATTTAGACTATTATAAAACACTTGAACTTCATCCTAATTGACCATTCTAATGTCACCTTCATTATATGCTCCTGTATAAGGCAATGGGAGATCTGGAACCCTCTGGAGACCATTAGCTCCTTTTGGGGGATACCATAATTTGCCAATAATCTAATATGCTACCCAGGGGTATCCCTGGGCTGTGGGTAAGGGTCTATATAGTTTTTTTCTTGTTTTCTAGAAAGACTCTTTGTATCTATGGGTAAGGAACAGGCATGGGAAAGTCCGCCAATAATTCAACCTATTGTAACTGATTTATGAATTCTTTTATGGGAACAATCGGGGATAATTTCTTACTCAGGTTTATAAACACTATATTTAAAACAATCTGGGCATGATTCAATAGTCTAGGGAGAACTAGTTGTCCCTTCAGAATTTCCCTCAAAATCAATCATTGACTCTTTTCGAGCCTCTTTCTTCTCATGTTCTGTTCTTATGGGAATCAGGGTACAAAGTAAGACCATGATTAATATTAGCAAGGAAATTATTAAAAGCAATCCCCAGAAAAATTACCGCCCCCCCCTTGGTATGCCATGCTCTCTTCCAGGAAGATGGATTCCTTGAATGCCCTCTTTCCATGTTCAGACCTTGTCAAAAAACATGGTTGGAAGAGGGCGTGGCATCTGACCCCTCCCCCACATACAGCGCCACAAGTCAGCAAAATGGTTTGCCCAGCCCTTGTGAATACCTAAGGTTCTGCCCCTTACAAAATAACATGTGCACTGAGAAAATGAAATATGGCCCAAATGAAAGAACAGATCAAAACTGCAGAAAAAATTAAGCAACAAGCAGATAGCCAACCTATCAGATGCAGAGTTCAACACACTGGTAATCAGTATGCTCACAGAAATGACTGAGTACAGATACAAAATAAATGAAGACGTGAAGGCTATGAAAAGTGAAATAAAGAAAAATATACAGGGCACCAAGAGTGAAGGGAAGGAAACCGGGACTCAGATCAACAATTTGGAACAAAAGGAAGAAACAAACATTCAACAAGAACAGAATGAAGAAACAAGAATTCAAAAAAAAATGAGGAGAGGCTTAGGAACCTCTGGGGCAACTTTCAATTTTCCAACATAGGAATCATAGGGGTGCCAGAAGGAGATGAGGATAGCAAGAAATATTTGAAAAATAATGAAGGAAAACTTCCCCAATTTGGCAAAGGAACTAGACACACAAGTCCAGGAAGCTCAGAGAGTCCCAAAGAAGTTGGATCCAAGGAGAAACATACCAAAACACATCATAATTAAATTACCCAAGATTAGAGACTTCTGAGCAAGATGAAGACATAGGTAGATATACTGTGCCTCCTTGCACAATGAAAAGAAGGACAACAAATTTAAAAGCAAAAATCAACCAAAACTCCCATAAAATCTAACTGTATGGAAGTCTAACAACCAAGGAGTTAAAGAAGAAACATTCATCCAGGCTGGTAGGAGGGGCAGAGACAGGCAGCCAGGTTGGAGAGGACTCATAGCACAGTGGTGGCTGGAGGACCAGGGCTGGCCAGGTGGTGGCTGGTGGACTGGGAGGTCCCACATTTGTGTGGGTATAAACTGGGAGGAACAACTGGGGAGTGAGACAGACCACATAACCCAGGTTTCAGTGTGGGGAAATAAAGCATCAAAACCTCTGACTGAAAAATCTTGTGGGGGTTGAGGTGGCAGGAGAAACTCCTAGCTTCACAGGATAATTCATTGGAGAGACCCACAGTGTCCTAGAACATGCACAAACCCACCAACCTGGGAATCAGCACCAGAAGGGCCCAATTTGCTTGTGGGTAACTGAGGAAGTGACTGAAAGCTGGCCAAGAGCCAAGCAAGCATAATTGTTCCCTCTCAGAACCTTCCACCACATACAGTGTCACAACGCAGCTACCAGGGTTGCCCCACCCTGGCTAATACCTAAGACTCCACCCCTTACTATATAACAGGCACACCAAGAAAAAAAAATGGCCTAAACGAAAGAACAAGTCAAAGCTCCAGAAAAAGTACAACTAAGCAATGAAGAGATAGCCAACCTATCAGATGCAAAGTTTAAAACACTGGTAATCAGGATGCTCACAGAGATGGTTGGTATGGTCACAAAATAGAGGAAAAAGTGAAAGCTATGCAAAGTGAAATAGAGGAAAATGTATAGGGAACCAACAGTGAAGGAAAGGAAACCAGGACTCATCAACAATTTGGAACAAAAGGAAGAAATAAACATTCAATCAGAACAGAATGAAGAAACAAGGATTCAAAAAAATGAGAAGAGGCTTAGGAACCACTTGGACAAGTTTAAACATTCTAACATGTGAATCATAAGAGTGCCAGAAGGAGAAGAGGAAGAGCAATAAATTGAAAACTTATTTGGAAACATAACAAAGGAGACCTTCCCCAACCTGGCAAAGGAAATAGACTTTCAGGAAGTCCAGGAAGCTCAGAGAGTCCCAAAGAAGTTGGACCCAAGGAAGCACACACCAAGGCACATCACGGTTACATTAGCCAAGATTAAAGATAAGGAGAGAATCTTAAAAGCAGCAAGAGAAAAGGAGACAGTTACCTATGAAGATATTCCTATAAGGCAATCAGCTGATTTCTCAAAAAGAAATCTTATAGGCAAGAAGGGGCTGGAAAGAAGTGTTTGAAGTCATGAAAGGCAAGGACCTTCATCCAAGATTACTTTTATCCAGCAAAGCTTTCATTTAGAGTGGAAGGACAGATAAAGTGCTTCCCAGATAAGGTAAAGTTAAAGGAGTTCATCATTACCCAGCCCTTATTATATAAAATATTAAAGGGACTTATCTAAGAAAAAGAAGATCAAAAGAACAGTAAAATGACAACAAATTCATAGCTATCAACAACGAAACAAAAAAAACAGAAACAAAAACAAAAACACACTAATACACTAAGCAAACAACTAGAAGAGGGACAGAATCACAGAAATGGAGATCACATGGAGGGGTCAGTGGGCTGGGAGAAGGGGAGAATGGGGGAAAAGGCACAGGGAATAAGAAGCATAAATGGCAGGTACAAAATAGAAAGGGGTAGGTTAAGAATAGTATAGGAAATGTAGAAGCCAAAGAAGTTATATGTATGATCCATGGGCATGAAATAAGGGGAGGGAAAGCTGGTGGGAAGTGGGGTGGGGGGAGTAAGGGGGGATGGGACAACTATAATGGCATAATCAATAAAATATATTTAAAAAATAAATTACCTAAGAGTAAAGATAAGGAGAGAATTTTAAAAGTAGCAAGAGAAAAGGAGACAGTTACCTATGAAGGAGTTCCCATTAGGCTATCAGCTGATTTCTCAAAAGAAATCTTGCTGGCAAGAAAGGGCTGGAAAGAAGTATTCAAAGTCATGAAAAGCAAGGACCTACAACCTGGATTTTTCTACCCAGCAAAGCTATCCTTTAGAATGGAAGGGCAGGTAAAGTGCTTCCCAGATAAGGTCAAATTCATGAAGTTCATCATCACCAAGTCCTTATAATAATAATAATAAATGTCAAAGGGATTTATCTAAGAAAAAGAAGATCAAAAATATGAGCAGTAAAATGACAACAAACCCAGAATTATCAACACCCGAACCTAAAACAAAAACGAAAACAAAAGCAAATCAAGCAAACAACTAGAACAGGGACAAAATCACAGAAATGGAGATTACTTGGAGCAATATTGGTGGGAAGGGAAAAGGGGGAGAAGAGGGGGAAAAGTACAGGGAATAAGAAGCAAAATTGGCAGGCACAATATAGACAGGAGAAGGTTAAGAATTGTATAGGAAATGGAGAAGCCAAAGAGCTTATATGTATGACCCATGGACATGAACTAAAGGGGGGCAGGTAATGCTGGAGGGAGGGGGTTGTAGGGCAGAGGGGGAGAAAGGGGAGGAGAAAATTAGGGACAACTGTAATAGCACAATCAATAAGATATACTTAAAAAAAGCAAATAGCCAAAATGCACTAATAAAAGACCAATTTTAAAAGTAACTCAAATACATGGTGGCTTAAATTGAAAAAAACAGTAAAAGAAAAAGAAACTTGTCTTTCATAACAACATTGAAGGACAATGCTTAACTATCAGATGATGTAAGGTATGATGTTCGTAAGAGAAAATCAAATGGAACCATGAACAAGTGAGGTAAAGGCAGGAATATGGTTTTTTACTAAGAAGTGAAAGTATCAGATGTCTAATTACTTGTTACTTTCTCACCTCTACCTTAGGATGTCTAAAGGAGGACGAACCATCATCTTCTCCATTCATCAGCCTCGTTTTTCCATCTTCAAGTTGTTTGATAGTCTCACGTTGTTGGCCTCAGGACGACTAATGTTCCATGGGCCTGCTCAGGAGGCCTTGGAGTACTTTGCGTCAGCTGGTGAGGCTGCCTTTTTGTGCATGAGATCCTTCATTAACAGGGTCCTGAAAGAGAGCTGAGGAAATGGATGGGAGTGTAGTTTGAGCTTCGCATAGATGTGTTTGGGTTCCACCACTCCAGAACACCCTTGATCAGTTTGGTGCTGGAATTTGTCTTCATTTCACACCCCTGGCTTGTTGTACTGGACTGTTTCTTGTACTATTTCAGGATGCACACATTCTCTGTGTATGCTTAGGACTATTTCTGTTGGGCCCATATCAGTTCTGCTTCCCAGTTCTGGTGCCCTTTTCCTAACAGTTCAATAAATATATTGGCCTCATAGGCAGTTACCTGTCAGTTGAACATTTTTGGAAAGGCCTCATACCCCCCATCCCCCCAAAATATTTGTCTTCTTGACCAAATAACCAATCAGGTTATATCATTTTTATCCCCTGCATGGAATGTCAGTCTGCCTTGATGAAGGTTCATGGAGATGCTGCTTAATGTTGTAGTAGCATTAGATTGCAGATTTAGTTCTTGAGGGACATAAATGACTTACCAGGCACTAGAATGGCTACTGCTGAGTCTGACTTTGGCACACCAACATTTCTGACAGTTCTGGGCAACCTGGTTTATTTGAGGTGAAATGCTGTAATTTATTTTATGGTTCATGTAGTAGTCTGCCTCATTTTATAGGTATTTGGACATTACTATAGATGATGCTCCATGACTCAAACTATAGTTTTAAATGTTCCCTAGCTATTTTTTAAAATTTGTTTTTGTATAATCTCTGCCACTTAAAAATAATCCAGGACACTTGGGTACGGGGAATAGAGGGGAGAGGAATCTAAAAGTCAGAGTACTGGCCACATTTAGTTCAGATAATCAGGCACAAGAAGTGAAGGTAAAGCGTTCAGGTATGCCATGCAGATCACATCCTCTTGAGGATGCTGCTCTGGTGATTGGTTTTCTATTGGAATTATAGTAGCATGGGAGGTGATAGTTTGGACCTGAATTTAGTAGGTATAGACGCAACCATCGCTAAAGTGGATATTGGCATTGTGGTAGTTGCTGGTGGAACCCAGAGAACGGAACACACTCTGGGCTTCTCCCAAACACCATCCTGTTGTGCCTTAGCTGCCTTTGGCATGATACCTTGCTTTTAAGAGCATTAGTCCAAATTGCGGCTTTTTTATTCTTTTTCAACATATATGTTGTTTTTCTTGTGTATCTGATTTACGTTCTTTTGAAGGTTACCACTGTGAACCCTATAATAACCCTGCAGACTTCTTCCTCGATGTCATTAATGGAGACTCCTCTGCTGTGGTGTTAAACAGAGCGAACAAAGATGAGGAAGGTATGCACATCTGTCAACAGTCACAGATTATTGCCTCATTGAGTTGCTTGGTAGCTCATGGAAATGTGGCTTCGTGAGTTTATATTACTAATGGTGCTCTCTGATACCAGTTGTCTTAGTCCATTTGAGGTAACAAGAATACCATAGGCTAAGTGGCTTAAACAACAATCACTTATTTCTTAGTGTTCTTGAGCCTGAGCAGTCCATCATCAATTGCCAGGAGATTTGTTGTCTTTTGGGGCCTCACCACCTGGTTCATAGGTGGACTACCATATTCTCCTTGTGGCCTCACATGGTGGCCATGGGGTGGGAGCTCTCTAGGGTTACTTTCATAAGGGCACTAATCTCATTCATAAGGGTTCCACCCTCATGACCTAATCACTCCTCAAATTCACCACCTTCAAATATCATCACATTTGGGGACTGGATTTCAGCATATGAATTTTGGGGGGACTCAAAACATTTTGTCTTTAGCATCAGTCAACATAGGTTTTGTTGTCCATGAGTGCTGTGTTTTTGATTCAATTTATAATTGAGAATTTATATGATAGTGTCAGTTCTAAGGGGAGTTTTCATTAAAAATATGCTCATTTTTATACAGTGTTTTGATATAAGAAACTGAGCCATTTATGCATTTGTACATAGTAGAAAGCAAGGACTAGATTTTTATATTAAGAAATATAACTCTCTATGGGAAGATTTTTATTTTAAAAGACTCAGGGTACAAATATAATAGCTAGGAAATGGTGAGTGTGTCTGCTGCATCTTCAGCATATGGAAGTAGTCAGGACAATTAACTACATTTTTCTAATGTGTAAAGTAATGACAGACCTAATAATTTTTATATTCAAGTTAGAATTAAGTTTTAGGGAAGAATTTAATAAAGGGATTCCAGAAAAATAGCTAAATCTGTTATTTTATTAATATTTTCCTCTGTCCACTTTTATTCCAAAGCCAAGGGGACTGAAGAACCTTCCCAGAGAGATAAGCCACTCACAGAAAAATTAGCTGAGTTTTATGTCAACTCTGCCTTCTTCAGGGAAACAAAACTTGAATTAGATCAACTCTCAGAAGTTCAGAAAAAGAAGAAGAGTGTGGCCATCAAGGAGGTCACCTATGCCACCTCCTTCTGTCATCAAGTCAGATGGATCTCCAAACGTTCATTCAAAAACTTGCTTGGTAATCCAGAGGCCTCCATAGCTCAGGTAACCTGAGAGATTCTTCTGATCATGCTGTGAAATGTTCGCGTGAGCATTAGATTCCAATATAAACTATTACATCATTATACATATCCTCTGCCAACACTTCTATCTCACTTGATTTGGGACACAGAAATAGTCAATAGAACAAATAAAACACCATCTTTTAACTATGCATAATGTTTTTAGTGGGTGTTTTGGACTACCTAATTCAGAATTTTTATTGATTTAGACAAGCTGTAATAGATCATGATTGTATGGAATTTTTTTTTCAGAAACAAAGTAAAGGAATGAATTATTTAGCCCCATTTGTGGTTTTCTGGTAGCTGCACGTGTTCATTTCCTGACTCAGTCAACAAGTCCCTGTTGAGCATGTGCTGTTAGCACATTGGGGAGCTTGTACACAGCAGTGAACAAAATGAGTAAAAACAAAATTCCCTGCTCTCCTGGAACAAACTTTCTTATGAGGAGAGACAGCTGATAAATTCCTCCAGAAATAAAATGTATAGTGTGGCAGAAGGAAAAATGGGCTATGGGGAAACTTTCAGTAGGAAGGTGGAGAAAGGAAGAGAGAGAGAAGGAAGGAAATGAGAGGGGAAAGTGGGAGAGAGGGAAAGGGGTTGGTTTGCATTCTAAGTCAGGTGGTCAGGGAAGCCTTCACCTGGATGTCAGTGAGTGCACCTGAGCGTGGGAGGGGCCGCCGCTGTCTGAGGGAAGAGCCTGTGTGCAAAGGCTGTTCCTTATCTCTGACCTGCATTTAGGGGTTCTGATCCGGGAGACACCAGGCACCTCAGTCAGTTTGCAAGGAACACAAAGGTGGTGAGCAAGCTTGACTTGTGTTCAGTAAGGCTGCTGTTCACTTTCAGGTTAAATTTCTCTTCATTAAGATGAAATCATGTGCTTTTCTTTTGTGGGCTGGAGCTGTTGAGTTGTTGACTATTATTCCTTTATGGGTTTTGTTTTTCTCAAGTCCCCTGTCATACAGAATCTTGGTATTTTCAGTTTGTTGGTCCATCATTTCTAAGAAAACAAATTTAGACAGTTATTTTTGTTACTTTTATTACCAGTCATTGAATTTCTGTTGACTACTAAAAGATGCCCCATAGTTGGCTCTAATGAACCATTACTGACATCTTACTATGTGTCCCATAGTTTTCATACTTACGTAGTGTTGCCTTCTAAGTGTTAATACTGAGAGCCTGGATCCTTCTTTAAGATTTACTGCTAATTGCTTTAGATATTTTTGGTAATTGTAGTTTGGGATTTCTGTCAGAGCATGAGTAGTTTTGTGTACCATCTATCCAGGGTAAATTTTTATACTTTTAGAGTAGATTTGATGTCATTTGGAAACAAGTCTGGTGAATCAGGTCAATCTGGTTGCCCACTGGTCACCAATGAGATGGTGTAGTGGACTTCATTCTGTAGTGTGATTTATGCATCATGCTTTTGACTTGGAGAAGAACTCCAATTTCTCTTGCCTCTAAAAGTGGCTTATAAGTGTCATGTCCAAGACACATATATTGTAGTTCTGGTCAAGGTGCAATTAGAGTGTGGAACTCTTTCTAATACACCACAGTTCTGCACCTTTTGGTGCTAGGCTTCCTTGAGCTGTGAAGCCCAGGCTTAGTATGTCCAGGTCACATGTTCAGCTGACTTGCCTCTTCAGTGAACTCAGTTCCATTGAAGGAATTCCAGCAATTCTCAGAGCCCTGGAAATCTCATAGAATAAGGATAGAAGCTTGCATCTCTGAGCATCTGAATGTAGAGGTGGTATGGCTCTTGTTTAGATGTTTAAATACTGAAATATTAATTTTCAGCAAGAGTAGGCAGACCTTTTATATAACGACCAAATAGTAAATGTTTTAGGCTTTGTGTGCTATGAGGTTTTTGTGTCAGGTTGTCAACTCTGCCATTTCAATGGGAAAGCAGCTAGAATAACACAGAAACAAATGAGTATGGCTGTGCCCCAATTAAACTATTCATAGATGCTAAAATTTGAATTTTATAACTATTTCATGTGGCAAGAAATATTTCTGTCTTTTTTTTTCAATGATTAAAAATTGGTAAAAACTGTTATCTCATGGACTGGACAGAAATCAGTGGAGCAAGTCATAGTTCTCTGACCCCTGGTTTTAGGTTTTTAAACTGGTATGTGTGTCATTTGCTTCTCTAAACATTTGCATGTTTAACTGCAAAAACATTTTATGGCTTCTTGCTGATAAATCATGTACCTGTAGTCTTACAGCTATACTTCAGTTTGAACTTGTCCTATACACAATTCACACTTTGCTTCTGATAATGCATTTATCCTGAGGTTGTATTTGGAAGATCTTGGATCAATTAGGTTGCCTATATAGGAAGATTAAATGTTCATTTAATGTGTCTTCTGATCAAATCCATTTGGAAAAATGATCATATCTCTTGGAGATTTATCATTTCTATAAGCATGTTAAACATTTAAGTATGGGTTAAATTTTGTAGTTTTGGTCATAAACATTCCTTAGAGCTCACCTTGAGAAATGTTGGTAAATACATTAGAACAAAGATAAAATCACATATTTAGGGGATTTTTTTCTGTACAAAATGGAGGTCTGATACACAGATACACAAACAGGGTTTCTTTGTGTGTTTTGTTGTACAAGATTTACTTTGTCTATTTTCTTTTTAATACAAGAATGAATAACATAGACACACCTGGTAAAAGTATGACAGTATTGCTGGATCAGTCATTTTGTCAATATATTTGAAAGCTGACTTTGGAAATACTTTTAGAGCTTTGAAATTTTAGGTGACCTCCTAATGTTAACACTAATAATCGGGTGGTCTAAAATACCAAGTCTGAATGCAAAAGAAACAGAGCATGTGGAGTGTCCAGTTTAAAAAGTCATAATATTCCTACAGTTATACTTTGTGAAATTACGGACTTGTGTACATGCTCATGCACACATGTTGATGGAGTGAGTCATTGTCACTTGTTTTGGAAACTTGATCTGTTGACATGAACTACAATGTTTTCTGAGGGTAATTAAAATATATCAGGGTAAGAGTTTTTTTTTTTTTCAAATTTCTTATGTCTTATTAACAATGGAATTTTTAAAGGCCATTTCTAATCATTTTTTCCCAGACAGTGGTCCTCACAAATTAGCCTTCACAAATCATGGTTCTGTTTTTCAGTTTGGTTTGCTTCATGTCTAATGTGTACTTAAAAAGTTACTTAAAGTCTGGATACCATTGCACTGTTGTAATACTGAGATTTGTTTTTAATTTTGAAGGTTCCAAGATACATAGTGGTATATATGCTTTTGATTACTGTTTTTTATATTTTATATTTAATATCACATACAAGTACAATAAATGGAATTTCCGTAAATAAATTATATGATAATATAACTCAACCCTTTGCTTATGAAAGTGTTCTTAAGAGATAGTTTATCAACCTTCAGAACAAAAGTGATGTTTATTTAGTCTTCCTTGGACTCATCAAACAGACTAAGTGAAGGTTGTAAGAGCGGGAAAGAATCAGCAGCTTACTTCTGATGTGGGCTGTAGGCCCTACAGGCTGAGGTTGCTGGATAAGCAGTGACAGGAGAATGGGTAACGGAAGCACTTGGGTGCCCTCAGATAAAGCTGACTAAGTGCTTTGGTGACAATGCTCTTTTCTATGCGGGCATGGAGACTCCCCACACCCCCACCTCATAGATGGGCCCCTGGTTACTGCTACTTCCTTATAGTGCAAAATTCTATTGTTAGAGATTTTGTTATGTGTGCTTTATAAATTGTATTCATTTTTGTGTGCTTTAAAAACTGTGTTTTAAATGTTAAGAATTTTTAATATTCTGTTGTTGCTTGAACCTCTTGAAATACTGTACAACTATGCATGTTCACTAGTAGTCTACATGATTCTCCTTCAGTCTCCCCAACACACAGATAAGTTAATTTTTATTTTAATTTAGAGGGCAATCTAATAACATGCACTGTTTTATATTTTCCCAAGGACTTCGGCCAAGTCATTTAAAGTATCTATCTCAATGGAGTGATTTGCTTATTGTAACAATAAATGGTATATAAAGTTTTTACCTTTAATTGAAACTCCTTTTTTTTTCTATTTGAAAAGATAATTATAACAGTCATCCTGGGACTGGTTCTAGGTGCCATTTTCTATGATCTGAAAAGTGACTATACAGGAATACAGAATAGGTAAGTACATTTGGATCTTTAGATTGAAAAAGAACTGTTAATTTTTCTAAGGTTTTAAAAGTCCATTAAGAATTTCAATTTCAGAGAAGTACAGGATAGGGTTGAAAAGTAGAGTAAGTTAGTAAATTGAAAGATGCATAGAAGGGGTAATTTTCTTATACGGCCAGAAAAAGTCCAGCCATTGTTAATATAACAAAAAAGGTTTACACTACATTGATGTAATCTAGCAGCCAAGGAGAGTGGATGGGGATGTGCATGCATGAACAATGACGATTTCACTGTACTAGTCAGTGGGGGTGGTAGACGCTGTTGAGTGAGAATGTATGCTGTGTGGCCATTGCATTCAAAATGACTGAGCAAGTAGAGCAATGAATCTCCATAAAATTTTGCGTTAAGCTTGAACATTTCTCTGTGGAAACTATTTGGATGATTCAGAAGGCTTTCAGGGATGATGCAATTAGTGCAGCACAAATGAAAATGTGATGTAAATACTTCAAAGCTGGTTGAGAAGCTGTTGAAAGTGATCCATGTTCTGGAAGGCTGCAGAAAACAGAGCAGCTGAGAATATTGAATGTGTATGGGCTGCAATCAACAAAGATCTGTGACTGACAGTGTGAGGACTAGAAGCTGATCTGGGGATTCCAAAAACTACTGTGTCTGAGATTTTGATGCAGGGTCTTGGCATGAAATGTGTTGTGGCAAAATTTGTCCTGCAGCTCCTACTGTTAGAGCAGAAGGAACATTGTGCTACAATTGCTAATGACTTGATTCAAACCACAACCAATGAACCAGATTTCCTCAAGAAGGTTATAACTGGAGATTAATCATGGGCCTATGGCTCTGATCCAGAAACAAAGGCTCAGTTGTCTCAATGGAAGTCGCCTGGTTTTCCATGCCTGAAGAAGGCACAACAAAGTCACTGTAAGATCAAGACCATGTTAACTGTGTGTTTTGATTGGGAAGGTGTTGTCCATCACAAGTATAAGCTCTTCCAGGCCAAACAATTAATAAGGAGTACCACCTCAATGTTCTTTCTCGGATCAGAAATACAATACAATGAAAATGGTCCCAGCTATGGCAGCTTCATCACAACAGTGCACCTGCTCATGCATCGCGTCTGGTGCAGAGTTTTTTGGTGAAACATCAAATCACGCAGGTGACCCAAACCCCCTACAGCCCAGATTTGTTGCCCTCACAACTTCTGGCTTTTCCCCAAACAAAAATCCCCTTTGAAAGGGAAGAGATTTCAGATCATTGATGAGATTCAGGAAAATACAGGTATGACGGGGCAGCTGATAGTGATTCCAACAAAGGATTTTGCAGAGTGTTTTGAACAGGGGAAGAGATGCTGGGAGAACTATGTGAAGTCCCAAGGTGCCTCCTTTGAAGGGGACTGAGTGTCATTGTCCTATGTTCAATATTTCTTATATCTTGTATTTCTTCAATGTCTCTATTTTTCATAGTGCATGGATGGATACTTTCTGGACAGGCCTCATATAGTGGTAAAATATACAGAACATGAAGTTTACCCTCCAATCCAGTGGCAATTAGCTGGGCAATTCAGTGGCATTAATTACATTCACATTGTTTTGCAACCGAAGTAGGATAGTTAGAAGCTAAGAAAATTCCTTAGCAAGTGCACTGGGGAAACTGAGACAGCTGATTCATACTGGGCTCATCAAGCACCCTAATTCACCTGCTTCCTTCTCCTTTGAATGACCACTCCCTTAAAAGCTAAGCCCTCAGGACAGCAAGCTTCTTGTCAGCATCAGATAATCTTAGGAGAAAAACCTCCAGTCTGTTGATCACAGAGAAAGAGTTTTGGTTAAGCTGGAGATAACATCTAGGTCTCAGTGTGTTTCAGCGTTGGACCCAGAAAGGCAGAAAAATGAGATGAAGTGACACCATAGCTGGCATCAGGTCCAGCTGCAATGATCAATGACCCCTACTCTAGTACAGACCATGATCCTGACCCTATATGCTCATTTTGATGCATCAGCGTATTAAAAGACAGACCTGGAAAGCTGATAAGATTCTCCCCTGAGACATCCCTTAAAATTCCTGCTTTTAGAAAACCTATAAAAACCCTGATGACAAAGGATACAGCAGGCACTGTCTCCCTAGAGCAAGCCCACGGCCTCTTTTTTCAGGTGTGTAATTCTGCTTTCCTTCTCCTAAGCATTGAAGGTCCCCACAAGACTTGTAACCAGAAGTGTAGTGGGCAAGGGCAGCTTGTCTCGGGCTAACCCCTTGAACCTGTCTTTGGGGCCTTTCTTTTGCTTCTGTAACTTGTTTCCTGAGTCCACGCAGTCCAGCTGGCTCACTTATTCTGCCTATCTAACTTTATTTCTAAAAGGCCAAGGCAGTTCTCTGAGCAGCAAACTGGAACCTTCTCTTCCAGTGTACTTTTGCTTTGCCCTCTAAATAAATTTCCTCTTGCACAAGAGTTCTTGGCTCTGAATTCTTTTTTTGCCAGTGAACTCAAGAACCGAATAGTCAACATTGCTGCCAATGCAACTGTCACAACCATCCAGCTCTAGAACGTTTTTTTCACATTTCCAAAGTGAATCTCTGTACCCACTGAACACTAAGTCCCCATTCGCTCTTTCCCCAGCCCCTAGAAACACCATTATACTTTCTGTCTCTGAATTTGACCACTGTAGGTACCTCATATAAATGGAATCATACAGTATTTGTCCTTAGGTGACTGGCTTATTTATCTCAGCATAGTATCTTCAAGGTTAATCCGTGTTGTAACATGTCATAATTTCTTCCTTTTAAAGGCTGAGTAACATTCCTTTGTGATATTTTGTTTATTTTATTTACCACATTTTGTTTATTCATTTATGTGCCCATGGAGACATGGATTATTTCCACCTTTGGCTGTTGTGAATACTGCTGCTATGAACATGAGTGTACAAATGAATATGTGTTTGAGTCTCACTTTAAATTTTTTTGGCTATGTACCCAGAAGTGGAGTTATTGGATCATTTAGTAATTCTATTATTTTTTTTTTTGAGGAAGTTCCATCCTGTTTTCATACAGCAGCTGCTTCATTTTGTGTTTCTACCAGTAAGGCACAAGGGTTCAGTTTCTCCCCAGCCTGGGTAACACTTAACTGTTTTTCTTTATAACAGCCACCCTAATTGGTATAAATTGATATCTCATTATGGTTTTGATTTGCATTTCCCTACTGATTAGTGGTGCTAAGCATTTTCTCATGTGATCAGAGGCCTTTTGTATATCTTCTTTGGAGAAATGTTTATTCAAATCATTTGCTCTTTTCTTTAACTGGACATTTTTATTGTTGAACTATAAAAGCTCTTTATCTATTCTGGTTACTAACCCCTTATTGCACATAAACTTGTGAATATATTGTGCTATTCTATGGGTTGTCTTTCAGTCTATTGATAGTATCCTTTAATAAATAGGGTTTTAAATTTTTTCACTATCCAGTTTATCTATTTTTGGGGGGTTTTTTTTTTGCCTGTGAACTAATTTCCATTTCAATTTTTTATGTGTTTGATGTGGTGATGTGAACAGCACTCAGTTTTTCCTAACCATAACATGGGATATTACCAGAAAGAATTTAGAATATATTAAATTATTTAACAAAAAGCATTTACTATAAAATAAATTTTTGTAATTGTGAAGTAGGAAGCAATTATGACTTGTTTACACATTCAGTGGCAGAGCTAAACTAGGGACTGAAGTAAAACTCAGTTGTCATTGGTGGCTGCAATTCCCGTTCAGGAACTCAGGTAGAACAGTGGGCTGGGAAATCTGCAGGTGGTTATCGCACACCTTAAAACAAGTGCCATTTTGCAAACCACTCCCAAGATGCGTTCCTCAAACAGGGGACAAGCTGGGTTCTAATCATGTGCAGAGTATGAGCCTCTTTTACCTAGTGGTTACTGTGCAGGGTTGTGGTGATAGCTAAACAAATAATGTGTATGAAGAGAAAAGGTCTTTAAAAAATGTGTCTGGATCCATAAGTTAATGTTAATGACATGGATTACCACCTTAAAAGGAATTACAACACATTAAATTCTTTAACAATAAAAGCTGTTTTACCATAAAATAAATGATCCTATGATTTATAAGGAATTTCCCTATTTACTAGTTCAAATCATTATGAACATTATTGTACTGTTAGAAGAAAGACTTAACAAATTGAGCTGAATGTTGCCATGTCCCCTATTTCTGATATAGGCGATTCCTTTGATATTAGGCTTTTTTAAAAAAAATTATAAAATGTTGCATAGCTGCTTCTGTACTGGGCCTAGCTACATTCCACTTATTCATTATTGTGTAAATATCTACTTTTAAATCAGGCTGTTACCCAAGTTCTGTTCTTTATTATTATCATTATTATTGGTGGTAAAAACAATTATTAAGTATCTACGAACGCTTTGTTTTGGGGGTTGTACACTCAGATTTACATAATGTGCCACTTACTCTCTTAGTTTCAGTTTGCATCCTTAATGTCAATTAAATTGTCTAGTTGTGCAGGGAAGTACAACACTGTTTTGGGGATCTGGGCATTCTTTCATAAAATTTATAGTTCCATCAAAGTGTAGATGAACTGAGTACTTTCTTTTTAGACCTTATTTTACTGACAGGGAAGCATTAATAGTCTTCTTTGTGTGTATGCACAAGATAATTTTCCTTTAGCAGTGTGATTTGCTTTCTTTTTGAGCGCACAGGCAGCCACGTTGGCAGTGGGTTGTCAAGGACAAATACAGGTCCTTCTCATGACTGTGAGATGAATGTGTATGATGTGTTGACAGAACTTTCCCTCCACTGTCTTTCACTTCGTCCCCTCGTGTCTTAGTTCCTTCTTCACTCAACTGTGACAAACTGGCTAAGAGAGGTTTCTAACCTTTGCAGGTTTTGACTATTTCCCTGTTCATGCATTAGGATGGTACTTGTGTTTTCATTAGTTAAAATGAAAGGTGGTGGCATTTTTATGACCTTTGTAATCATCACTTTGGCTGCCATAACCACCCCAGACTGGATGGCTTAAACAACAGATATCAATTTCTTACAATTCAGAAGATGTGGGCGCCACCATGCTGGGTTCTGAAGAGGCCCTCCTCTGGCTTTCTGCTCCCTGCTGAGTCCTCACATGGCCCAGAGAGAGCCCTGACATCTCTTCCCATCATGAGGGCCCCACTCCCATGACCTCCTCTAAACTTAACTTCCTTCCAAAGATGCTACCAGTAAATATCTTCACATTGAGTGGTGGTAGGGCTTCAACATCCCTATAGGAGACAGTTCAATCCATGGCAATGCAGGACTGTTAATTTCAACCTGTGTCATATGGAGTCCGGGACCCCACTGGGGAGACTCTGGGGGGAGACCTGAGTGGGGTTATACTTCCCTCCCCTCACTATTTTAACGTGAACACTTGTTCAATGTCATAAGATATCACTTGAGGAAAGAGTTTTGCAGGTAGAAGATTGATCTAAGAATGCTTGATTGATTGCAGTGCTTTTGTTCTCTTCTCTCATTGCAGAGCTGGGGTGCTCTTCTTCCTGACGACCAACCAGTGCTTCTCCAGTGTGTCATCTGTGGAGCTCTTCGTGGTTGAGAAGAAGCTCTTTATGTGAGCATGTCTCTGTTCCAGGAATGAGGCTGTCCAGTGTCAGGGTTATTGGTCAGACCAGTCACATACTGAAATGGGCCACAGATTGGTTCCTGGGGATTACTAGGGATCATCGAGAAAAAGCAGCCAGGTCTGGGAGGGGAATCATGAGCATAAGGGGCCTGTGACCCAGGCAAAAGGAGTTTCAAGATTAGGGCATAGCCTCAAATGCTAATGGTACAGAGAATGGAAGCAATAGAGGCTGAAGAGGAACTTTTGTTGTAGCAACTAAGAAATCGTGATGGCCTTCACATGAAAAAGTTTTGGGACTTGGTAGACAAAAAGAACCAGGTTAAACACTAAACTGAAAGTGAGGATGTAAAGGTGACAGAGAATATAGAGCAAGCTTATTCCTCAATGGAGGGGAGAATGGAAAGAGCCAGAAGGAAGTGTGAAATAAAGTGCAGGCTGGTTTGGTTCCCATGTTTTTCAAAGTTGGAAGAGATTTTCCCATATGTGCATGCTTGAGGGAAGGAATCATTACAGAGGGAGAGAAAGAGGACATTGGTGCAGGAGTTTGGAGTCAGTCACAGGAGGAGGATATCAGGAAAAGGAGGATCTAGGTCCTCACTGGGGAGCAAACAGGATGTGATAGCTGACAGGGTCCACAGTTGGGAGGCAGGACCACTGAGGGAAGACGTGCCACGTTGTTTTTCCATCACGGGAATGGAAGAAGTGAAAGGGGCTTAGTGTTTCGGGGCTGCACTGGGGGATGTCGGGAATAGCACCACCTTCATAATCAGAAGTGGGAGAAAGCAAAGTCCCTGGTGACCACTGAGATCAGCTACAGAGTGCTGCCTTTCAGGGAAATCCAGTGTTGGAGGGGAGGGAAGAGATTTAGAATATGTTCACCTGGAGTGGAAATTCTGAGGGCAAAGTGGGCGGCCTTAGGAGGGAATTCTACAATGAGAAGAGGGGTCATCGCACAGAGCAGGTTGGGAATGATGTGTCAGGGGAGGCGAGGCCCTGAGATGGTGCCTGATGCTGATTGGGTGAGGGTGGTGGGTTAACCTGGGGGATGTGGAAGCTATAGTTGTTAGACCCCTGGTGGCAGCAGATCTATGGAGCAAGTGGCTTAATCACTGGGTCTGTGCCTTCCTAAACTCACATGGGATTTGTGGTGTGAATTTTTGTCTTTTAGGCATGAATATATCAGTGGATACTACAGAGTGTCATCTTATTTCTTTGGGAAACTGTTATCTGATTTACTACCCATGAGGATGTTACCAAGTATTATATTTACTTGTATAACCTACTTCTTGTTAGGTAAGCAATAAGAAAGTAAGTGCCTGTCTGTAATGTTGGATATGAGGGGAAGCTGATTTCTTTTTGCAAGAATGGTTTTGGTTCTCGAAACTATAAAACAAACCATGAGATAAGGAAGTGTCTGTCTATTGTGTATACTCTGAAATAACTATTCTCTGAGTACATTTATAGCAAGACTTTTCCCACACTAATGTTTATACCTTTTATAAAATGATATGTTACTCAGTAATGGTTTGTGTCATATACAGACATGCAAAGAATTCATAAGTAATTGAGACTTTGCTGGAGGAGCTGGAGCTGTGATATTTATTACCTATGTATTTATATTCTTATGTGTGTATGTACACACACATATATAAACTGAAAGATAGCAACTTTGGGGGTTTATTGTTTCAGTAAGAATACTTTTTTTAGAGCATGAAGATTCATGGGTGCATTCATGGGTGCATTGTGTTAATGATTCTCCCCAGGCTCTCTGCCTTGGAATTTACATATATTTCACTGTGTACACATACATGGACACTAATAATATACATATTTTTGAGAAAGCACCATAGGAGAAGGCACACTGATTGAGTTTCAACTTCCATTTTACAAATGATGGATGTGTCTTAAAGAATTAGGCACACAGCCCGGATCATCAGGCTCCTGACTAGTGTCCCTATGTCTGTCCCAAACTCTTCAGAGTGTGTGACCCGGAATGGTGCCCACTATAGTTTAGAAGGTGTTTCCTGAATCCCCAGGTCTGTGGTACTTTGTCTGAGAGACCTGAGTTCTGCAACCCTCCCTCAGACAGTGGAACTGCTGGGAGGTTGCATCATCCTGATATTCCCAGTTTCCTCACTCCCACAGTTAGAGCAAACAGTGAGTACTGTGGGGCTGTCTGGGTGAAAAGTATGTGCTCTTGACAAGTTCCCTTCTCAGAGAGAAGGCAGCAGAAGTCCGGCCAATGTGTTGCCTCCAGCCCTCGTCCCAGGCTCTCAGCAATTGTTAGTAATCACACAACAAGGAGCACAGGTGTTACGTGAACAAGTGCTTATACAGTAGTGTAAAAAAGAAAACTGAATGATAACTCTATGTGGTCATGCGAGGGGACAATGAAATCCGTGACTCAGGGTGGTTGGATAAAGGGTGGATTTTTCATTCTGGTGATTGTTTCTTAAAATATTTGCACAATAAACAATGAATCCCAGATACACAGTGACCTAGGTGGTTGAATTAACCCCCTCTTTTCTTCCTAAGGATTGAAGCCAGTGGTGGAGTCCTTCTTCATCATGATGTTTACCCTTATGATGGTGGCTTATGCGGCCAGTGCTATGGCTCTGGCCATAGCAGCAGGTCAGAGTGTGGTGTCCGTAGCAACACTTCTCATGACCATCTGCTTTGTGTTTATGATGGTGAGTGGGAACTGTGCTTCTCTGAGAAGTCATTATTTCCCCTCTTTCATCCCGGCAAGTTCACCTGTGAGGTAAAACTTGCTTTGAGGATCCTTTCAATGGGACTCTTAGCTTTAAGGAAGCCATCTATTAAAAGATGGCTTATATTAGAGAGTGTACCAGCTTCTTCTCTACCTTACCCAGCCTTTTTGCTACTGTTCTAATTTGATTACTATAGCTTTAGTTAACATCTTGTTACATGTGAGAATTTCAAAGATGCTTCTTGGTGGCCTACAGTGAAACCTTGGTGACTGGGAACTTCAAAATCAGAAATATTTCAACTGAAAGATTCCCTCATGGAAATGACAGGTTAGTTGCCTGACTTCCATGCTGGGGTTGGAGAACTGCTGGCTTATTTACCCAGCAGGTGAGATGGTTTGTTTTGATCAAATACTTTCCCAGAGAAAGGCTGAGCTCCACAGGAGGCAGAACAGTATGTGGCTTGGGTGACTATCTTGGTTCCTCCTATATTATGAAATGAACCGTTTTAAAAATAGTGAAATATTCCAAAGTCCACACAGCACTAGGTCCCCTCCTTTCTGGGTTCTTGACATTTGCTTATATCAATATATTTCCTATTACTTTTTTTTTTACAGTTACTTAGTACTAATCTTACATGTCCCTAACTTTTGCACACATGTAGATTAACAGGTGAAGGAAAGCAGTTAGCACTGTGATTTTCAACTGGGGTGCTGCAAGAAATTTTAAAGCGTGTAGTACTGGACTATTTAGTTAAGGGACTGACCTCTTTTCCCTTAAATTGTCAAATAAGAAAATGACAACTGCCAATATAACAATTATTGTGTGCTGTGAATGTATCAAAATTATACCTATTTTTGTCAGACTGACAAAAAATATATATCGTGATGTGCTACAGAATTTTAGTAATTAGTTTATGTGTGCCATGAACTGAAAAATGTTGAAAGTCACTGAGTTAGCACATTTCCCATTCTGCATCAAGTATACTGGAACTCTTAGCCTATTTACTTAATATACATGTTGTTTCCATAGATGTCTTAAAGGTTTTAAATAGCACACTATTTTATTTTTATTCTTTTTAAATTTATTGACTCTAGAGGGAGAGGAAGGAAGAGAGAGAAACACTGACTTGTTTCACTTGTATATGTATTCATTGGTTCCTTGTTGTATGTGTCCTGACCAGAGACTGAACTCAATCTTGGTGTATCAGGATGACATTCTAACCAACTGAGCTACTCAGCAGGGCTGTGAATAGCATACTTTTGCTATTGGAAACTAACAATTTGTAAACATTATTGAAAAACTGATAAATCTTATATGAATTTCATATAATGTCATCCTATAAATTAAGTGTCCTTCAATACATAAAATGTTTTGTTTGGTATTTTAGATGCACTGATTTGTTATTATTATTTGGGTTTAAAACCAGACATAAAACCATATTTTCCTGAAAGATGTTATATGGTTAACACTTGGTCTGATCAAGTTAAAAAATATGTAGTCACACCAGCATCATTGTCATTGCTATGCCCACCCTAGTATCCTGAGGGCCAGTTAGGGGGCCTTTTGTAGGAACCTCCTCTCACGTAGCCTCCTCTTGCTGGAGTGGTCCTTCCTGGGCTCTCCATGGCAATGCTGCTTTTGGTCACTTTAAATTAAGGTATCGTCCACATGTTATGCTGCAGTTTGCCACATTATGTCTAGGCTTTGGGTCATTTTAACTATGAACCCCAAGTTATTCCTACAGTCATGCGAAGATAGAACACAAACCCTTGTCAGTAACACCACCTACCGTGTTGTGGAAGCATAGAGGGGCGTGGGGTGCTCAGGATGCGTTCTGCATGTCTGTTGGTGGGAACGTGTAGTGCTTGCAGTGTTAGAACAGTCAGGACTATGGACCTTCCACTGGGTGCTGTTACAGACAAGGGAAAAGCCTTGACAATTAAGGATCTTCTGATTAAATGAAATATGGATATATTGTCATTCCTTTTAAACCACAAACAGTGTCAGCTGTAGAGAGGAATACATATGCAGAGAGGATGCAGTAAGTCTTTGGAGTAGTGGGAGGAATTTCAAGAAAGAGTTGGCCTTAGCAGAAATGTTTATAAGGTTGTAGGGACTTAAAGAGGGGAACCTCCAGAATTCTTCATGAAATCACTCCACCAGTTCTGATGTTGCATTTGCTCTCTGTAGATTTTTTCAGGGCTGTTGGTCAACCTCCGGACCATTGTGCCTTGGCTCTCGTGGCTTCAGTACCTGAGTATTCCTCGATATGGCTATGCAGTAAGTTCTCCTCTCCTATCCCTGTGACTAGGCTACTGTTCCCACACTAGGGGCAATCAGAGTAAAGCCTGACCATCTCATGTCCCCAGACATGAGCTGTGGAGGTCTCCCAGGAATTTCCTTTCAGGAGCAGTGAAAAAGGACAGTTTCCTGTTAAGCCTTGGGTGAACTTGGCTTTCCAGTCACACTGTTGTGTGAGGGAGGTGAAGGGTGGGGAGGTACAGTTAAGGAGGAAGATTGACGAATTGATGTAAAAAATATAGTTGGTTTCAGTTCAGTAAGAAAATACATGAGAAGATGGGCATCTAAATTACATATTTTTTTCTACACTACATATTTTATATTGCAAAGGGAATTAGATAAACCAAGACCACTTCATGTTCACAGCCATTATTGGCTTTAGAATCCAGTCAACTCCAGTGCAAACTGTGTCTTAGTGTAGTATAAGTGAGTTTCAACTCCCAAGAATTACAACTGGTTTTGATTAAAACAATAAAGAACAATACAAAAGATGTTACCATAAATTAACAATAATCATTGATTGCCATTGTATCATTTTAATTATAGTGTTTGGGGTTGTAACATTGGGAAGAGAGGATGAAGGTGCTATGGGGTAAGGTAGCCAGAGGTCTTCCTTCCTTGAGAAATACATTATTTCCTGTGTATTCGAAGCAAAGTTCCAACCAAAGCCTGTTGAGTGTCAGGAACAATCATTTTAATTGCTCTGGTGTGACGAAGACTGTGAATGTCAAAATTGTATTGTTTTCAGAAATAACTATAAAGATTAAAGTATGAGTGCAATTGTGATAATTCTTTAGAAATTTTTTGAAATTTAAACTGTTTACCTTGCCTGTTCCCCCTTATGTTATAGGCTTTGCAGTATAATGAATTTTTGGGACAAAACTTCTGCCCAGGATTCAATGTAACAGCAAACAATACCTGCAGCTTTGCAATGTAAGTTTGTTTTCAGCGTCAGTATGGATTTGCTTAATGTGTGGCCAGACAGAGAAATGCCACTGGGCTTACCTTATGAGTCCTTTCAGGGACACTGACTTCTCTGAGCCTAAAGGGTCTTATCTGTAAAGTGAGTTGTGCACTGAGGCATGTGAAAGTACAACACCTAGTCTACTATGGTCAAAATTGTATTTAAGTGGGAAAAATATTTCTTATGTGCTGTTTGTTTAGGGACTTTTAAAAGATCTTTTTGCTCTTTTGCTTGTGAGTATGAGATTTCATTTTCAGAACATTTGCTTTTGTGATTATCTACATTGTGATATCTACAGTATCTACATTGGGGGATTATGTGAAGTGTATGGGTCCATCAATTTGTGGCTTCCTGTGAGCCCAACCCATGGCCAGGAGTAAGGGCCAGAGGGCAGCAGAATTGGAAAGACAGTGAATATTTTCCTGCCACCATCATGGCACTTGTTTCTTGCTCCTGCACTTAAGAGACATCATGAAATCAAAGTATGCATAGGTTTTGGTTTTATTTCTTAAAGTGACTTAGACTACTGCCAATGGAAGAAGTATCCTCCACAGAAATTAACACATGTTTTAGTAAGCTTAAAAGAAATCCCCTTTTTGGCATTATGTCAATAAAACAGAAATGCAGATTTTAATAAAATTAGATAATCCTTTTTAAGAATTAAATGACACTTTCTCCTTTTTTACCTTTTTTAAATTGTTGTTCAATTATAGTGGTCCCAATATTTTCCCTGTTGCTCTCCCCTGCTTTGCCCACCCCTGTCCAATTCCCACAGTCAATGTCTACCCTGTTGTCCATGTCCATGAGTCCTTTATACATGTTCCTTGACTTGCCCCTTCCCCTTCTTTCCCCTACTATGCCCCTGCCCCTCTGGTCACTGTCAGATTGTTCATTATTTCCATGTCTCTGGTTCATTTTGCTCACTTGTTTGTTCTGCCGATTAAGTTCTACTTATAGGTGAGATCATATGGTATTTGTATTTCACCTCCTGGCTTATCTCACTTAGCATAATACTCTCAGGTTCTACCCATGTTGTCACAAAGGATAGGAGTTTCTCCTTCTTTCTTTCTGTTGCATAGTATTCCATTGTGTAAATGCACCACAGTTTTTTGATCCACTCAATTACTGATGGGCACTTATGCTGTTCCCAGCCCTTGGCTATTGTAAATAATGTTGCTATGAATATTGACGTACTTAGGCTCTTCTAAATTGGTGTTTCAGAATTCTTAGGGTATAATCCCAGCTGTGGGATCACTGGATCAAAAGGCAGTTCCATTTTTAGTTTTTTGAGGAAATTTCATACTGTTTTCCACAGTGGCTCACCAGTCTGCATTCCCACCAACAGTGCAGTAGGGTTCCCTTTTCTCCACATCCTTGCCAGTACCTGTTGTTTGTTGATTTGTTATAGATGGCCATTCTGACTAGTGTGAAGTGTTATCTCATTCTGGTTTCAATTTCCTTGTCTTTGTTGGCTAGTGATGCTGAGCATACTTTTATATGTCTCTGGGCCCTCTGTATGTCCTCCTTGGAGAAGTGTCTGCTCAGGCCCTTTGCCCATTTTTAATTGGACTGTTTGTCTTCCTGGTGTGGAATCGTGTGAGTTCTTTACATATTTTGGATATCAAACCCTTGTCTGAGGTATCATTGGCATATACGTTTTTGCATACGGTTGGTTTCCTTTCCATTTCGTTGATATTTTCTTTAGTTATGCAGAAGCTTCTACTTTGTAGTAGTCCCATTTGTTTGTTCCTTCCTTTATATCCTGTGCCCCAGGGGATATGTCGGCAAAAACATTGCTGCATGGGATATCTGACATTTTACTGCCTATGTTTTCCTCTAGGACTTTTATGGTACCACAATGTACATATTAAGTCTTTTATCCCTTTTGAATTTATTTTGGCACATGGGGTAAGTTGATGGTCTAGTTTATTTATTTATTTATTAGTATAAAGGCTATTTATTGAGTTTTCAAAAAAGCTTTCAATATTGTATTTTGTTTACCATGGAGGTTTAAGCTGTTGAAAATTGACCTCAAAATAGATGTAATTAACTGCTTTTAGTTCTCTCTTTTTAACTGATGCTGAATTGCAGACAAAAAGGTATATGGTAGGGGCTTAATTTTCTAGTTAATTGGATGTTGTTTCTGGGGTTTGTTGTGTTTTTCTAAATATATTTTATTGATTATGCTATTACAGTTGTCCCATTTCCCCCTTCACTCCCCTCCACCCTGTACACCCTCTCCCACCCAAATCCCACCCTTTAGTTATCAATGTGCGGTTGCTGGGGGTCATGGCCTGCAACCCATGCATGTACCCTGACTGGGAATCGAACCTGCGACACTTTGGTTCGCAGCCCACGCTCAATCCACTTATAAGTTCTTTAACTTCTACATTTCCCATACTATTCTTGCCTTCCCCCTGTCTATTTTCTACCTACCATCTATGCTACTTATTCTCTGAACCTTTTCCCCTCTTTCCTCCTCCCACTCCCCTGTTGCTAACCCTCCATGTGATCTCCATTTCTGTGGTTCCATTCCTGTTCTAGTTGTTTGCTTAGTTTCTTTTGGTTTTGCTTTAGGTGTGGTTGTTAATAATTGTGAGTTGGCTGTCCTTTTACTATACAAGTTTTTTTTAATCTTCTTTTCTTAGATAAGTCCCTTTAACATTTCATAAAATAAGGGCTTGGTGATGATGAACTCCTTTAACTTGACCTTATCTGAGAAGCATTTTATCTGCCCTTCCATTCTAAATGAAAGCTTTGCTGGATAGAGTAGTCTGGGATATAGGTCCTTGCCTTTCATGACTTGTAATATTTCTTTCCAGCCCTTTCTTGCCTATAAGGTCTCTTTTGAGAAATCAGCTGACAGTCTGACGGGAGCTCCTTTGTAGGTTACTGTCCCCTTATCTTTTGCTGCTTCTAGGATTCTCTCTTTCATTTTTACCTTGGCTAATGTAATTATGATGTGCCTTGGTGTGTTTCTTCTTGGGTCCAACTTCTTTGGGACTCTCTGAGTTTCCTGGATTTCCTGGAAGTCTATTTCCTTTGCCAGAATGGGGAAGTTCTCCTTTATTATTTGTTCAAATACGCGTTCAATCTGTTGCTTTTCCTCTTTCCCTTCTGGTACCCCTACAATTCGGATGCTGGAATGTTTAAAGATGTCCTGGAGGTTCCTAAGCTTCTCCTCATTTTTTTGAATTCTTATTTCTCCATTCTTTCCTGTTTGGTTGTTTTTTTCTTCGTTCTGGTCAACTCTATTGTTTTGAGTCTCAGTTTCCTTCCCATCACTATTGGTTCTCTGTGCATTCTCCTTCATTTCTTTTATGGTAACCTGCATTTTTTCATGTAATTGGCACCCCAAATCAACCAATTCTGTGAGCTTCCTGATCACCAGTGTTTTGAACTGTGCATCTGATAGATTGGTTCTCTTGGTTGCTTAAAATGATGAGTCCTGGGGCATTGCTCTGTTCTTCTGTTTGAGACATGTCTCTCTCTCTCTCTCTTTTTTTCTTTAGTCTGGTCACTCCTGTTATGGTGAGGGGCAGAGCCTTAGGTGTTCACCAGGGCTGGGCACCCAGTTGCTAGATTGTGATGTTGTATGTGGGGGCAGGGGCAGGGGGGAACTATGGCAGTAGCTCCGTTCTCCTGGGACCTCAGTCCCTTCTCTGGGATCCTGGGTTGCATGCTCTGCCCTGGTCCACAGTCGCTGCCTCACTGGGTCTGCCAGCTGCCGCTTGCGTACTCAGGGTCCACCTGCTGCGATCTTGCGCCCAGTTGCCTTATGCACCCAACTCTTTCCGCTCTCCTCTCGGCCCCTCCTACCAGTCTAGATGAACGGGTCTACTTCAACATTTTGGCTGTCTGACTTCCATTCAGATAAATTTTCTGTACGTTCTGGGTGTTATTCTGGCTCTAAATTGTTATTGTTCTAGTCTTGGTTGTGCATGGAGATATGGTGCATCCACCTGTGCCTCCATCTTACCGGAAGTAGTTTAATTTTTTTTTCATGTCCAACTCTCACAGCACCATTTGTTGAAGAGGCTATTTTTACTCCATTTTATGCTCCTGCCCACTTTGTCAAATATTGATTGACCATAGAGACATGGCTTATGTCTGGGCTTCTCTATTCTGTTCCACTGATCTAAGTATCTGTCCTTATGCCAGTACCAGACTATTTTGATTACAGTGGCCTTGTAATATAATTTGATATCAAGTACTGTGATCCCTCCTACTTTCTTCTTTCTTCTCAAAATTGCTGAGGCTATTCAGGGTCATTTATGGTTCCATATAAATTTTTGTAATGTTCTATATCTGTGAAATATGTCATCGGTATTTTGATAGGGATTGTATTGAATCTATAGATTGCTCTGGGTAGTATGGACATTTTAATGATATTAATTCTTCCTGTCGCTGAACATGGTATATACTTCCAATTATTTGTGTCTTCCTTAATTTCTTTCTTCAGTGTTGTGTAGTTTTCTGAGTATAAGTATTTTACCTCCTTAGTTAGGTTTATTCCTAGGTATTTTATTTTTCTTGTTGCTATATCAAATGGGATTCTTTTCCTGATTTCTGTTTCTAATATTTAATTGTTGGTGTACAAAAATGCCTTTGAATTTTGAATATTGACTTTGTATCCTGCTGTTTTGCCAAATTCACTTATTAGGTCAAGTAATTTTTTGGTGGTGTCTATAGGATTTTCTATGTACACTATCATGTCATCTGCAAACAATGACAGTTTTTCTTCCTCCTTTCCAATTTGGATGCCTTTTATTTCTTTTTATTGTCTGATTGCTGTGCCTAGGACTTCCAACACTATTTTGAATAAGAGTGGTAAAAGTGGGCATCCTTGTCTTGTTCCTGATCTTTGTGGGAAAGCTCTAAGTTTTTGCCCATTGAGTATGATGTTGGCTGTAGGTCTCTCATATATGGCCTTTATTATGTTGAGGAATGCTCCCTCTATTCTCACTTTGCTGAATGTGTGCTGTAAATCATAAATCATAAATGTGTGCTGTACCTTATCAAATGCTTTTTCTGCATCTATTGATATGATCATGTGATTTTTGTTTTTCATTTTATGTTATGTATTGCATTTATTGTTTTGTGAATATTGTTCCATCCTTGCATCCCTGGGATGAATCCCATTTGATCATGGTGTATGATCCTTTTAATGTATTGCTGAATGTAGTCTGCCAATATTTTGTTGAGGATTTTAGCATCTATGATCATCAGTGATATTGGCCTGAAGTTCTCTTTCTTTGTTATGTCTTTATCTGGTTTTGGGATTAGGATGATACTGGCTTCATAAAAAGAGTTTGGGAGTCTTCCATCTTCTTGGATTTTTTGGAATAATCTGTGAAGGATAGAATTTAGCTCTTCCCTAAATGCTTTGTAAAGTTCTCCTGTGAAACCATCTGGTCCAGGGCTTTTGTGTATTGGGAGTTTTTTGATAACTGCATCAATTTCATCAGCTGTTATTGGTCTATTCAGGCTTTCTGCTTCTTCATTCAATTTTGGAAGATTATATTTTTCTAGAAATTTGCCCATTTCACCTAGGTTTTCAAATTTCTTGGCATATAATTCTTTGTAGTGCTTTCTTATAATCCTTTGTATTTCTGTGGTATCAGTTGCAATCTCTCCTCTTTCATTTCTGATTGTGTTTATTTTGGTCCTTTCTCTTTTTTTCTTGATGAGTCTGCTTCAAGGCTTGTCGATTTTGTTTATCTTTTCAAAGAACCAGCTCTTGGATGTATTGATCCTTAGAATTGTGCTTTTAGTCTCTGTGTCATTTAATTCTGCTCTGATCTTGGTTATTTCCTTCCTTCTACTTGCTCTGGGCTGTCTTTATTGTTCTTCTATTTCTTGTAGGTATAGGGTTAGGTCATTTATTCGAAATGTTTCTAACTTTTTTAGGTGGGCCTATATTATCATGAACTTCCCTCTCAGGACTGCCTTTGCTGTGTCCCATAAGTTTTGGATTATTGTGAGTTCACTTTCATTTGTTTCCAGAAACTTTTTGATTTCTTCCCGAATCTCACTATTGACCCATTCATTGTTTAATAGCATGCTATTCAATTTCCATGGGTTTGACTGTTTTTGGGTTCTTTCCTTGAGGTTGGTTTCTAGTTTGAGTCCCTTGTGGTCAGAGAAAATGCTTGATACGATTTCAATTTCCTTGAAGTTTCTTCAGTTTGTTGAGACCCTTCGTGCTTCCTGAACTTGGCGTGACTTTTCTCTTCACCAAGTTAGGCAATTTTTTGTCATTATTTTTTCAAACAGGTTTTCTATCCTTCGTTCCATTTCTTCTTCTTCTGATACTCCTATGATTCAAATGTTGTTACATTTCATGTTGTCCTGAGTTCCCTTAAACTGTCCTCATTCTTTTTGAATCTTTTTCAATTTGTTGCCCTACCTGGGTATTTCTTTCTAACTTGTCTTCCAGCTTGCAGATTCAGTATTCTGCTTCACCCAGCCTTCTTTTAATTCCTTTAGTGTACTTTTAATCAGGTATTATATTCTTCATTTCTCCTGGTTCTTCTTCATAATTTCTATTTTCTTTTTATAGAAGCTGGTGTAGTTCCCACTCAGTTCCTTGTAGTTGTGTCTGAGTTCCTTGAGCACCCTATAACATTGTTTTTTTGAATTCTAAGTCTGACAGGCTTCTTGCCCCAATTTCATTTGCTCTTTTCCTGGGGATTCTTCCATTCCTTTTGACTGGGGCTTCTTTCTTTGTCTCTCCATTTTAGGTAACTCCTTTTGTTTGTTTCTGCATCTCAGGATGCTCTGCTTTGCCTACTTGTCTTTGTAGGATAGGCTTCTGTGGTAGGAGTTCTGTGGGACTCAGTAGTGAAGTCTCTTTGATCTCCTAAAGTGGATGCTCTAGTGTTGCCCTTTATTCAGTTTGTGTGGCCTCTTTTGTTTACTTGGGCTTTGCTTATTGGTGGTTCATTTGTTGGTGGGTTCTTCCCTCCTGCTGGCTGACTAGTAGTCACAACTCCCGCTGCATCTTGTATGCTATTGTACAGGTGTTAGTTAACAAAGCAATATTATCAGAAAACCAAACCCAGTCCAGAAAATAAATATCCTACCACATCAGCAATATCAACAACAATTGAGCAAAAATGAATAAAGTTGGAGAGAGATTAAGAATATTATAGCATAGGAATAAGGGAATATAAAATAACAGAAGGAAGGAAAAGTGATTTTGAGTGTGAAGAGGGAGAAGAAATAATAAGAATAAGTAATAGAAACCAGGCAAAGAAAGGGAGAGAATAAAATTTTAAACATAAGTAATTTAGGGAAGGGCAATGGCAAAAATGGAGTAATAAAAGGGAAGAGTATACAATGAGGTTTGAAGTAAAATTAAAAAGGTATTGAAGCAATGGGGACAAAATTTTAGAAAAACCACAACAGGCTCAATAACAACAACAGCTGAGAGAAGATTAATAAAGGTGGAAAGGGAATAAGAATATTATACAAAAGAAAACAGTTGAACATGAGATGTCTATAGTAAAGAAAAATGATTTTGAGAGGATAGGAGAGGAAAACTAATAAGAGTAAGGAATAGACCCAGGGGTCTAAGATAGGGAGAAAATAAAATAAAATTCCTAATTCATCTGATCAAAGGCAGGGGGATAGTATCCTATGGGATTTGAAGTACAAACAGATAGTGAACAAATAGGAATACCATTGGAGAAGAACAGCAATAATCATGATGTCCTCACCCACCTAGCCACAATTTATAAAGGTGGAAAGGAAATAAGACTATTTATAAGGGCGGGGGGGGGGGAGAATGTGAGCTGACTTAAGGAAGGAAGAATGCTTTTGTGAGGATAGACGGAGGAGAAATAGTAAGAGTAAGGAATAGGAACATGGCATAATGTGGGAGAAAATATAGTTTACAACAACAATAAGAAAGGTCAGGAGAAAGCTGTGGCAGACTCTGGCCAGTAGAGTCTGACTGTTTTGGCTGAAAGAGAAAATAAATGCACAGGATGCAGCAATTCTGTGGAGAAAAAGGGGACATTATGAGGCATTGGGAGATTATTACTCTCTACTGGACGCATCTGAGCCTCGGCCCCCATTATTGAGGTGGTCTGTATCCCCCTTTGTTGGTGAATACAAACCCATGTGCGATGCTGTGGGTGCGATGTGTTCCTGCTGGTTGCTCAGTGTCAGCTGGGCTATCTGGTCTGTCAGCTGATGGGCTTTCATATCCAGGTAGTGGAGCTTGATGTCTGTTTTGTTCATGATAAGACTAACCCTTTTAACTGGAAGCCAGACAGGACCTGTAGGGATGGAAACACACACATACCCTCTTCCCCAAGTTAAGAGGTCTACAAGGCCCTGCCAAGTACCATCTCCCAGAGGATCTCTGTATAGAACCTGAGGATAAGATGATTTTGGTTCTTTCTTCTGAAAATGTCTCTCAATTGGAGTACAGAGTGATTCATCACAGTTTAGAAAATTATAGGTAAACATAGTCAAATTTTCATAAAATAATAAAAATTTTGGGGGGGGGTAGACTCTTAACTCCCCCTTTTTTGTTTTTTAAGAAGATTTTTAAAGGTATGATGCATCCATTCAATAATTGCCTGACCAGTTGGATTGTAAGGTATTCCTGTTTTATGTTGAATATTCCAACGCTGAAGATAGGCTTGAGTAGAATGGACAAGATATCCTGGGCCATTATCAGTTTTAATTTGCTGAGGCCATCCTAAATGACTAAAGGCCTCAAGCCAATGGGCTTGCATATTTTTAGCAGATTCTCCTGTTAAAGCGGATGCATGTAGGGCATCAGAATAAATATTAATAGAAATATGAATGTATTTGAATTTTCTAAAGGGGAAGTAATGAGTGAGATCTGTTCGCCAAATCATCTGAGAACTTAGTCCTCGAGGGTTAACTCCCATGGATGGAGGTGCCTTAGTAAGGGCTTGACAATCAGGGCATTCTTTATTAATTTACTTAGCTTGAGACCAGGGAATATCAAATTGTCTTTGAAGTGCCTGGCTGTTTTGATGAAAAAACTGGTGAGAAGCTACTCCTTGCTGGAAAGCAATAAAGATGCTAACTAAGGCATCTGCCTTATTGTTACCATCCACTAAGGGGCCAGGCAGGCCTGAGTGAGATCGAATATGAGTAATGAAGAGGGGATATTCTACTCAAATATGTTTTAGACAAAAGTGGTTACATGCCAAGGGCCTTTGGTGACTCAGCTGACTAACCATTCCCTCTGGGAGAATAGCCAGTTCTTCCCCAAGGAAACGATCAGTGTTTACAGGTACTGAGTTAAGAAATAATACTTAGTCTTCCATGGAGAAGGGCTAGTTCTCCCCAAGAGATGGTACACTTATATTTTATTTTTACAATAAAAGGTCATGGCTCTGGCATAAAAAAGGAGGATTCTTAATATTTCTTTAACACATCATACCTCCCATCCCACTATAGCATCTTTAGATTGACAAATTTATGAACACATTCATAACTTTTAGAAAGTTTTTTTCTCTACTGGCAAATACATTTACTTTTTGAAAAAAAAATTGTGGTGATTACTGTATTCTGGAATGTGCTCAAAAGTGAGCTGTTTTATTATCTACTGCCCTTGAAAATTTTAGAGAGACTGGAGAAGACGGAGGGAGGATGCTAAGCTTGACACAGCTTGTTCCCAGGACTGAAGCAGTCCCTGGGTCTTCAGAAAGAGGATTCAGAATGGTTAAAAGACACATTTTTTCATTGTTTTTTTTTTCCTGCGTTTTTTACTGTCTGAGGGAAGTGACATCTTTTTCTTTTTTAAAAATAATCAATTTAAATTCTTTCTAGTAGAATCCTTATAATGTAACAACATTAGAGATCTCATTCTACTTACCCAAACCTTCTGAGACTGAGATGTTACTTTTAAAACAGAAATAAAAATAAAACTCAAGCAAACCAGTACTTTCAAATTAAATCCTCTAAAGAAGGGAGTGAGACACTGTCCGTGATCTCACACCACCTGATGCTGTTTCAACTTCTGTCCAAATGACTAAGTCTAAAGATCCCTTATCAGGGAGATATTTAGCAGCTTTAAAAAACTGCTAAATTAGCATAAAACATTGCTCTTGTTCTTGTTAAAAAGTTCCGTTTTTACTTTTGATTTCTGCCCTTTCAGACTCTGCAGGCCGTACTTAAACCCTAGCTAATCAGGTATTGGGGAGTATAGTGTGGTGGGTCAAAAATGTACTGTTGGTGGGAGACAGTCAAGGAGGGCTGCCTAGTATCCAGGGTCCCTAACCCTGCTTATGGGTTTCAGGTTTTTCCCACAAACCTAAGACTGCAAGGGGGGGCTTGAAGTGCCAGGTGACCAACCTTTATGTCGCGCTCCCTGACCGAGCCAAAAGTTAAATTACTGTAATTGAAATTCCCGGTGAGGCCCCTGCATGTCTCAGGGATTGACTCCAGACGTCTCTGCGAGGCCCCTACTCACGTAGGAACGCTCGAGCCGGAGGGAGGAATGCCTCTTATCTTCGGTGCTTCAGTAAGAAGCTGAGACACTCATAAACAATCCTATAACTAACACTGAGTTCTCAAAGCAATCTTCGGAGTCTGGTTGAAACCGAAACACTCATTTACTATCTCCTTTTCTGTTTACAGGCAGGTGAAGGGAAAAGGTAGAATCAAAAGGGCTGCAAAAGGCAGCTTTTAAAGAAAGAATGAGCAGAGGCGCTTGTAAGAAAAAAAAGCTAATTGAAAATTCATTGCTCTCTCTCCCAAGCCTAAAACCTTATTGGGGATTGTGCCGAGGGGGTGGGCTTGTGAGTGTTTTTCTGCAGTGTGCCTCTCATTGTGTGGACTTTTGCTTGCAGTTGGCAGGAAACCTAGTGTTCTTCCCTGACCCACATCCAACTCATCCTGCCACGGGTGGCTTTGTTGTGGCGAACACCCTTGTGGCTTTTAAATGCTTGACCCGAGCCCGTGGGGTGCAGTAATTGCCAGAGAGAGAAAGGCTTCTGCTTACTAAAGAGAGTGCGGTTGCAAGAGAGGGCGACCTTGGAAAAATACCCTTTTTTCCCTAAAATACAACACACCCTACGACCTTGCTGAAAAGCACTTGGGGTCGTTGGCCCTTTCCTGGGCTGTTGTGTGCATTCCAACCATGTTGGTGTGTTGGCCACCATGACGGCTGATATTCTCTACGTCCCTGTTCAAGCACCAGAAGTGGCGGACTCCGGCCAGCAGAGTTCTGCCTTGTTGTGGCTGGAGACGAGAATAAATGCACAGACGACAGCAATCCTGGGGAGAAAAAGGGAATGGCAGGGCTACTCTCTCAAGGAGAGAGTGTCAATGACTGCCTTGGCTACTCCCTCAAGAGGAGAGTGCCTCTACCCTTGCCTAGACAGGTTTTTATTGTTTTTCTTGGTGCTTACATCAGAGAAAGATTTATTATCTATTACATAGAATATTGTTGTCTACATTTTAGGTACAATCAAGGAAATGAAAGTAACATGCAGAGGGGAATGATGGCAAGCTGATTAGCTCTGTCCTTGGATGAATTCACACAGGCTTTGGGAATTACCATGAAGATAGACGATAACATTTATTTTAGACCAGGGTGATGGAGTCTTAGCAAGAGCAAGCCATAACAGTCAGTATGCATTTTCTAGGCCTGATTCCCATGGGAAAACTCGGTTTGAAAGTCTGGCTCCTGCCCACCACTTCGCTTCTGTAGGTTTTCCATACAGAGCTGAGTCACATTTGCCAGACTAAAACAAACCAGTCCCCTACAGAAGGCAAAATGGAATAAGACCAGGGAAGGGTGCTATGTGGGGTTTGACATAATAGTATGAAAAAACATATAATCTGAATAAAAAAGAATAAAAACTAAAAGATCAAGAGTAGTGAGTCAGTTGGAATACAATTGAAGCAAAAGAAGAAATATAAATGACTGTAAAATTAAAAAAGGAAGGGAAGAAAAAAAACATGCAAGTTCTGAGGAAGAGTAAGGTGAAATTCATCTCAGCTGTTGGTGTTCACCTTCGGATTTCTTTCTGGATTTGTCTGTTTTTTTATCAGCTCAGGCTCCCAGAATGGGTCGTCCAACTTCTGACATCACCTGTGTCTTCTTCACCTGCCCTTAGAGGGAGCTTCTGTCTCGATTGAGAGGGTGGGGCATCTGTGTCTCCCCTGGGAAGCACTGTTCATTCATCTGGAAATATTGTGGGTGCATTCCCCATGCCCCTACACCTCCCAGTTTATTTCCAGTAATGTATAGTTTCTGATTCAGTAATGTCTGTCTCATCAGTGGGGGGTGGGGGTGGGAACAACCTGTCTAAGTGTCAGCTCTCTCCTGCTTGGTGTAGACAGTTACTCTGTGTGTGAGCCATGGCTAGGCAGATCCCTGAATCTCCCTTGCTGTACCACTTTCTGAACTTACTGAATTGTTGGCCTCAGTGAAATAGGGCCCTAGGACCCATTGTATTTTGTCTCTCTGGGAGGAGTTCAAAATGGGCCATTTTAGGCATTCATCTTGTCTTTCTCCTGTGGAAATGCCCCCTGCAAGAGGTGGAGGCTGGGTTCAACCTTCCATTACCAGAGGTTCTGCCAAGGAAGGGGTTCCAGTCTGGCCTCAGATAATCTCAGGTGCAGTTCCCAGCCCAACGCCCTCACAGCACACAGGGGCTCACTCTCTCCACTCTGCACAGCTGTGCCAGGCTGGCGCTGAGAAACCATCTTGCTTTGTACCCCTTTGATCAATCCACCCAGCTCTGTTGAGTGGGAGCAAATTGTGCCCACTGTCCTCCCTCCTTGTTGGCAGGTCAGCTACATGCATGGGGTCCCTGCCCAGCACCCCTCAGCTCCTCTTTTAATAAAGTCTCTCTGTGTGCTCCCACTACTCCACATCTCCAGAAAGTCAAGAGTCTATTGCAATCACAGACAACTGTGGCCCTCCTCCCACACCAGATCCAGGTGCAGACAGTATATCTCACACTCTGGAACTCTCCTGGTTGTCATCCACCACTGCAGCTACATGTATGCCTCTAGCTGTGTGTGTGTATAGCATGGTTCTCCCTGATGACTTTGAGTATCCAAATAGCTCCCAGCCTGGGTCTGTGGATTCTCTACCCTGGGAGGGGAGGGAGCTGCTAGGATGCTATCTCTGGGCAGGCTCTCTACAAATGCAAGTGCCACAGATGCAAGTGCCATGGATGCTGGCACTATGGCTGTTGGTGCCATGCCCAAGGGCTTTCTCCATCCATCTATAAAACCTCCTTACTACTCGTTTTGAAGCATCTTCTGTACTCTTTGGCTTCCAGACTTCATACAGGCTAAGGTTCCACTGACTGTCCACTTTATTTTTTGGAAGATCAGCTAAGTGTCCAAGTTGGGTGCAAGAGCAAGTGGACTTATCTCCCACCTACCTGGCTGCCATCTTCAGAATCTAAATGAAAATTTTTTTTCTGATGATTATTAATGGTTTGATTTTGATACATTAATTAATGAAAGAAAAGAGGATGCTGGTATTCTAAATCTCATGATCATTCAAATAGAACAGAAATAATTCTGAATAATGGCACAAATTGCTGTTCTGAAGTGTGGATGGATTTTGAACAACACAGGTTAGAACAGCGTGGATCCGCTTATACGAGGATTTTTTTTTCAGTAAATACTTTAAATCTATTTTCTCTTTTTTATAGTCTTAACATATTCTTTTTTAGCTTACCTTATTGTAAGAATACAGCATATAATACATGTAACATATAAAATATGTGTTAATTGACTATGTTATTAGTAGGCTTGCATGAATAGTAGGCTATAGGTAATTAAATTTTGGGGGAGTCAGAAGTTACACATGGATTTTTGACTGTGCATGCAACTTAGCACCCCAACCCGACATTTTTCAAGGGTCAATTATTTTGCCAGGAAACCTCTAGGGTAGGAGGAGAAGGTTTTTAATTCTGCCTACGCCCTTTAATTTTGATTTGAGTATGACATTTTTCTGGAGCTGCTAAATTCCATGAGTCATATGAAAATGGTACCAGACACTCATTTCAGCTGTGCCAGTTATTTTCAGTACCAGGTGCTGACCTAACCCGAGTTGGGGCTCCTCCACCCTGCTCTACTCCTGCTCCCCCTCACAATAGGCCTGCTCCTCCCAGCCTTGGCTCAAGAGCTGACAGGGAGCAGCTGTCAGGAAACCCTTCCTCACCTGTTTTTCTAGGTTTAGATTTCTCAGCTTGCATTTCTTTTGTATGGCTGATTCGTGGGTAATGAGTTCTGTTAAGAGCTTCGATGGAGTTGGTAAGGGCCTTAGGTGTCACCTGTCAAAGCTGAGGTTTTCCTCTTTGGGAGTAAGTGGAAAATTAAGTTTTAGCACTGAGTAAGTGCTAAATGTCTCTGCCTTTTGAAGGGAGCAGCATCATAGATTTGTAAACAAATGAATCTGGAGAGGACAGCACCTTGGTTCAAAGTGTGAGTCTGTGAACTTGGCCAAGTTCCTTAAACCTTAGTCTCTTTATCTCTTAAATGTGTATAATATGCACCCTATTGAGTTGCTTTGAGGATTAACTAAACTGTTATAAGCAGGTTGCTTAGCACAGTATCTAGTAGAATTGTACACACTCTTTAACTGTTAACTATTATGTATGAAGGGATAGTTATTTAAGACTTAGTAACGCACAGGGTTCTTTAACTGAGGAACAGCAAAAACAATGAGTAAAATTGGACAGATGTGGAAAATGAAGTTATATTCTTTTTTTGTTTCATTTCAGATGTACTGGAGAAGAATTCTTGGTAAATCAGGGCATCGACCTTTCATCTTGGGGCCTGTGGCAGAATCATGTAGCCTTGGCATGTATGATTGTCATCTTCCTTACAATTGCTTACCTGAAGTTACTATTTCTTAAAAAATTTACATAAATTTCTTTCTAATTTATGTGATCTCTACTCATTAAAAAGGAGTATCTTGATTTATGTATTCATGAAATTTTTGTTGTCTTTTCATTTACCATCATATTATTGTCCAGCTAAAATTATTTCCAACAGAAACCATCATAGAAATCAAAAGGAATTGAATTATACATGAAAGAACCCAAGTTATTATCTAGTGATATTGTGTAACACTTATTAGTTCAAGTAGTCAGACAGTAACCATGAAGAAGAAATCTAGTTAATTAATTGACCTAAAAAAATTGAATTCCAGAATCTCGTGACAAGCCACTAATACCTGTTAGCAGTTTCCTCATCTGTAAACTGCATAGGTGTGCTAGTACCCTCCAGCTTCAATGTGATATGAATCTATGATTTGGCATTATTTAATATGTAAGATTACAAATTTATTGATTCTATATTGGAAGTATGAAATCTGGACTATGTTGGAAAAATCCAGTGTCATTTGTAAAAAAGCCATTATGACACACAAAGCTCTGATAAGCCTTGTAGGGTCAGTAGAACTTACTGAGGTTTCTCTGTAGTAGAATCGGAATGTCTCAGGGGTCTTGGCTGGGCCTTTGGTCCGTAGCTGCAGGGAGCCAGGACCTGGTGACTGACCCTTCCTGGGGCTGTTCAGTGTTTACGTGCATGAGATTACCTGGTGCCTTTGCGCCCTGCCAGCCCTCATGCATCAGTATCTCCAGGGCTCTCCATAAAGAACAGTACATGACAGGATTTGGTAATTTCCAATATCCTTCCCAGCTCTGAAAATAGACTTTGATGTAATAACTGTTATAACTGATCCTATCCAGGTTTTCTTCTTCCCTCATACATATCTCATTTATTCACATTTTCTCTTCATTCTAACCTTTACCAGTAATAGGGAAGTGCTTTTTAACTTCTTTTTTATTGAAGGGCTGTGTAGGGAAAAGTATAGTTCGGAGGGTTGTAATAAAAGTAACACCGTGTACACCCACCAAAGTAGACATTACAGCGCAGGGAAGCCCCTCGTGCCTCTCTCCCAGTCACTCCTTCCCCACTTCTCTCTGGGATGTTGTGTCTCAGATACTCCCCTCTGTAGTTATCGTCAGGCCATCACTGCAGCTCAGCTTTGTGTCCTGTGTGCATAGGTATATCCTTAGTGAAGTTCCCCTTCCTCCTTGTAATAAACTCTAATTTGGGAATATATTGAAATTTACAGAAGAGTCACACAGGCAGTGTGGGAAGTTCCCATATATGCTTTGCCAAGTTTCTCCTAATGTTAGCATTTTATATACCATGGTATATGTCAAAACTAAGAAATTAACACTGGTGCATTACTGTAAATTAAATCATGGACTTTACTCAGATTTTACCACTTTTCTACTCTTTTATTGTCCTAAGATCCAGTTCAGGAGATCACACTGTATTTAGTCCCTGCTTTAAAAGTAAATACTTTTAAGAATTATAGGAATTAAGTGTGCTGAGGTTCACCAGAGTGAAGACCCCAGTGACTGGTCATTTTGGAGAATCATTTAGCATCAGCATGTGCCCTCATCAGTCAAGTGTCACAGCAACATATATATTTTATATATATCTATTTTATACATATAGATACATATATTTCCTGTCTTTATATATATGTATATATACATAAATGTGTATATATGTGTATATATATAAAATTCCCTGTACCTTTATATATATATTTATATATATATACCCTGTACCTTTATATATATATGTATTTATTATATATATATTATTTTATATATATATATAATAAAAAATTTTACTTATTGATTTGAGAGAGGCAGGAAGGGGAGACTGATTTGTTGCTCCACTTATTTATTCATTCACTGGTTGCTTCTTGTATGCCCCCTGACCAGAGATCAAACCTACCAACCATGGCTTACTGACACAACGCTCCAACCACCTGAGCAACACTGCTAGGGACATGGCATTATATTTTTATCTTTGGACTTTAAGGAGCAGTTTTGTCATTTTTTATGATATTTAACTTAAGCATCATGTTGTAACATTATCACACTCTCTTTTTATCTGGTTATTAACATCAGGGTTAATCATTTTTTCAGTTCTTGGTAGTTCTTTCTTTTTACACAACCCAGGCTTATCCCTGGTTCTCTGTATGCACTGCTCCTAACACAGGAAGAAATATATCCTTAAGAAGCAAAACTGCCAAGAATATTAATAGTACCCTACTTTTAATATTAGTGAGAACTTAAATATATCCTATCTATTCTTCCTTTGTATTACAATTATCTTTTAATATTTGTTTTTTAATTATAATGTTAAGAAACACATACACAAAATTTTCTATTTTAACCATTTGTAGGTTAAGGAACATTTCAAAACATATAAGTAAAAGCATAAGTTCTATAATGTAGACAGGAAAATATTATAGAAATTTACTTTATGATATGTTTATTTTCTTTTGAATTTTGTTTCTCTTGGATGTCAGAAGAACTAATCTCTAATGGAGAGGATAAATTAATTACTTTGGTTTATAATGATTAAAAAACACCTCAGGAATAAATGAACGTTTGCCACCATTTTGTACTCCTTCTGCTGCTCTTGGGGGACTTTCAAAGAAGGGTGCAGGAAGTTGAGCCATTGAGGTTTCTTAGAATGTTGAATGAGGCAGTAAGACAGGGAAGGACAACTCTGGAGGTTGAAGAGTGAGTGGACATGCTCATCTGTTTTCCCATCTTTGAAGACACCCTTCATGGTCTTTAGATTTGAATTTAAACCCTCAGTACCATCTACTTATATTTGTGAAGCAGCAGTACTCCTGTAGAATCATTCTTTCACCTGGAAACCCCATTGAACAGCATATCTGGGGTGTAAAGCAGGTGGCAAAGCTCTACCAAACTGTATGTCTCCAAGGGAGGATGTGGCCTCTCATTTTGGCCTCCTTTGTTTGCAAAGCAGCAAAACCTGAGTCCCCATCTCAATAATCAAGGGCTTGGGGACTTCCAGTCAAGATGGCCACATAGCTAAATGCTGTACTCAGAACCTTTCACGACTACATCAAAATTACAACTAAACTACAGGAAACTGCCCTGGCTGGCGTAGCTCAGTGGATTGAGCACAGGCTGGGAACCCAAGTGTCCCAGGTTCGATTCCCAGCCAGGGTACATGCCTGGGTTGCAGGCCATAACCCCCAGCAACCGCACATTGATGTTTCTCTCTCTCTCTCTATCTCCCTCCCCTCCCTCTCTAAAAATAAATAAATAAAATATTAACAAAAAAAAGATTTATTAAAAAAAAAAACTACAGGAAACTAATACTCAGAACCACCTTAAGTCTTGCTGATCAGAAGTCCTACAACTAAGCATATAAAGAAGAAACCACATGGAAACTGGTAGGAGGGTCAGAGACATGAAATGGGCTGGTCCCACCGTACATGTGGCAAATAAAAAAAATGGGAGGGATTTCTTGGCTGTGGGTGTCTCCCTGGGGAACCAGGGTTCCCAGCCCCATACCAGACCTGCAGCCCAGGGTACCAGTGCTAAAAGGAGATATTCCTATAACTTCTAGGTGTAAAAATCAGTTGAGATTGTGGCTGAGTGAGACAAAGGGATTTTGCAGTCCTAGGCTGTTTCTTTTTAAGGGCCTCCACAGACTTGGACTCACTGCTTCTGAGCTCCAGTGCTGGGATAGCAGCTTAAAATGCACCAGGGACACATGGGGAGGAACAGTAATTGTCTGGCATCAAGAGGAGAGCTGGAGGGGCAGCTTTCTTCCAGAAAAAGTACTGGCAGAATCCATTGTTCCTTTTCTGAGCCCTTCTCTCACACAGTCAACAGGCAGGTGACATATCTGAGACTCCATTTACCTGGCTAACACTGTTTGCCCAGCCTTAGTGATCCCCTGGGGCGCTGTCCCACCCAATCTGTGGGGCACCCAAGCCCTTTCCAGTGACTTTTTCTTACTACCAGCCTGTCTTGGCACATGCTTCAGACTTTCCTAAAATCTCTCAAGCAAGCAGCATCTGGCCTCAATGTGTTCCCTTCCACTTGTTAAGTGACCCCAGCCTTGGCTTGCAGCTTTATTTCTCCTGGGCACCTCTAAGCCCAGCACAAGTAACAGACATCTGAAAATTGATTTGTAGCTCATGCTGCATGGTCCTAGGCAGGGTAGAGGTGATGACTGATCTTGGCCTACACTTCCCATGAGGCCCCAAAGCCAGTACACCCAGAGGACAGCTTTAGAGCAGGCTGAAGTACCACCCAATCACCTACACAAGTAACATACTCAAGAGGTGGACTTGAGAAGTTTGTGAATCCTGCATAAGTAAATTCTACTCTGTAGGGTGGGCCCCTGCATAGCAGATTCTCCAGGGTGGTTGCAGTCCTTGAAGTTGATCAGCCTGGCGGTAAATTCCTCCCATTGATATGCCAGTATCAATCAAGGCTTCAGTACAATAGGAAGGTGCACACAGCTCACACAGAGTGTTGTACCTGAAGTGCCCAGATCAGGTGACTTTGAAGGCTGTGCCACTGGACCCTACAGGACGCCTACTACATAATCATCCACTCTACCAGTCCTGGGAGATATAATAGCTCTATCGAATACATGGAAGAAACAAACAGAGAGGCAGCCAAAATGAGGAAACAAAGAAATATATCCCAAATGAAAGAACAGAACAAAACTCCAGAAAAAGAACTAAACAAAATGGAGATAAGCAATCTACCAGATTTAGAGTTCAAAACACTGGTTATACGGATACTCAATGAACTTAGGAGAAGTGGAGGAACTTACTGAGAACTTCAACAAAGAGATGGGAAACAAAAATGAGGATAGAGAACACAAAAGAGGACCAGTCTGAGATGATGAACACAGTAACTGAAATGAAAAATACATTACAGGGAATCATTAGTAGAACAGATGAAACAAAGGATCAAATAAGGAATTTGTAAGATACTGAGGCAGAAAACATCCAATCAGAACAGCAAAAAGAAAAAAATAATCCAAATAATGAGCCTTTGGGACAGCTTTAAGTGTGCCAACATTTGCATCATGGGGTTACTAGAAGGAGAACAGAGAGAGCATGAAATTGAAAACCTATTTGAAAAAATAATGATGGAAAACTTCTTTAACCTGGTGAAGGAAATAGACATACATGCCTAGGAATCATAAAGAGTCTCAAACAAGATGAACTCAAACATACCCACACCAAGGCACATTATAATTAAAACGCAAAAGGTTAAAACAAAGAGAGATTCTTAAAGGCAGCAAGAGAAAAGCAGTTAGCTACCTACAAAGGAGTTCCCATAAGACTGTCAGCTGATTTCTCAATGGAAACATTGCAGGCCAGAAGAATTGGCAAGAAATGCTCAGATTGATGAAAAGTGAGGACCTACAAACAAGATTACTCTACCCAGCTAAGCTATCATTTAGAACTGAAAGGCAGACAAAGAGCTTTCCAGACAAGAAAAGGCTAAAGGGCCTCATCATCACCATACCAGTACTGTTAAAAAATGTTAAAGGGTCTTCTTAAAGAAGAAGAAGAAAGACGAAATATGAATAATGAAAAGGCAACAAATACATATCTATCAACAATTACTTTATTTTAGAAAAATTTTATTTATTTTTGGAGAGAGAAGGGAAAGAAACATTGATGTGAGAGAGAAACATTACATGTGAGAGAGAGGGGTCCAAACCTGCAACCCAAGCTTGTGCCCTGATGGGGAATCAAAATGGCAACATTTCACTTAGTAGAATGACACCCAACCAACTGAGCTACACCAGTAAGGTCTATCAACAATTATTTTAAATGCAAAATGGTTAAATACTCCAATTGAATGACATAACAGTGTCTGAATGGATAACAAAACAAGACCTTTACATACACTGACTACAAGGGACTCCAGATAGAAAGACACACTCAGACTGAAAGTAAAAGGATGGAAAAAGATATTTCAGGAAAATGGAAACAAGCAAACAAAAAACTAGGGCAGTAATACACCAGACAAAATAGATATTAAAATAAAGGTTATTGTGACAAAAGACAAAGAAGGACCCACAGGTTATACTTCTGGGTATTTACCTGAAGAAACCCCAAACACTAAATGAAAAGCTATAACCATACCTATGTTTATTGCAGCATTATTTACAATAGCCAGGTATGGGAGCCACCTGTGTCCACCAATAAATGAATAGATAAAAAAGTGCATATATACAGTGGAATATGACTCAGCCATAAAATTGAATGAAATATTGCCATCTGCAACATCATCAGTGGATGTAAAGGGTATTGTGTCAAGTGAAATAAACCAGAGGAAGACAAATGCCAGATGAGTTCACTTATATGTGGAAACTTTAAAAAACAAAATAAATGAACAAGCAGAACAGAAACAGACATTTATATGGAGAATATTTTGATGGTTGCCAGATGGAATGGGGGTTGAGGGGATGGGTGAGAAAGGTGAAGAGATTTAGAAGTACAGATTGGTAGTTACAGAATAGTTACAGGGATGTAAAGTATACTGTAGGGAATATAGTCAATAGTATTGTAATAACTATATATGGTGTCAGATGGGTACTAGATTTATTGGTGTGTACACCTGAAAGTAGTATAATATTGTTTGTTAACTGTAATTTAAAAATAAAATATATAAAAATATAATCAACAGCTTGGCAGTATACTATTTGGAAATCCTCAAGCTGTTCTATCTTTTTTATTTTACAAATGAGGAAAGCTGAGTTTCAGAGACTGTGACCAGCTTGAGGTCACAGATTATTTCCTTGCTAAGATTTGGGATGTACTGCAGCATTACTAGGATAACTTGACAAATCACCTCTGGTGGGTCAGTTCTGCAAATGTACAGGATGGGGACAGTGGGCTTCACTGGAAGTTAGGGAGCTTACTTAAAAGAAGTATTGAAAGAGCTGTTCATCTCTAGTCACTCAGGCATTTTCCTACTCCACCCACTTCATCATCCTCCGTTTACCAGGTCTGTGGACCTGATTAACTTGCTTAGCTTGGTCTGTATCTTTCTTATCCATAAAATAGGGATATTAGTAGTCTCTTCCTCTGTGGAGTTCCAAAGATTAACTAAGGTAATCATGTAAAGTGTCCAGACATACCTGGCTCATAGGATGCACTCAGGACACCCCACTGGTTATTAGCATCATGCTAGTGTCAGTTCATGAGTGACACACTCAGCAGAGACTGGAGTGCCATCTTCCAGGATGTCTTCTGTGCACTAAACCAAAAGTGGTAAACTATGGCCTGAAGATACAGCTCCACTGCCTATTTCTATAAGTAAAACTTTATTGGAATATGGTCACAGGCATTCATATTTGTATTGTCTATAGCTGCTTTTGCACTATTATGGTAAAGTAGTTGTGACAGAGATCATTATGGTTCATAAAACCTAAAATATTTACTATTGGATCCTTCAGAAAGTTTGCAGGCCCCTGCATCAAACCAAGAGTATCTGTTCCCGAAAGTTAGAATGCACAGGTTCATGTACCAAGTGACGGTGGCCCCTCAGAATTATTCCTACTAATCCATTTGTCAAATTTGTGTTTCCTGTCTCCACAGCTTTAGGCTCTGCTGTGTTAGAGCTCCTGAATTCTCAAGAATGGGGTGGGGATGGGTACACTTTCACCTGGGAATATAGTAAGGGTTCTACTAAAGTGAAACTGTCTGCCACTTAGTCACTTTGAGATTTTCACACTGGTGGAACAGCAGCCAAAGAAATCAGTTATCACATTGTCATTGCTGTTAGGACAGGCTAGACTTCACTAGTATATAAGGGACAGAGAATTCACAGAGGTAACTTGGGGTTTCCATGTCCAGTGTTTACAGTAACCAGGAAATCCAAACAACCACAGCCTGAAAAAGAACAAGGGACTTTGAGCCCTTAGCAAAGAAAGTGTAGATTATTATACCAGGTGAGTCACATAGTACAGCTGAAGTACTGGCCAACGGCGGGGGGGACTCTAGAAGGCTGAGGAGGGGAGATGTGACATAATTATGGCCTTGTAACAAGCAGTGGCAATGAGACTAGATAGTTCCACTAACCCTCCTCTATTCTGTTCTTTAGAGATCATAGCTGGCCTTCCCCAAAAGTCCAAAGAGGACTTAATGTGGAATGAGTGGATCTGAGTGGTGCAAGGGTAGATGAAGTAAATGCTTTTGGTGCTCTGTGTCATATCTCCTCTGCACCTCTGGCTTCAATTGCAGCCGTGGTTAACACTTCCATGTGAGCTCAGATGATGTTGACAGTATCCACCTCCAGCAACAGAAATCCCATCATTTTTTTGCTGAAGGAACCTGCTCAACCTGAGGGCAAGTGAAGCCTGAAATGGCAGATGTTAACACCCCAGGGACACCCCTCAACCACTAGGGATTGAGGCTAATGGACAAATGCCCCAGCCTTATGTTCAGACGGGATTATGGGAGGCATTTTGTAGCATTGTCACAAGTAGATCTGAGCTCTGGTTGTCAACAGGGGCAACTTTAGTAACACCTATATACTGGCATTTCCTCCTTTCCTAGCTCTCTGTTTCCTACTCCAGCTTCCTAGTATCACCTCCGAAGTAAATTACCACAACTCAAGTCCTTGGCTTTTCTTTTAAGGGAACGCAAAATAAAACATATTCCCATTAAGACCAGAAACAAGACAAGCATGTCTACTATTACTGCTACTCTCCAAAATGATAATGTCCTTATTTAAAAATGAGCTGCTCTTCTACATAGAAAACCCAAAGAATCAATACAGAATCTAGAGCTAGTAAAGGAGTTCAACAAGTGTGGTATATAAAATTAATTTATAAAAAATCACTGCCCTGGTCAGCGTGGCTCAGCTGGTTGGAGCATCATCCCATACACCAAAATGTTGCTTGTTGGATTCCTGGTCAGGGTACGTACCTATGTTGTGGGTTCACTCTCTGATTGGGGCTCATATGGGAGGTAACCAATCAATATTTTCCCTCTCATATCAATGTTTCTTTCTCTGTCTCTCTCTCCTTTCCTTTCTTTCCAAAAGTAATGAAAAAAATGTCCTCAGGTGAGAATAAAAAAATAGTAATTTTTCTCTATATCTGCAAAAATCAACTAGAAAATAGAATGGAAGACAAGATTCTGTTCATAGTAGCAATAAAACCATATTAAAGAATATATAAGGTCTTTAAGAAATTTTAAGAAACATTTAAAAGACATGAAGGAAGTTCTGAATATTTTTTGATAATGTAAAATGTCAGTTTTCCCCAAATTAATCAATAAACTCAATGGAATGCCAATTAAATTCCACTGGAAATTTTTTCTTTACCCCTCACCTGCAAGAACCTATCAAACTTATTTTAACACATTTATATGAAAAATTAAAGGCTCACAAAAATAGCATAGTCAATTTTACAAAAAAAAAGGGTGGGGTTCGCCAAGAGGAGAGCACATATGAAAAATGTACCACATGCGAGGACATACAAAGTCATAATAATAAAAATTGTTATGCAGGAACATTCAGAAATCAGTGTAACAACTAACATGTTTAAAAAACAGACACATACTAACTTGTAGCTAAGATGGAGGTATAAGTCGATATGCTTTTCTTTCTTCCATAACCAAAAGAAGGACAACAACCAATTAAAAAACAAAACAAAACAGAAATGCCAGAAAATCAAACTGTAAGGAAGTCCAACAACCAAGCAGTTAAAGTAGAAATATTCACACAGACCAGTAGGAGCAGGAGACAGGAAGCTGGAATGGAGAGGACACGCAGCAAGGTGGCAGCTGGCAGACCAGGTCAGCGAGGCAGTGGCTGGCAGACTGGGAGGTCCTACATCTGCATGGGGATAAATTGGGAGGAACAATTGGGAAGCAAGACAGACTACACAATCCAGAGTTCCAGCTCTGGGGAAATAAAGCCTCAAAGCTTCTGGCTATAAAAACCTGTGGGGGTTGTGCTGGTGGGAGAAACTGCCAGTCTTACAGGAGACTGAGGGGTCCACAGGGTCCTAGAACAGATACAAGTCCACCCACTCGTGATTCAGCACCACAGCAGTACCTGGTAGGGTGCAATTCACTTGTGAGAAGTGAGTGAAAGCAGGATGGGAGCTGAGCAAGTGGCATTGTTCCCTCTTTGACCCCTCCCCCACATATAGAGCCACAATGCAGCAACATGGGTTGCCCTGCCCTGGTGAACACCTAAGGCTCCACCCCATGCAAGATAACAGGTACACCAAGACAAAGGAATATGACCCAAATGAAAGAACAGATCAAAACTCCAGAAAAAGAACTAAGCGACAAGGAGATAGCCAACCTATCAGATGCAAAGTTCAAAACACTGATAATCAAGATGCTCACAGAAATGATTGAATACGGACACAAAATAAAGGAAAAAGTGAAAGCTATGTAAGGTGAAATAAAGCAAAATAGACAGGGAAACAGCAGTGAAGGGAAGGAAACTGAGACTCAATGATGTGGAACAAAAGGAAGAAATAAACATTCAACTGGAACAGAATGAAGAAACAAGAATTAAAAAAAAAATGAGAAGAAACTTAGGAAACTCTGGGACAACTTTAAACTTTCCAATACCTGAATCATAGGGATGTCACGAGAAGAGGAAGAGCAAGAAATTGAAAACTTATTTGAAAAAAGTAATGAAAGAAAACTTCCCCAGTCTGGCAAAAGAAATAGACATACAAGTCCAGGTGGCCCAGAGTCCCAAAAAGATGGACCCAAAGAGGAGCACACTGAGACACCTCATAATTAAATCACCAAAGATTAAAGATAAGGAGAGACTTTTAAAAGCTGCAAGAGAAAAGGAGAGTTACCTGCAAAGGTATTCCCATAAGATTATCAGCTGATTTCTCAAAAGAGACCTTACAGACAAGAAGGGGCTGGAAAGAGGTATTCCAAGTCATGAAAGGCAAGGACCTACATCCAAGATTACTCTATCCAGCAAAGCTTTCATTTAGAATGGAAGGGCAGATAAAGTGCTTCTCAGATAAGGTCAAGTTAAAGGAGTTCATCATCACCAAGCCCTTATTATATGAAATGTTAAAGGGACTTACATAAGAAAAAGAAGATCAAAACTATGAACAGTAAAATGATGACAAACTCACAGGTAATAACAACTGAACCTAACAAAAGAAAAACAAAAGCAACCTAAACAAACAACTATAACAGGAACAGAATCACAGAAATGAAGATCACATGGAGGGTTATCAGCAGGGGAGTAGAAGGGGGAGAGAGGGTGAAAAGGCACAGGGAATAAGTAGCATAAATGGTAGGTAGCAAATAGACAGGGGGAGGTTAAGAATAGTATAGGGAATGGAGAAGCCAAAGAACTTATATGTATGACCCATGGAAATGAACTAAGCGGGGAGGGTATGTTGGAGGGAATGGGGGTACTGGGTGGAGGGGGATGAAGGAGAGGGAAAAAATGCAACAACTGTAATAGCATAATCAATAAGATATACTTAAAAAAACAGACACATATTTACTGAACCTGAAATATATTAGTGACACCAGAAACTAGTAAGGAAAAGACTTATTAGTGTTGATAAAACTGGTTCACTACATGGAGAATAATACCGATGGATCTTATGCAATGTTATTGCTAAGATGTATTAAATGTGAAAGTTAAGACTGAAAGTTTAGTAAGTAAAACTTTGTGATCCTAAAAAGGTCTGTAGAACAGTCTCAAACACAGAAAAACAAAATGAATAGATTGATTGATTTTGCTGTATAAAAAAACTAAGAAACACTGATCAAGTTATCAGTGGGATGAGAGATTATCAATGGAGTCCACAACTGATACTTAAACCATAGGATAAAATTTTGCAAATCAACAAAAAGACCTTGCTTGACCCAGTGGAAACTAGGCAGTGAACAAAAACATACTTGTTTCCCATTAGATCAAAGTGTAAGGTTTTAAAGGGTTTAATAGAAAATGCAGCCCCGGCTGGTGTGGCTCAGTGGATTCAGCACCAGCCCGTGAACCAAAGGGTCGCTGGTTCAATTCCCAGTCAGGGCACATGCCTGGATTGAGGGCCAGGTCCCCAGCAAGGGGCACATGGGAGGCAACCACACATTGATGTTTCCTTCCCTCTCTTTCTCCCTCCCTTCTTCTCTCTAAAATAAATAAATAAAATCTTTAAAAAGAAAAAAAAAGAAAATGGACAAAAAGGGAAACCCAAATGTTGAATCTATGAGGGGATGTTTCAACTTATTAGGAATCAGATAAATGCAAAAGAAAATGAGATCTCACTTTAAAAGCATTACAATTACAAAGATTAGGGAGCTGAATGGCACCCAAACTAGTGAGGAAATGGATAAAAGTGGTACACTCACTTACGCAGCGGAATGGCAGAGTGCTGCCGCCATTCTGGAGGGCAGCCTGATAGTTCTGGGTAAAATGGAATACTTGTATGCCTGGGACTTGGCTCTCGACTCCTGTGATTTAGCCACGGAGGAATCATGAAATGTCAGCAAGGGAATTATGTGCAAAGACTCTGAAGTGGAAATAGTACAGCTAACAGCTAACTATAAGAATGTAACAGTAAATCGTGGTGGCTGCACACTAGGATGTACTACACAACCATCAGAATAATTTACTAGAGATATATATTGAAAAAGTAATACATCAGTCATGTTGCTTTGGGACAAAAAAAAGAGTTTTTCAAAATTTAAGTCTTTACTACAGTGTTAGCTTCATGATAGAAGGTAAATTACCCAACTGTCTCTACTTTTAAATAGACAATTCTTAACAACTGTTTTTGTATCAAGTTTTTTATTAGGCAGTAAAGTGCTCAGTATTACACATTAATGAAATTCTTGATTGTTAAGTGAGACCTGCATATGTAACATCTTCTTAATAATATTAACATGAGGGGGAAGATGATAGGGGAGGATGAAGGAGGGAATTCTCCATGACTAAAGAAAATGTAACTTATAATTTTACAGGTAAATGAAAAACAGTATAACAGGAAGTATCATAAAAGATTTTCTAGTGACCATAAGTGATATATGGCACATGGTCAATGCACATGGATACCACATAATAGATGCACTTCAAATTGAAGTTTGTTTGCATGTAACAACATAGTACACATACATAAATATTCAATAATACACTCACTATCCCTGGAATGCAAACTTTAGTACCTAGTAATAAAGTACATCGTGTAGCATATTGAAATAACATAAAGATGGAGATGAAGCCACAGGAAATAACTGTTAAAGAAATGTGTGTATCAGTCCTGAAGCAGCTAGCATAGAAAGGTTTGTTTGCTTATGTTTTCACTGAAGATTTGACTGACATATTCCATCAATTAAATGAACAACATAGGAATTAAAGTACAGAATTAAAAAACAGGCCCCTCGCCTCTTGTTCTCCCAGTGAGCTGTTCACCAGCACTGCATTCTCTCCTGCTTGTCCCCTGAGCTCTCACTAGGTCATCTTATTCAACACTTTGAAAAATAATATTTTTATTTTTTATTGAGAAATTGATTTCTTCCCCATAAATTTGGTGGATGCTCACCTAATGAAGAAAACAAAAAAGCAAAACTGCTGCAAACTCGAATGCAGGCTGACACCTTCTGATAATGGACTCACTGTCAATACCAAAACTCCTTTTCCTAAAATCAGGCTCCATCTAGACTACAATTCTAGGTCTGAGATGTGAGGCCAAGAGTATGAGTTCTGTATTTTTAAAATAGTATAAGACTCAAACTTTAGTTTTATAGTATTTTTATATGAATTTCAAAACTGCCTTAAATTTTTGTTTAAAATGAACACATTTACTAAAAATTTCAGTACATACTAAAAACTTTAGTAAATGGCTCTTTCTGGATTAGTTACAACATTATATTCAGTTGCAAATAGGTTGAGCCACATGGGAAAGAGTATACAGAGTAAATTTCTTTATAAAACTAATTATTAGAAACAGTCAAACTTAGTGATAAGGCTCATTCCAACTTTCCTGTGTTAAAGGTAGAGATGACATTTTAACCCATAACTGATCTTTGGTGGTTTAATGCCACTCATTTCAAATGACAGAAAAATAGTGTAAAAATTAAGTAAAACAGTTATTCCCACAGACATTAGATATGATAAAATAACAAAAAATCCCACACAATTCAACATTTATCTTAACCATTCGTACAAATCCTAGCATGATGACTACATACCCATTCTACGATTTGGAGTTCTTTTCCAGGTTGTCTTTCAGAAAAGTTTACCCCAGGAAGGTAGTTGAAATAATGGGCTCCTTTCTTTGACAGCAACAACAACAGCAGAACACTATATGTTAAGCCCGTAAGCCAAGCCTGAGTGGGAAGGAATGCCCTTACTTTCCCTTCATTCACTGGGCTAAAATGACAATACTGACTTTGTGATTGGAAATAAAACTCAGACACCTTTAAACAGTTCTCTTCTAGCTCAAAAGGCGACTTCACTGTCAACTGAGAAGACTCAGTCATGGTACCAAGTGAGCAGACCACTTCTTAGACTTTACAGAGATTTTTTATGTACTCGATATTTACACCTAATTACTTATATCAGTAAAAAAATGTCTTTAAGTCATGGGGTAAGTTCATCTAAAATAAATTAAAGTGCAGAAGAGTTAATGATTGGTCAGAAAGACCAATATTATATGGTGGTCAGGGCATGTACTTGTAAATACAACAGATCCTGGAAAAACATCATTTTATTATTAACATTAATGCTTTAGGAATATAATTCTTGCCTATGTCAATGAGCCTATGGTAAAACTGGCTTCATTATACTTCATTTTGGCAGAGTCCCAAGAACCTATTGATGATGATCAATGAGGACTTACTGTAGTGTCCTTGCAATGGCAATTCAGGACAGCCACCTTCTCACCTATTAGAACACATTTACCAACACGTCCTACCCGTGCATACTGGCACTCCCGTTTCCACCTGTGCCTGCCACTCCTTCTGTAGACTGAGAGGAAGAAGGGCGGGAGCTTCTGGGGCGAGGCTGACCATTTAGTCCCACAGGGGTGCCTAAACCGTGACTTATTTGGGAAGCTGCATCATCGGATTCCCAGCGTTCCAACTCTTCACGCACTAGCCGTTCCATCTGTTCCCTGTGGATTTCACTGTCACGACCCAGTCTTTCATCCTAACAAAGGAGAAAGACACCAGGAAGTTAAGAGGTAGGCTGATGCGTATTCTTGTGTTTAGAAATTGCCTTAGGAAATCTGGTGGTCAAATAATCTGTTTATAATTAGGTAAGTCTGGAGATTTAAAACATAATAACAATTCTCAGTTACTACAGTAATTTCTTTGCTTAATTTTAGGTGAAGGCAGGGTCATCAGTGTGTGGAGTATTAAGAAAGTAACACCTCTAGATTATCATTTGATATTCATTGATCTGCAGTTATGGAGACAGAGGAACCTCTGGGATTAAAAGGGTTACAAATCATACTACCCTAATGTTTTAGACATCAGAGTGTTTCTTTGGCAGATGATCACTTACCTCGGCCACTCCATCCAGCAGTCTTCCCAGCACTTCCCTTCTCTTCAGTTTGGCCCGCTCCATGATCTCCAGCTTCACTATCACAGCATCAATCTTGGACACGATGCTGCCAATGGAGTGCTCCATTCGGTCCACTCGTCTCACTAGGCTGCAGAAAACCACAGTTGGGAGGGGCAAAATCACCTTGTGTTGGTGTCTTTTCAGCCCAGCTGGCTTTTCAAATGGTAGTGCTAAGATCTGTTTCTTAAGCAACATGATAATCTGAAACATTAAGCAAGTAGTTGCAAACTTTAGAGATAAACTATCATACATTGCTGATGAGAGTGCTAAGGGGCACAGATTTTCTACAAGTCGACATTGCGTCCAAAGTCTCAAAATTGTACGCCTACCTTTTATTCAGATATTCCTTTTTTGAAAGATTTCTAAAGAAAATAATTAAGCATATGTGTGACTTTTAGCTTATTAATAGTGGGCCATCAAAATGATTACATTAAATAATAGGAGATTATTTAAATACAGAATGTAAGGAGACCTCAGAAATTATATTGTGAATAATTATTTAATAAACTAGAGTGATTTCACAATATGTAGAAAACAGTATATTCACTTATGATCCCATTATTTTGAATACATAAAATCTATAAATATATAAATCATTAAAAAATAAGGAGACAACTTCTGAAACAGTGGCATGAGGGCTCTGCAGGCCCTCTCCCTAGTGAAATGACTTTAACTGTTGAGTATTATTTAATTTTTTTAATTTCTGAAAATTGTCTTAAGGGCATAGAGCAAATAAAGCAGCATTTATTTATGACAATCCACTAAATTTCGGTAAGAAGAGTGAGAGTCTGTGACATTTGAAGCATCTCTGTTCCACCTCACCCGCCCCCAGCTCAGTGGGACAGAAGCACCACTCTGGGTGGGTGGGTCAAAGGGCGCTGGGCTCTCCCTCCCCTGAGATCCTGGTGGAGTGCTACAGTAGCTCCCAGGGAGGAGGTGGGCTGCCAGCATTTCTCATCCCATTGCTTCCATCCCAAATCAATACGTCAGAGGCTCTAATCCAGGCAAGAGTGCCTAATATGAGGCTCTTTTCCCACATTCAACTTGCAATCACAGGATGGAGTTTCCATGCCAGAAGAGGTAAGCTGAGAACTAAAGGCTGCCATCCAGCCTATCACCTTATTCAGTAAGCAGCATGTCACTTTGAGAGGATGGGCCACTGTCCCTGGCCCTCTCCTGGAGCAGAGGCAGAGAGGTTTGCCCAGGGTCAGACCATAAGACAGAGAGCTCCAAAGCTTTCCCCAAGTGAATATGGTTTATTTGGGAGAAAGTATGGGAAAATTCAAGCCCAAGAGTGCTCTTAAAAACAACACAGATGGTGGTGATAAGCAGTCAAGGAGAGGCTGGCTGCTCCATGAGATCAACAAGTTAAACTATTTAACAGCTAGTTTCCCAGAGAAAACCAGAGAAGGAGACAGCAGCTAAGAAGAGAGCTAGACTGGCCTCAAAAACTACCCCACAATGGGGTCTAGAATTAATTGGATCAGTCTGTAGAGCAATTTATATCCCAAGGCATTATTGAAATCAATAGACAACTTAGCCAAAAATTAGTAGAGCCCAAGAGATGCAACTGGTATCAACAGAGGCAGAGGCCCAATGGCAAGATGGGGGAAGACAACGAGACTCTTCCCCGAACCGCTGTCTTCCCGGGATGCCCATGTGCATGATCATGGCTGTGCCAGCTGAGAAGCAGCCTCAGAGGCTTCCCAATGCAGAGGGAATGGACTTCACTAAAAGACAAACATGTTGACAACAGCAAAGGCATGTCCTGGGGGAACAGTAATTAGTATCTAGAATTGCTGTAATGTTATTTAATATATTTAGTTTTTAATAAAAAAATTATGAGACAGAAAGAAACATGAAACTGTGACCATACACAGGGAAAAAAAGCAGGCAACAGAAACTGTCTTTGTGAGGGCCCAGATGGGTTTAGTAGACAAGGAGTTCATAGTAGCTATTATAAATATACTTAAAAAGTTAAGAAAATCATTCTCAAAGAAATAAAGAACAGTACCATGTCATTGTCTTATCAAATAGAGAATATCAATAAAGCAGTGGAGATTATTAAAAAGAACCAATAGAAATTCTGGAGTTGAAAAGTACAACACATGAAATGAAAAATAATTCACTAGAGGGTCTCAATAGTAGACCTGAGCTGGAAGAAGAAAGAATCTGTGAACTTGAAGATAGATCAACAGAAACTCTGCAATCTGAAGAACAGTGAGAAAAAATAATAAAGAAAAATAAAAAGAGAAATGTGGGATATCATTAAGTACCCCAAGATACACATAATTGGAGTCCCAGAAGGAAAGGAGAGTAAGAAAGGAGTAGTAAAATATCTGAAGATATATGGTTGAAAACTTACTAAATTTGATGAAAATATTACAGATCCAAGAGCTTAACAAACATCAGGTAGGACAGTTGCAAAAGGATCCACACTTAGACACATCGTAGTAAAAATACTGAAAGATAAAGACAAAATCCTGAAAGCAACAAGAGAAAAATAACTTGTCCTATACAAGTGAACCTAAGTAAGATTATAGCTGCCTTCTCATCTGAAACAACAGAGACCATGAAGGAATAAAGATAAAAGTGTTCTGAGATCAAAGAAAATTGAAAGAATCCATGCTTTAGAAGTGATACTAAAGGAAGTTCTACAAGCTGAAAGCAGGTGATCCCAGAGTGCTGGAATTAAAATTCACATAAAAAATTGGTAAAGGTAATTATGTAACTATAGAAGACACTATTAATACATATTTCTCCTTTTTTCTTTTAACGGATTTAAAAAGCAGCAGTATAAGACAAATACTATATGATCTCACCTATAAGTGGACTCTAATCAACAAAACAAAGAAGCAAAATATAACCAGAGACATTGAAATTAAGAACAAACTGACAGTAACCAGAGGGGAGGTTGGAGAGGATATTGGGGGGACTGGGGGAAGGGTTGTCAAGGAACATGTACATAGGACACATGACAAAGGGGGGTAGGATCAAGGGTGTGAGGTGGGGATGGCTGGGGTGTGGGGGAGTGGTGGGAGGACAATGGAGACAACTGTACTTGAATAACAATAAAAAGTAAAAATAAAAATTTGTATACAAAAGATACAATAATTAATAAATAATTAAGAATAAACTCTGTTTCGTGTATTCACAACTATAGACCTAAAAAAAGAGACAATATGTACATAATTGTATTTTTGGACCTATTACATATAGAAATGTCAAAAAGTATTGATAACAGGACAAAGGAGATAGGTACGAGCTAAGTTGTATAGCAATTCCTTTACACTTACACTTGAAACTCCTCATAGGAAACCCCACTGGAGATGCTTCCCCTCCTTCTGGAGCTATGACCGCTGTCTTCATCGTCATCCTCCTCAGAGTCATCCAGGCTTCGTGGGAAACTTCGGCTGCTCATGGGACGTGGTAAAGAGCTGTGATCCAAGTCCAGGTCCTCCTGAAGAAAATGGAGCCATTGAGCAGGAACACCCAGGCCCCACAGAAGCTCCACTGAGGACTTGGGCCAATGAGAAATGGATGTGTGCCATCTACCTCATATTTCCCTGTGGTTAGCCCTAGACTGTGATTCCCACACTTTTTAATTTCATGGATTGGCAAATTTTCAAACCAGATTTTAATTACCAGGAAGGAATTACTAATGTATTGTTTGGACAAGAAAGAACATTAAAAGCCCAAGGCAAAGAAAAAGTAAATGAAGAACTGTACACCTTTTCATACAAGCCAACATACTTAATAGCTACAAAGAAGAAAGGATATAATCTCAGAATAAGAATTTTGACTAAATACAGTCTTGTGAAAATCTTACTGTCTTCTTGTTCACATTTTACTATGACTCGTGAAGTTTTTCACCTAATGGTACTGTTCTGTGGAGCAGCATTTAGAAATCACTGTTCTATACTATCTCCTCGTAGGAAAATGACTTTTCTATATAACATGCATCTTTATTCACTGTACCTCAATTACCATGTAAATTTATTTAACCATTTATTTTTAAAGTTAGTATTAAAGTTCTTACCCATTTTCTAATGATAAAAGCCCATGTAAGTTTACTTTTAATAGTTTAATAAATATTCAAGTGGAAGGTAGCTATTTTATGTTAAATATTAATTTCAAAAGTAACTAATTTTACATCTCCTAAGAAATCTTTTTTTCTTCACTCTCAAAGACATTGTAAAATATGTAACTCTTCAGGTTTCTCTTTTCAAGTTCATTACTAGAAAGCTTAGGGACAAATTTGTAGTCCAATCTTAAAAGGCATAGGTGCTTTTATGCCCATTTTTAACTTCATTCATAGTCTAGTTTTATATTTTACTTCTGTTTTGTTTTGCTCTATTCTTCATTTTGATTTATGCTAACTTATTGCATTTTTATATATTATTGTGATATATATCCTTGTTGGAATAAGCAGGGAACTCATACATAAATTGATGAGAGAGAACAAGAGTGGGAAAGGAGGGAGGGAGAGAAAGAGAGGGTGAGAATGAGGGTGAGTGACTCTCAACAACCCACTATTTAGTATAGTGTCTGCAACACTGTTGGTGCCGAACTAAACCCACCCTCTCTTTTTCCAAGTCATCTCTCATCTGCTGATGTTCATGTTCAGTCAGTTCCTGGTCTCCATCTCGGTCATATTTTGTGAATATTGCCTCGATCTCTGCATCAGTATGGCCCTTCCTGAAATTATGGAGAGGTTACAGATGAGCTGGTTCACTAACATGGTCCAACCCAAACACAGAGACATCAAAATGCAGAAGGAAAGGAGAAATTGCTGAATTGGGGACAGTCCTCCTCTTACAGTATTATTTCAGAAAGATATCCACCACTGAAAAAAGGTATTTCTGTGAGTACTTGGGCCAGAAATACCCAAGTCACCAAGAATTTATCTTTACATAAAGAATTTTCCACGGCCTCAGAAAGTGTGATTCTCACCCTTTGAGATCTTGTCGAAGTTCATCAAAGTTTAACTTGCTTCCGCATTGTCGCAGACTCTCTGAAATGTCGTCCACGGTATTTTTTTTTAGTTTTAGTTTAACCAAAGCTTTATGGTAGCCCTGTTGGAAAGAAAAGACTTGGTTTAGTGTTTTCTCCTTTTGTGTTTGCTTTGCCTTCAATTTACAGTAGCAACTACTGTAAACCCAGAACAGTGCCACTCAAGAAGTATGTGTTTAATAAATAATGCATGTATCTGCCACAAGAGTTACATACAAAGAGTCAGAGTCTTTCAGTAAATCAAGGAAAACTGAGAGCCTTTTGCTCATATGTGAGTTCACATTTAGGTTATAGAAACAAAAAATCACTACATGTTTCATAGCTGTCTGCTTCAAGATATGCAGGAATGTGCAACAGTTCTTAAAAATACTGAGAACCCTGAGTCATAAATTGTTTATTTTCTGTATTATCTCATGGTAATCTCCTTATACATGTTAATATATATTTCAGTACAATGGGGTGTGGATTTTTCATTAATGAACTACAGGCAGACCTTGTTTTGCACTGTAGTGAAGGACTGTAAAAATGACCATGGAAGCTCAAACTGTACAAGGTGATGTTGATTATCAACAGGAAAAACTGACTGTTCCATGACCTTTAAAACTTCTTATTAAACATAAAGAGCTCCCTTAGTGTTGGTTATAAAGTCATAGGGAAATAAAAAAATAGTAAAATGAATGTTTATTTACTATAAATTTAAAGTATTATTGTAGCAACATTGAAAATTAAAGTGTTTTATTACTTTGTAAAAAAACTTATCCTTGCCCTGGCTGGGTACCTCAGCTGGTTAGAGTATCATCCCAATACACCAAGGTTGCAGGTTTGATTCCCAGTCAGGGCACATACAAGAAGCAATCAATAAGTGCATAAATTAGTGGGAAAACAAATCATTCCCTTTTCTCTCTCTCTGAGTCACCCTTCCTCCTTCTCCTCTCTCTCAAATAAATAACCTTACAAGGTGGTCATTAAAAAAAACCCATATCCTAAGACCTTCTAAATTACAACATCATGCAACCCCCTCCATCCAGTGGACCCAAAAGTTGAGATTTCAATGACCTCTCCCAAAGGGGACACCCTTTCTGACTGGAAGATTCTTTTTACAGACAATGTGGTGCAATTTTTTATGAGACTTCGGGGGGTGTGGCAGCTCCATAAATTATGATGGTGAATATTCTTTCAAATAAAATATGGTAAGTGGGTACCCCCTAAAACTGTTTTTACTAAATATATGGCCAGCCAGGCCAGTGGGGATCAAGATAAAGGTTGATCATTTCAAAGTCAGAGATGCTCTGAATGATACAAAAATTTTACTCTTTTGAAAGGGCAAAGAAAGAAGCTAACCACCCTGAATATCTCAGAACTGAATATCTTGCATTGCATATATTAGAAGAAAAGTATGATTTCCACTGCAGCTTATTTCCATAGCAGTACTCTGTGATCCAAAAGAATGAAGTCAAAGAAGCTTAGAAGAATCTTAACTGTTCACTTTGAACAGTTCATATCACTGAAAGAAGAATGCACTAGAATTGCCTCTTCCTATCCAAATAAAACAAGTTCCTTTTGTCATATGTAAAGTCTTTTGATTAGGTTAAGGGTATGTGTTATGGCTTGGCCCAACTGCTATGTGACCTTGAACATGCTTACCTTCTCCATGCCTCAGTTATTATACCATCCCTAGAATATGGATAACAGCCATCAATTCACATAGCTGTCTTTAGAAAAAATGAAATAATACATACGTATTTAGCATTGCATTGTGGGGCTTCAGAACAAGGCTACCCAAGATGTGCTTCTGTGATACGCAGATTGTTTTGAGCTAAAGGCAACTTTAGCTACAGGTGGAGGAGAAACCTCTGTCCTTCCCTTAAATACCTAGAAGAACTTGAATTAGGGGCCTTGTCCACAATAAGCAATTATCAGAGATAATAGCTTTTGACCCGTCTGTAGGGCAAGACAAACTTACCTGCTCTTCTTACCACCCTGCAATGACCCTTTGAGGCCCCCAAGGCACCTTATCTCATCCGTAGCTCAGAAATGTCTTCTACACCCATGCTGCCTTTCTATCTCTATACCTCTGACCCATGTGGGTCTCTGATTCTCTCATGGATGTGGGGCTCCCATACATATGTACATATTAAATTTGGTTACTTTTTCTTTCTAATCTATCTCATGTGTATGTATTAAGCCAGCCAGAACTGAGGGTAGAGGAAGTGTGTTCTTCCCTCATAGCTGGTGCTGTGAGCAGGATAAACTCACTGGCTGGAACCCTGCGCTTCCTCAGGAGGCTGCTGCAGATGAGGAGATCCTGGGGTGTCTGACACAGCCCAGCAGAAAGTAAGGGATCTTATCATGTCAGCACACTCTCTGACCTCCCTCTATAGGACCTGGTAGAAGCAAAAGTGGTGAGAAACTCTTTCTCTCTTCTAAATTTAGACTGGCAGAAGAGAATATTTGTGAAACTAGTTTTTTGGAGAAGCAATTCCTGGTTAATTGGTGAGTGCTCATGGTTTTGTTTTTCTCTGTCTGGTTTCTCTCATTTTGTTTTATTTGTCCTGAGAACTTGGCCTTATGACCAGTGAGGGTATTTTCTCTCTGGCTCCCAACATCCAGGGGGTGCACTTGCCAAGAGGCACCTTGCTCTCTGTTTGGTCAAGACAAGCTACCAAGAGTTTTCTGTGCTTGTCCTGTTCCTTGCAGACATGATCTGTTACCTCTGCCAGATGAATGATGCACATGCATCTGGTGAGCAGCCAGAGAGGCTGTGGATACGAGCTTAGGGAATCCTGACACCTTACTCTACTCAAAGGGGGAAGGCACGTGATTGCCTGTGTTTTGGAACAGGTGTTTAAAGACAGTGCCTCTCCCCCTCCCCAACACCCTTCATATTTCTTAGGCTAACTTGGGTAATAAACTTTCTTGTGAGACTTGCATCTTTTCCCACTGTCCTTTGGAAAAGGCTTTTAGGTCCACAGTATCGGTTTGAGTTGCTATAGACCCCCGCTGTCAAGGCCAGATGATAGATCCTTTTAACTAGAAAAATTTCTAAATTGAAAAGAAAGAAATAATGACCTTAGAGAGCTCTCATATTGCTACAACTAACCATTATGATTCCCTCAATAAAATGGAATTCTATTATATAAAAAAGTAGAATATTCAAGTCAACTCAGACTCCTTCCCATTGGCCTTCAGATATTTTCAGATAGCTTTTTTTTAAAAAAAATCAGGATATTGGAAGTATAATTGTCCTGCATTTAAAGAAAATGAAAGAAGAAAAGGGCAAAATTTTCCTTAAAGACAACCAAAATTTTATGTTCTAACAGTTAGCCTTGGTAATGGTAAGGCTGGAAGCCCCAAAATATGGCCACAAAGAAATGTGGGCTAAACTACGGCCAGGGTCCTGCCACAGCGCTGCCAGCCCTCGGGGATATTATGATCCAAACTAACAATGGCTATTACAAAGAGTGTACCGATTAGAAAGAAAAGAAGTTGGGATAAAACGATATTGCTGAGGTTAAAATGAAGGTTTTAGTACAGCACTACCAAAGGATAAATGGCCCAGAATGACCCCTTGTTGGTTACCCAAATAAAGGACTCCAAACAGGACTGCTCTATTTACCCGGTGTGGAGAAATCTGAAAGACTGTAAGGAAATGATTACAATGAGAAATCTGACCAGCAATCCCTCGGGGCAACAGTGAGGCTGGTCAAATCGAGGTAAAGACTGATAACAGGGCCAGCGTGGGGTTCTGTGGCTGACCCCTTGCTGTGGACCCAGAGCCTTTTTACTCAAGAGTGGCCAGGAGATGGAAAAGAGAAATTTCCAAGACTTCTTAATATAGGAATTCGTGAACTGTGGCACCAAAACTCACTGGTGAAGCCTTGACTTGGGCTAGATTTACATTAAAAGAATATGAAAATATAAGAGTTGGTAAGATTATTAAAACTGGAATTTACAAGCACCTTTATGTTAAAAAAAAGTTTTGTCAGCTTTCATTGATCACGCCTCTTTACCTGACTGCCTACTGGAAGTAGATGCTGTGTCTCACTGGGGAGCCAGAGCATCAAGGCTGTCAGCTCCTCCTGTTGGCTGTCAGAGGGACAGACTCGAGAAGGGAGTAGCCTCTGTGCCCTCTTGAGCCCATGGGACTGTTTAACGCTGCCAGAAATATTTACTGCTTGTCTCAGCAAAACCTGCTAAGATATCTGAAAGGATTTAGTAACTTACTGATCAGCAGTTTGGTCAAATGGGAAATTAATGTAAGAGCCTGATAATTTTTTGAATTTGAGCCCTTTCCCTAAGGTAAAATAAAACTATATACTCAGAGGGAAAGAAGCAAATTAAGGATTACATAACTAGGTAGGTCAATTTATGATATCACCTAAGTTACAGCCCACATTTTGAGAGCAACTGTTCTTATTTCACAAATGTTTGTGAAAGCAGAAATGAAGCTTTAGAAGGAGTTCAAAGCCCAGGTATCTCTATCAGCCATGGTTTCTAAGACTGAAGAAAGAAAAAGGGAGACCATGGTGTTTTTGAAAGCACAAACTGCTTTTGTGGCTCCAAGACTCCCTTGTGAGAAACAAACACAAAACTTAAAGACTCTCCACAAATATTAGTAAGAACAAGCTTTGACCACCTACATGGTCACTTTCACTTATTCTGCCAGAAACAGAGTTTGAACCCAATTGTTCTTTTACATCATCTTATGTGTCCTATGGCAGTAATTTAAAAATGAAGACTAGGGAATTACTGTTCAAACTCATTTGTATGTTCATGTGTGTTGTGTGGTATTTTCTACTTCTGGATGTAATGTTAACTTATAAAGAAGCTCTTTTAAACTGGCTTAAACAATAATGGCTTATATGAGAATTCTCAAAAAATGTAACAGAATCTAACCCAAACCTTTTTAGAATCATGTGATCTGGGAAAATATTTTATATTAAAGCTGGTTTGAGTTTGGTTTGGTTAAATAGGCATATCTTTAGAATAATCAGCATTAAATAATATTTTTATTCTATCTGGGTTTATTAGTCAAGTAAGTTTATGTTATGTCTGTTGTCAGCAAGAAAAGTAATTTGGTATAATAACATTTTCAAAAGTAATCTAAACTTAATTGTTAGGAATAAACAAATAAATAAATTTAAGTAAGATAAAAGTTTTCCTTTTAGGTGAACTATTTAGCAATAATGATATTGTTAAAAATGGTTTCCTAAATTTTGGTAACTTAACCTCTAAAGTTTTGCTAGTTAAATTAAATAATGAAGCTTTGCTAGTTAAATATTCGTGGAATGTCTAGGCCTTTCCCAAATAAAGTAAAATAAAGAAATCCATTCTGCTTATGCAAAAATGACCCCTCATTGTCAGACCTTTGCTATGCTGATGCCTTTGAATGGCATCAGCATAGCAAATAGTCTCCTGTGTCAGAGAAATTAAGGTGGGTAAACAATGGCTGTAAACTTCTTGAAATTATGATTAACCCTATCACCCTTGAGTATCAGGCAAGGTGCAGAGAACTAATGGAAAATTTGGTGTCAAGCAGAATAAGTTTAATTGCACAGGACTGAGTGAATTGATGAAAATGGTTACAATTTCTATGACTTTTTTTTGTTTGAAATTACTAATATATTTTGATCTTTTGTTTTCCAGATTTAAGGAAATTTGTTTCTCTTAAACTACCTATGACATAACAATTTGGTAAACTGTACCTTGTAAGCAATATTGAAACACTTATCTTTTCCTTTCTACCTGATCCCTCCAAAATTTGGAAAGTCTTAAGTATTTTTATTTTCATGAAAATATGGTTATTTGCACAAGTTCAATAAAACATCTTCTCCTTATAACAGAATGCAACTGGAAACTGGCTTTATTAACAAGTCTTTGACTGGAATGCCATATTGAGACATAAATATGACAAGACAGCTTCAAAGAATTAAGACTGACTTATAGAAGCCAATAAAAGTACTTGGAAATATTGGCCTGGTGGCTTGCTTAACTGGTTCCCAGCAGCCTTGCCATATCAGTAAAGAATGTCACTTCTCAGCAGGTGTAGAAATCTCAGGATACTTTGGAGACCTTATGAAGAGAGGAACTCACCCAAACCTATAGGTACTACAGGCAATGTCTGATGGCAAGTCCTTGCCTAGGCTTTCTGCCTTTGAGAGGCCTTTTTAAGATCAATCTGAAGATTCCTCATGAAAAATTCCAGCAAAGCAGATTTAAGGGTATATATGTAATTTCTATCCCCTCCTTTTTGTTTAAAGATTTTATTTATTTTTATAGAGAGGGGAAGAGAGAGAGAACAAGAGGGAGAGAAACATTGACCAGCTGCTTTTCATATGTGCCTTCACATATGTGCATGGAACCTGCAACCCAAGCATGTGCCCTGACTGAAGATAGAACCTATGACCTTTCGCTTTGTGGGATGATGACCAATCAACTAAGCCACTCTGGTCAGGGCTAACAACTACCATTCTTAGTGGGCTAACACAAATAATCAGGCCAAATTTAATGAAACTAGACTAATTTTGTGAATAAATTAATTTTAATTTGGCTATCTTTAGGCAAAATGGGGATAATTTTAGAGAGAAAAATTACACTGCAGTAAAAACTATAATATACCTTTGTGGATATTTGCTTCTAGTGTTGTTCACTGACTTTTACATTTTAAAAATTTTCTACCTCTAAACTGGACTGGATGCTGAATTTTTCTTGTTTTCTTTTTCTTGTTTTCTTTTTTTGGCTTTCTTGAAAGACTTTATGGGTATTCTTAAATATTTGGCTATAGTCTTCTGAACTAACATCATTTTCCCACCCTTTGACTTGGAATTATTAAGAATTAAAACTACCCTTTTTCCCCATTGCCAGGAAGCTCAGTTGATCGGAGCACTGTCCCATACACTGAAAGGTTTGCAGGTTCAATTACTGGTTAGGGCACATATCTAGCTTATGGGTTCAGTCCCCAGCAGGGACATGTATAAGAGGCAATCGATTGATGTTTCTCTCCCACATCAATGTTTCACTCCCCATTCCTCTCTCTGAAGGCAAGCAAAACATATCCTCAGGTGAGGATTTAAAAAAACCCTGCGTTTTTCCAAGGCCATGCAAGCTGAAGTGGGACAGATAACTTGATATGGACTTCAGAGAGATCCCAACAGCTCATCTACGGACAATCTCTGTGCCTGTTGCAGAAAGATCACCAGAGATGTTCAAACTGCAGATCAGGAGAATCTATGATATCGTCCCAGCCTGCCTTTACCCCATCTGAAGATGACTGGAGACAGACATCTAGAAATCTTGACTGCTTACCTTCAGAGCTCAGAAACTGGGATTATCATCTTCTCCAATAATTAACCTTTGTTTTTTTTTTGTTTCCATAGAGACAGATGCCTCTTATTAAATACCTAGTTGCTTGTACCATAGACTTAACTTTGGGAACCCACCTGCATTACTGCCTCCTGAAATGAGACACGACTACTTAACTGAATTGAACTTTTCTTAAAACTGAGACAAGTTTAATGAGATGTAGAACAATCTACTTGCCCACCTTCTGGCATGTGAAACTTCCAGGGAAATTTCAGAGCAGGGAATTGTGGGGGTTTGGAATGAGTCACTCCAAGACGTGCCTATGTGGTATGCAGATTGTTCTGAGCAAAGGAAACTTTAACCCTAGGCATAAGAAATCTCTGCCCCTCCCTTAACCACTTAGAAGAATTTAAATTAGGGGCCTTGCCCATAATAAGCAATTATCAGTGATAATGGTTTTTGACCAATCTACAGAGCAAAGCAAACTTGTATTTACTAAGCATCGGTTCTTATCATCCTGCAGTGACCCTTTGAAGTCTCTGAGGCACCTTACCTCATTCACAGCTCAGGATGTCTTGTATACCCATGTTCCCTTTCCATCTCTGCACCTCTTGTGCATGTGGGGTCTCTGACTCTCATGTATGTGGGGTTTCCATACACATGTATGTATTAAATTTGGTTGTTTTCTCTTGCTAATCTGTCTAATGTCTATTTGGTTATTAGACCAGCCAGAAGAACCTTGACAGTAGAGGAAATTTGGTTTCTCCTCCTTAGTGTCTATTAAGAAAATACAAAAGGATTAACTATTATTATTATTGCTGTTACTAGCACACATTATTAATTCTCAATAGTGAAAAGATCCCAGTTTGTCTGATGATATGTGAGCCTCAAGGCTAAGACAATAACATGTGATACGGTCCCAACACAGTCCCTGCTTAAATTTGCACTGGGACCAAGCCCATGATTTAGTGTAAAACCTGAAATGTGTGATCCTCTGTTCTGAACTCAAGAATGTGGTTAATGAGGCAAATTTGGAAATTACTAGATCCATTATTTCCTTGGGACAATAAATAGTGCAATTCTTTTTCCTTAGGAAGGGTTAAACTTATCTAGAGTATTTTGAACATTGTTTGCCTTCTTCTTGTAAAACTTACAATATAGCGCAAGCATCTGAGCATCTTTTTCAATCTTGGTGAGTTATCATAAGCCTTTCTCAGTATGGGTCAATTCCCAACATTTTATCCTTTGCACTGTTCATGTTGCAAAGTATTGCCACGAGTTCCTTTAATGTGAAGTGTTTTTGTTTTGTTTTGTTTTGTTTTTGCTAATGTCACTTCCTCTGAAGCTTCTTCATTCTTTTGGTCACAATCACTTGCCTCACTATGTTGATAAATTTGCTATCACTAAGTTCTTTTGGCTGAGTATCTAGATCTCCCAATGGTAGCAGTGATATTCTCACAAACAGCTACTTATTCTTTCTATAAATTCAATACATTCATTTTGATTTTCACAAATAGTGGTATCATTTTTCATTTCTCTGCTATACTTTCATCTTTGCTGGCCCATTCTCTCTTCCAGTAATTATTCTTTTCTTTCTTTCTTTCTTTTTTTTTTTTTTTTTTTGGTAAAATGTCACACAATTTATCACTGGAAGATAAGGAAACAACACAACTATGAGCTTCATGTGTTAAGTGAATAGCACATCCTCAGTAACTAAGCTGAGCCTTTGCAAGAAGTGGCATTATTGGTTACTGATTCTGATGCACATCCGTAATTTGATATGTAGTGAGGTTTGCACTTTATGCTGTTACTCACAGTTAATATACTGTGATAAATGAAAATGACAGGGGACTCAAGAGTTGAAAAACTTTAGTTTCAGGTAATAGCTAATAAGCATAGTAAAAAGCTCATTATTCAGAAACTGAAGGTATGACCCACCCTGATCCCAGGACGCCACAAGCAGTTCCACCTTTGTGCCCCAGGAGGACTGTGAGCAATCAAGACGGTATCTGAGCCCTTGTGTTCCAGGGAGAGAGAAAGAACTGCAGAGGAAAGAATGCTGCAGCATTTTATCTGATTAAATTTTTCCCTGAATTCCAAACCCCTTACCTACACTTTTCTTCTCCTTATAAAAAGGGTCAGTTTAAAATGGAATGTAAAATGGTTTCTTAAGGTACATAATCTGCTGTCTTTTCTCAGATTGCTGGCCATCTGAATAAAGCACCCATAGATATTTAAAATCCCTGTCTCTGCTTATTGGTTCTGGTAGTGAAAGCCAGCACCAACGCCTGCTTTTCCAGTTTTGGAAGTGAAGTTTGTACTTTATGCTATTACTCAGTCAGTACACTGTGATAACTGAAATTTGAACTGTGTTGAGAAGCTGGTGTTATTTAACTGAAATCATGGATGTTTATGCATAAGGACCAAATTGCAAAGTGAGGACTGCTTGTATACACCCTAGAGATTTGCCAGAATACAATAAACTGTTATGCAAAATTCAGGATAATGCAAATTAGGTCCCATCCAATAGACTCTGCTTTAAGAGAGAAAAGTTCTCTGTTACTACATGATTCACAGACAACATAGGTCCACGGCTTGAGTCAGCAGAAAAGGAGCCACTGTATCTTATAAATCAATGAAGTCAGGTAACAAGCTATAAACTTTAGATGTAGCTGTTTGTCGTTGCTTTAAACCAAATGAAGTCAGGTTGAGAAGAACAAAGCTGCCCAACTTTCCAGTCCTGCTCTTGTATTTAACAAGTAAGCACCTCCTGAGAAGGTGGGTAGTGAAAGTTCTCAGGCCCACAGGCTGTGGCCTTTCTCTGAAGACCTTTTCCTTTAACCATGTTATAGCTTCCCCAGAAGGTCAAGGATACAGGGTGAACTACAAGGTATTTTATTCTGAAAGTTTTTAAAAAAACTATAACTGATCTGGGTAAAGTGGAAATGTCTTTATAATCTTCCAGTTCATTCTAAACTGAGTCTGGAAGTGAGAGCCAACTACAGGAGGTATCAAAACAAAGGGGATGGAACCAGCAGTTCAGCTCTTTGAAGAGTCTCAAGAGTTCACTGAGAATTTAATTCCAGGGTATTAAAGGTTTCCCAGAATTTAAATCCAAGCTAGCAGTGGATCCATCTCTAGCTCCAAGAACACTTAAATTATTCCTATAATACAACAATCTACTATTTATTTTAAACAATGACAATTGATTAATGTTGATTTGGATATCTGACTGAAACATGCTTATTTTATGTAGAAAATAAAACAAGTCTGAGAATTAGAGCTTGTCATACCTTTCTGATAAGATCTGAGAGTTCCATTTCAGCTTTCTGCTGAGCCAAATCAGATTTAACTTCAGAGTAAGTATCATTGATGATGGCCAAAAACATATTCTGTTTGTGAGTCAAAGGAAAGTTGAGGTTAAAGTAGCAACCTAAATACATTTGTAAGTATCAATCTAATCTTTGACACATGCCTTTTTGTTTGCCATTTAAAAAAAACAATTTGGTATCTTAAAAAGTCATGAATTAAGTTTGCTACCATATAGTTTGGGAAAATTATTTTTTCTATTAAGTCCTGCCAAAAGAAAATTTGATATTTTCTTATTTACATATATTAATATATTTTGTAAAAGAAATAAGAATAAAATACAACAAAGTATTAATGTATTTAACTATGAATGGAGAGATTCTTATTTTTGCTTATATATGTTCTCTACATTTTTTATTTGACATAAATTATCTGGCGTTCTAAATAGCTTTTTAAATTTCAACAGTCAACACAGACAAATGAAATTCTATGTTTATTCCAAATATTGTTCTATAATATTATTTGAGATTTATAGAAGAATTAAAAAGGCCTTTGCAAAGAGGAATTTGGTAGTTATAGTAAAAGGGTAGTCAAGGAAAGCTCCGTGGAAAAGGCACAGGCTTTGGAGTTGAGCAAAGTTGGGCTTCAGTCTGCTGCCAAGGCTATATTAAATTTCAAATCTTCATTTAAAAATATATTTATTTGTCTTTGTATTTATAATATGAGAGAAATAACAGTACCTTCCCCACATATCTGTGGTAAGAATTGGTGAGATAATCTATGAAAAGTGCTTAAAGACCAGGCCTACGGTATGGTGCTACATAATTTATTGTTATTATTCAGTAATGGTTAGTCCATTTTCCTGACTTTCCCCTTCCTTAGCATAATGGTTTATATTTTCAACACTTGTTCGCAACACATTCTCTGGAAGCACTGTACCCAACTGATTAGGTCCTTTTTTAACATGCTCTTTGTTTTTCCTTTTTAGCACTTAACTATGATTTGTAACTATAGAGTAGTGTATCTGATTATGTCTATGTCCTCTACAAGTGTATGGAAACTTCATGAGGGCAGGGTGGGGCTCTATTTTCCTTACCCCTGCATCGCCAGTGTCTAGCACATTGCAATACAGTGGCTCAGTAAATATTTATTGAATGATTGATGAATTAACAAACAAGAGCTACATTATTCTAATGAATTTTAATGGGCTACCAAATTGCCATGAACTAAGAAAGAATACTGTTTAAGATTCTGCAGCAGAAATGAGAAGAGAATGTAGAATTCACAGAAGTTTCTGGCTTAATATTAAATTCCAAGGGCAGGCAGTTGTAGTCACAGTAATACCTCCCACATCTCCTTTACAATCCAGGCATCTAATGTTTTATTTTTGTTTCCAAATGGCTGTTACCTAATGCCTGCAAATGTATTAGTTGAAATGGATTACAGTGTGTGCTCTGAAGAGATTTCAAAAATTGGAAAATGGCTGAGAAAGGCTCTGGAAGGTGAAGGGAGAGGAAGTTCACCCTCCTTCTTTCCATCCTGGCTCACAAGGTTCACTCAGTAGTCAGATGGACTCTGCAATCGGGTCTTTCTCCACTGATGATGGGGCTTTTGCTTCCTGCCTCAGCTGAGCCACCTCACACCAATGTGGCTTCTTGTTAAGTAGGGGCAATAAATTAACACCTGGAAGTCATCTCAGAAATTCAGCCAACACTGTACTTGGCTAGTCATTTCCTTAAAAAAAAAGTTTGTATCCACAGTAGCCTCCCTTCTCTTTTCTTGGGGGCTGCAGGGAGAGCAGTTCCTTCTTGTGCAGTAGCACAAAAATTATTTTAGTATAAAGATAAAAACTAAGAGCTTCTTTTCATGTTCGAGTGACTGATCTGATAACGTGATTGAATCATTTAGACAGCGCTATCTACTGGAGGACAGGATTCAACAGGTCCATGCACGAGCACCACCAATTGCCAGTTAGGTCCCTTCCTTGGCTGACTGACATACAGAGAAAACTAAGGTGGCCTCAGGTCAACTCTGGGTCACTGCAGAACTCTCAGTTCCTGGTTTTTGTTTTCTTAATAGACATTGAGGGATCCACATGCTCCAGAATTCAAAGTACTACCAATGTTAGACAGTAACAAAGGCTGACTTTTCCTCTGGTTTTTTCTTTAATATATACTATGAGAAGAAGAAACTTAGGAGGCTCCAGTTTAAAAGTACTCATGATACATGTATGCAGCAAGATACAAATGAACTAGCATGGCATTCCTGACTCTTCAGTTGTATCCAAATACGTTTAATTCTCACTCAGTGAATGCCATACACTTAACTACTAAATACCCGGACCAATCTGGAGATATTACACTGAAATACTGAATCTTATACAAGAATCTTTACAAATCCATTAAAAAGGGAGCTTCATTGTTTTCTTAAGGTTATGGTTGATGTGGGAATTTTTAAGTGTTTGTGTTTACATGAAAAAATAACCACTGCCTAGGTTAAACTAACTTAACACTTCCTTAGTGGACAAATAAATGCATAAATGTTAAGATGAAGAACAAAATGCCTTTAAAAATCTTGATTAACTTAAGGCCAAATATTAAAAATGTTAATTTGTACCAAATAAAAGAATAAAAAATACTTTTGAAAATAATTTTTAAAGCAATATCCATACATTGTTCAGACTGAGTTTTAAATTTAAAATACAAATATGCTTTGTAGGCAGTCTGTAGATATGCTAAATATGAGTAAGTGAAAACAAAATATCTTAATCCTGACAAGCAATAATTCACTCAAATACTACTCTTGCCATCCTGGATCTAGCTTGCTCTGTCAGTTCCTCCTTTTCAAACAGAAAAGAGAAAGAGAGAAATGCAAAGTCATGCTAGCAAGCAACTGTGAAAGTGCTGATGATTGTGTTTACAAAGCGTGGAAGTATGCTCTAGTTTTAGGCAAAGCACTATTTTAGATAACTATAAATCTGTACATGATCTATTTTTTGTACTGAATAGACATCTATCTATCTATTGATGGGTAATGAAAGATGAAGACTTAAAACTAAATCAAGGAGAAGTAAAATAAAATGATTTCTAATACCTACATTTTTCTACTTCCTAGATCTTTTAAAAAATGGTATGGAATAGAGTGTAGAGAAGAGAAAAGATGGTGATTTGTGAAACGTAAACCCACTCACTCTAAATAAAAGTGTACATACCAAAAGAATGAAGAACATAAAGAACACAAATGTAGTGAAATAAATTGGTCCCAAAACTCGATTAGCTTCCTCAATCTCTGCGAAGTTGATATCACCCAAAATGATACGGAATTGAGTGAAGCTATAAAAACAAAACAAAACAAAACACAGCACCACAACACAGAAACAGAGAATATCCAGCACTGATGCAACGCTTCTTAAAGATGATTTCACACTTTCATACACTGTTTTCAGTGTAGATAGCTGGGAAATAACAGAAAATTTCAATCCTGGGGAAAACTCTTGCTATTTATGTGAGTATTGGGGCCTTCTGAAATAAAACAATATTCTTTCATGCTAAATATATTATTTCCACTTGGCTAAAAAGAAATACAATAATTGTTATTACTGGAAAACTTACAAAGCAACAGGCTACTATCTTGGTCAAACATAGTAGCACAAAACCTTCACAACAGTGACCCTGGGTCTGAATTTAAAATCTTTTTTAAAAAAAGATTTAAAAATATAAACATAAAGATTTTTGAAGGAGAACCAAAATTGTAGGTCTCAAAGATCCAGAATTCTGACATGCAATCAAAGTGGGGTCTGGAGTTGCCATGTGTTACCAATGCTGGGGTCTTAATCAGTAAAATCATTTTTGTTTCCGACTTTTATCAAACAGCAACATTGATTAGGGATCCCCGTGTACAAAGCCCTATTAACTTCCATTATCATGATCATCTCCTTTCCTAACTAACTCCTTTCTAAATGGAATGGAAATCTGATACTGGTTATTTTTCCATTTTTTATTACATATGAGAATTTTGGAGAGACTGAAAATTCCTGTACTGGTTTGAGTTTCTCTTAGAATATTAAAAGTACTATTTTTTCTTATAAAAATAACTTAAAGTTTAAAACATATGGCAACAATATTGAAGAGGAATGAAAATACAGGCAAAGGGTCTCGTAAAAGCTACCATTTGCATTTGGTGCTAAGAAGACCCTGATCTTTGGAACACTGTTGGTTTACTACGGCTGATCTTCTATGCCTGATTGCTTTATGACTGTTTTTTAAGCATCAGCATTTTAGGATGTATGGCCATTTATGCATTGGTGGTTCAATGTTTCTGGGAAAAAGAATGAACTCTTATTTTAAACAACTACTTTTAGGTTAAATGGAGAATAAATGGTGATGGAAGGAGATTTGACTTGGGGTGGTGAACACACAATATACGGATGATGTGTTATAGAATTGTACACCTGAAACCTGTATAATTTTATTAACAATGTCACCCCAACAAATGCAATAAAAACATAAAATAAAAAAAGTAAATAGAAATAAATTTGGGATTTTGCTTGGTTAATTTTGAGATCAGTGCTTTGATAATGTGCATCATTAAATTTTACTTTTTATAATGTAATGTTAAAATAAAAATATGAAGTAAAAATAAATAACTACTTTTAAACATGTGGTGGTCAAATAGCAACTGTGAAGATTTATCCTTTATCCTTGAGAAAGCAGTGACATCTCTGATTAAATTTTTCTTCTTAATTTTATATATACTTACATACACTCTTGGAAAGTACTGAAGTCATCAACCTGCGTGCCAAAGACAAGGTATGCCAACTGAGCGTATGCTAAGAAAATAATGAAAAACATAATTGCGAAGCCAAAGAGGTCTTTGGCACACCGAGACATGGTTGTGGAGAGCTGACTCATGGTCCTGTTGAAGTTAATGAATTTGAAGAGCTGTAAATAGAGGGAAGATATCAATAGATGAATGGGCAAATGAGATGTGGTGTATACACATAACATATGAAATTTTGATACACGCTACCACATGGATAAACCCTGCAAATATTATGCTAAAAGAAAAATGAGTTGCTTTTTTTTCAAATCTAACAACTTCTACTATCTCATTCTAAAAGTATTTATTGAGTGCCGACCCTGTGCCAGGTGCAATTCTTAGAGCTGGGAATACAGCAGTGAACTGAACACAGCTCCTGCCTGCATGATTTTTGCATTTACATGATGATTAAAATACAGTAAATACAGGTTTAATTATAATTAAAATAACTGTTGATATTTTCCCTTAAGAAAGATTAAAATAAGAAAGAGAAAAATCTCCACAAATAAAAACTAGTAAAAGAAAAAAACCTCCAGGAATCACTGAAATTAACTGTCTTTTATTGTGCATCCACTATGTACCAGCTACAGAGCGGGTGGGCATAAGTAGACTGCGTCAAATCTTAACAGTGACCAAAATACTGGTATTCTCTCTCAGGAGTCATCTGGAGCTTGGAGTCAGGGTTTGAACCCAGCTGTGCCTGACTGCAAAGCCACACTGAGCATTTCTGTAAGCCAGGCCCTGAAGATGGCTGCCAAGATTGAGCAACTCACAGCCCGGAGGGCACGACAGCCCGCACACAGCTGCTGCTGGAAGCCTTGAGAAAAGGACACTGGGGAGATACCCAGAAGGCGAGTCACGACCCTGCCTTCAAGAATGTGATGGTTCTTCAAGTTAGCGGGGCAAGATATTTACACAAAAAGCACCTAATAAACCATCCAGCTTGAGGCACCCATTGAAAGGAAACCTATAGAATTTTACTTGAAGATCTCTTATAAACGGTTTCTGGCCACACCAAAATTTTTTTCAGGGTGTTGTAATCACGTTATTTAATACAATCCTTACTAGTATTTCTATGAGATACTGATTGTTATTACTATCTTACGATAAAGGTGTGGTACGTTAGTGATAGTTTCTCCCTAACAAGCTCATGACTGAATACCCAGCATGAGAGACGCAGGATGAGGTCCTGAGCCGAGAAATCTCAGGCATTCCAGGTACAAATTCCAATTCAGAAAAACGAGTAACTGTTGCTAAGTGGCTTTTAAAACAGTGCTGCTCAATAGAACTTTCTGTGATGAGGGAACTGTTCTGTATTTCCACTAATACAAAACTACTAGCCACACACAGATACCGTGCACTTGAAATGCAGCTAGAGTGACTGAGAACTGAATGTGTAACTGCATGTAATGTTAATTAATTTGAATTTAAGTTTAGGTAGACACTTGTGGCTAGTGGCTACTGCCTGGGTGGCACAGTCATAGAACCTGACTGGTGACAGGCTGGCAGCTGCCTCGGAATTACCGAAATTTTCTGCACCTCCAGAATTAAGGCTTATTGTATATGGTGAAATGCCCAAACCTTTCACATACATGGAAATGACATTATATCTTGAGAAAAGAAGGAAATGAGTGATTAAGGAACCACTGGGAAGAGGTACCTGTCCCAACCACAATTCTAGGTAAAACTTCCCTCAGGCCTCTACCGGGGAAAGAGGCAATCTTTTTGGAGATCATTTCCCATCAGTTTCCCCTCTCCCTCCATTTCTCTTAGTTCCTTTTACTTCACCTGGTCACCTCATATCTGGGTGACCTGTCCCTACGAGTAGCCTGGGACCCCGAGTCCAGCTGACATACTGAACAGGCCTCCTACTGCATCTGTTAAATAAAACCTGCAGGGACAGGTCTCACAACAGTGCAGGTAGCAGGGAGCATCATTCCAGTGAGAGGAATGATCAAATGAGTCCCACTAGTTTAACTTACTTCAAAATATGCAGCAGCTTTCAGCTGGCTACTTGAATTTGGGCACAAAAGTAAATTTCTCCAACATTTTGCATGATTCATGTTAACAAAAAGAAGGGAAAATGTTATGAAAAATCCAGGACATGAAATTTATTAATTACCTTAATCCAGACAAAAAACACTATGACAGCCGCTATATTGTTAAACTGTATTTGCCAGTATGCCAGATGCTCAAAGTTGGGGAAAGTATTTTGATCTTCCAGAAACTGTAATAGCACCTCCACATTTGATGTTCTGTGTATGTTAATTCCTATGGCTACCACTGATAGCTGGAAAACAAAAGATGAATGTATTATTACAGTGCTTTAGAAATATATAACTTACTCTAAAACAAGTAGTTTACTTTTCTTCACCATTGTATTAATTCTAGGGCCCAATGTTCTGCTCACCCAATGGCATTCTAGAAGTCATTTACACAAATGGAAAGTGTTGATCACTGCCATAAGATAAGTAAAACAATATACTGCTTGCACTTCCTCAGCTAGGAATAGAGATCCAATGAATGTATGTACATATACACACCCACGCGAGAAAGAGAGAAGTCACTGTGCCCCAAACTCAAACTCAAACATGAATGACTTCTATGTTTTCTGCCACCCTCATTTAAATCACTTTCCACCCTTCTGCTTTCTTTGCCTCATAGTGCTTTCTGTTTTTATGGTCTTTTTTCGATTTCCAGTCATCCATTCTTTCCTCTGCTCAACAAATACATAGCAGATGTTTATGTCCACAGCACTGTGCTAGGGGCCAAGAGGAACAAACCAAAGTAAAATGCACAAACTGTCCTCAAGAAATATATACTCTGGTTCAAGACCAAATAAACTCATGATTATAAATAATACAAAAACCTGCTTAGGAACTGGCATCACACAACACAAGATGAAGGGTGCAACAAGAGATAGGAATGGGAGTGCTCATATGAGGAAAGAGTGAGCTTGGTCCTAGAGGACAGAGGGAATGATGGACAGAGCAGGCTCGTGAAGCTTGCAGTGGGAACACATGGGCCAAGGGTTTTCCTCGTGTTTGCTTCTGTCCCTTAATTCATGACCAGACTTTTCACATCTGGGGTACAAAGCCATATCTGAGGGACACTGGGCCCTGTACTTGTGAGGGACACTGGGCCCTGTACTTGCATCTCTTATCAGTGGATTAACACGTATAGGTGGAAAGTGCTAGGGGTAACCACAACCCCCTTGCCCTCTCATGGGGTCTAAATCCACAGCAGGTGGGCTGTGACAGGTGCTGTAACCTTCACTGCCCATTCGCCCTCTCTTTTCATGGATGATGGTCAACAGCCACTTCACTGGTCTTTCTTGAGAGGTCATTTGATCAAGATCCCAGGGGACTATCATATCAAAGGTCTCACTGGCTGCCAAGGACAGCTGGAAAAGGCAACCTCATCACCTTCCTTTTTTTCTCTAGAAATTTCCAGAGCCAATCTTGTGTTTCTGTATTGCACGAATATAATCTTTGAGCTCTCTGGAATACACTAAAAATGTTTGCTCCATAGACTTAGCTAAGAAGGATGAAGAAGAAGCTGAGGAGAAGTACTGACTCACTGAATCCAACCATAACCCTGTACCCAGCACTCACTAAGTACACTATACTCTGTTCCAGTTCACTCTGTACAGGAAAATATTTATAAAAATATGGAATATTTTCCTACTGTATCATTATTTATACAATACTGGTATCATGTCAATACACTAAGTTTCCTTGAGACTTTTCCGTCCAAACAGGGAGTGGAGAAAATAGATTTTGTGAACATTTGGGTTCGTATGTCTCTCCAGAGTTTTTTGGGGATTCCTTTATAAAATATAAGTGACATCCTTGTTTATCTGTTTTTTTTTTTCATTCCTATATTCCCAATGCCTAGAACAGTGCCAGGTGTGCAGTAGGTGATCAGAAATTATCTGGTGAATAAATCATTTTCACCACATGAAACCTACCACTCAACAAAATTATTTCAATTTAGACTTCTTAATAGTCTTTCTTCTTTTCAGTAATTCTGCTAGTTTTGAAAGACAGTGCCTAGAACAAATGATTAATTGAAGTAAGCCTGTAGACTTCAGTGTTAGAAAAAAATGAAACGAGAAGAAATAATTTCAAAGTGATTCTAAGATATTATATTTATATTTAGGATATAATTTCCAGTTTCAGTTGGACTTTCTCAAGTCAGGTGGGCAAGCAAACTTGGGCCAGATAAAACAAAAACGCCTTGGCCTCTTTCTTGGGGTTGGAGGTCATACTCTGGGGATGAGCAGAGAGCTTGCCCTCAATTCCACTGGGTCAGGAAACGTTTTGAAGAAGTGAGATTCCAATAGCAGCCCTTCCTTGTTCTTTTTAAAAGCGCACTGTTTGAACTGCTGTCTTGGCAGTGCTAAGAGTTAAGAAATAGGAACAGCAGCATGATGAAGCCAGTTTTCAAAGGGATATTTGCAAAATGTTGTGGCTGCTGAGTCAACGAAACTATCCTCAGTTTGCAAGATATCATAAGCTATTTTTTCCAGTGTCTCCAAAGTGGGGATGAAGCAATTCACTGGAGTGTAGGAAGAAAATATTAAAACTTCTAAGCAGGTGAAAAGAAAGTGTTAGAATCCTATTTCTATATATTTTTATCCCAATCTTTCAATTCTGTGTTGTTGCTGTTTTTTACTAATGTACCTGTTATACCAGCACACACACTCACACAAATGCACTTTATAAACAAATACAATACATTGGGGTGCATCATCAAAGTTTTCACTGACAGGTGTATAATCAAAAAAGCTGAATGCCATTGACTAGACTTTTGTTGATAATTGAAGTAATTTAGTTAAAAAGAAGACTGTTATCAATTAGCATAAAATTACATGTATCCTTTTACCATTATCCTCAATGATCTAAATATAAATATATTCATATAAATCCAATCAGTAAACTTTGCATCTTTAGAGTTCCAAACAGTAATTATTTTCTAGAATAAATGTTAATGTATATGGATTGCAGTCAGCCATCACACAGTACAGAAATATTTTGAAAAATTATTTCTAGTATCATCACCTTTCTGGCCTGCTTGAATACTGCAATTTTTTTTTAGATTTTATTTATTTATTTTTAGAGAGGGAAGGGAGGGAGAAAAAGAGAGAGAGAGAGAAACATCAATGTGCGGTTGCTGGGGGTCATGGCCTGCAACCCAGGCATGTACTTCGACTGGGAATCAAACCTGCGACACTGAATACTGCAATTTTTAAAACCCTGTTCATTATTTATTAATCCACTGAGAATTTGGGGATCAAGAGTTTACCTATAGGAACTGTGTGATGTTACAAAACCATCGTGAACGAAGGGATGTACTTCTAACTGCATCAGGGTCCAATCAATTCTGCACCATGTTACATAGCACTTTTATTTTAATTTTAAGTAAAAGCTCTTTCTGAAGTGCACAGGTGCATGGCTTATGAAGCAGGGGCAGAGTGCTCAAGACGGCATTGTGAGGATTAGATGAATCTGTGTACATGAAAAGCAGTACGAACCATGCTTAGCACAGACAACTTCCACAGTGTCAGCAGTAATTCTTAGCCTCACTCCTGTCAGTGTCCTTAGTGCTGCCGCGCACTGTGTCTACACACTTCTTTTAATGTCTTATCTTTTATTCACACATAAGTAACGTATTTACATTTAGTAACACAATATGTTAACATATCAGTGACATTCAATAACATATTTTCTGTATTTCATCAACTAATTCTACTGATGTTTTGATAATGACTTGATGTAAATTCACGAACAAATTTCTGGTTGCAGGGGCAGAATAATGACCGGGAAGCAGAACACGAGAAAAGAGAATGAGAAGAGGGTAATGTGTCACTTACTGAGATTCCAGAGGGGCATCTCTGCTGTTTGACTTTTAAGCACGTGACAATTAAGCATGCCATTTTGTGCGTAACTGGGTAACAGGGCTCAGCAATAGATTAAGCGTTAGTACTGAAGGGAGCAGAGCTTGCAAAAATACATTTCTGCCCTGAGGCTTCTGGAAGGAAGTGGTTAAGATGATGCTGAAGGGAAAGCATTCTGAACAAAGTATTAGGAGTGTGATAGGGTCAAGGGCAGGCCGGGGACCTACAGGTGTCACACTCTTGACTCTATCCTAACTCTTATGATTTCTTTCACTTCATACGGAAACCTTGCTGGCCAGATATTTGGTACACTGTGGGCTATTTGCAGAAAACTTTAAAACACTGGGAGGTTTTCTCCGGCATCCAAAATATTTCAGGGTGTTTCTTCTTGCCATAACTTTACACATGTGCAGAAAAACATACTTTAATTTTTACTAGCAGTTGAAGAAAAATACCATTAGCAAAACACAGAATCAACAAAACAGAACATTGTTCTCTCCCCCACATCTCATATGCAAGGCACTGGCAAATATGAATTACTTATGGTTGCTATTAGTGTGCCTGAGAGTGTACTGCAAATAGTCTCTTTACTTCCATATTCAGAAGGGTTACTCATGAAAAATGAGAAAATAATTAGTAATATTGGAGTTGATGTAACAGAGGAGAAGTTCAAGAATCTCCTTCTGGAATATCAAGGTCCACAATGGTGTGAAGACTAAGACTTGAACATGTTTTTGTAACAGAGTAGGAAATTGGGTGTTGTTCTCGAACCTACCACAACGATCACAACATCCAGACAATTCCAGAAACTCCTGAAATAGTGTAGCTTGTGAATTCGAATTTCCAATATCTCTTCCACCACATAGTAAAGGATAAAGAAACAAAAGATAATCTCACAGGCTGCCAGGAAGAAATCAAAAGTTGTGACATATCGGATCAGCTTTACAGGCTGAAATTGCCAAGATGGAACCACACCGCCTGTTGCTGGGAATTCAACCAATAACCTGCATTGTAACGAGAACAATTAAAACAGTAACAATAACAACAACATACGGATGCATCCGGGACAGGATGTCCATCTATTCTGTCCCTGCACTGTAGAGTAATAAAACTGTAATCCCATGTCACCCAAAACTAGTGGCAAAACATTTTTTGTCAGTCAGTGACTCCATGCTTGTAGAATTTTATGTAACAAAAAATATAGGATTTACCAAGACCTCTCAGACCAAAGAGATTATTCCTCTTCAGTCTCCCCTTCACTTCTCTGGTATTTATACTTTTAAAATGCTGTATAATTTAAAATGCTGTATAATTTTTTTGTAATGTAGAAGTAAATCAACAAACAAGCCTTTCTAGGCCTTTTATTAAATGCAAGTCATTCTACTAGGCAATGAAGAGCATAGAAATATATGTTATGCACTCAAAACACATATGATCTGTTGAAAATTGTGTTTTGCATATACATAGAGATAGGGACTGAGTTTCTCATTCATTCATTTGGCAACACTAAGCATTGAATAATTCACACTGGGGGGTACTTTTTGCTACCCAGAGCCTTACAGTTAATAGGTGCTCAGTAAAAGTCTGACTGTCAGAAAGAGTAACATAGTTTTTTCCATTTCTACTGATGTCATTGATCTTTAGTGGTAACATAAATTGAGGACATTTCTTGCCAAATTGCCATTTTGTAGGTGTCACACTGAGAAAGTTAAGTGATTCACTTAATGGTATTGTCTCTCTATCAAACTAGAAATAGGACCTCTACCTTTTGAACTGTAAGACTTCTGAAAGACCTTTGGTCTGCTATTAGGCATAA